>NC_083874.1:13027967-13331693 GCF_032452875.1 Bos javanicus | reverse complement strand
CGAGCCCATCTTTGCATGAAATGTTCCCTTAGTATCTCTAATTTTCTTGAAGAGATCTCTAGTCTTTCCCATTCTGTTGTTTTCCTCTATTTCTTTGCATTGATCACTGAGGAAGGCTTTCCTATCTCTCCTTACTATTCTTTGGAACTCTGCATTCAAATGGGAATATCTTTCCTTTTCTCCTTTGCTTTTCACTTCTCTTCTTTTCAGAGCTATTTGTAAGGCCTCCTCAAACAGCCATTTTGCATTTTTACATTTCTTTTCCATGGGGAAGGTCCTGATCCTGTCTCCTGTACAATGTCACGAACCTCCATCCATAATCTATCAGGCACTCTATCAGATCTAGTCCCTTAAATCTATTTCTCACTTCCATTGTATAATCATAAGGGATTTGACTTAGGTCATACCTGAATGGTCTAGTGGTTTTCCTTACTTTCTTCAATTTAAGAAAGAAATTGGCTACAAACAGTTTGCCAAACTGCGATGTCTGAGAAAACAGTCCTCACAAGCCTGTCCTCATTTCAGACACCAGCACAAGTTCCCAGTTTCCCAGGGGGGCCCTCACTTCAGGTCAGCCAGCTACAAATTCGAGGACTTTCTCATATTCAGTAATTTTCTAGAATGTTCAAATAAAGGAGAATACCTCTGGTTTAATAGAACACCAGAAACTTACAGAACTCAGGAAAGTTCTTGGCTCAGATGGTATAGAATCTTTCTGCAATGTAGGAAACCTGAGATCAATCTCTAGATAAGGAAGATCTCCTGGAGAAGGGAATGGCAACCCACTCTAGTATTTTTGCCTGGAGAAGTCCATAGACAGAGGAGGCTGGTGGGCTACAGTCCATGGGGTCACAAACAGTTGGACACGACTGAGTGACTAACACTCTATGATTATATCTTTTTTAATAGTAAAGGACACAAATTAAATCAGATGAAAGGTACAACATAGACAAGATCTGGAAAGTCCCATAGGTGAAGTTTCTTGGTTTCCTCTTTCCATGGAGTCCAGATCCATTATCTCCTCCTAGCTACAATATTTGACAGTAATACTAATATATATATATTGCTAACAACAGGCTGGTTCCAAATAGGAAAAGGAGTATGTCAAGGCTGTATATTGTCACCCTGCTTATTTAACTTCTATGCAGAGTACATCATGAAAAATGCTGGGCTGGAAGAAGCACAAGCTGGAATCAAGATTGCCGGAAGAAATATCAATAACCTCAGATATGCAGATGACACCACCCTTATGGCAGAAAGTGAAGAGGAATTAAAAAGCCTCTTGATGAAAGTGAAAGAGGAGAGTGAAAAAGTTGGCTTAAAGCTCAGCATTCAGAAAACTAAGATCATGGCATCCGGTCCCATAACTTCATGGGAAATAGATGGGGAAACAGTGGAAACAGTGTCACACTTTTATTTTTTGGTGCTCCAAAATCACTGCAGATGGTGACTGCAGCCATGAAATTAAAAGACACTTACTCCTTGGAAGGAAAGTTATGACCAATCTAGATAGCATATTCAAAAGCAGAGACATTACTTTGCCAACAAAGGTCCGTGTAGTCAAGGCTATGGTTTTTCCCGTGGTCATGTATGGATGTGAGAGTAGGACTGTGAAGAAGGCTGAGCGCCAAAGAATTGATGCTTTTGAACTGTGGTGTTGGAGAAGACTCTTGAGAGTCCCTTGGACTGCAAGGAGATCCAACCAGTCCATTCTGAAGGAGATCAGCCCTGGTTGTTCTTTGAAAGGAATGATGCTAAAGCTGAAACTCCAGTACTTTGGCCACCTCATGCGAAGAGTTGACTCATTGGAAAAGACTCTGATGCTGGGAAGGATTGGAGGCAGGATGAGAAGGGGACTCCAGAGGATGAGATGGCTGGATGGCATCACCGGCTCAATGGACATGAGTTTGAGTGAACTCCAGGAGTTGGTGATGGACAGGGAGGCCTGGCGTGCTGCGATTCATGGGGTCGCAAAGAGTCGGACAAGACTGAGCGACTGAACTGAACTGGACTGAACTAGGTGGCTCACCTGAGCTTCAGTCTCTAGAATATTTATTGAGGCCAATTCCATAAATGTTATTAGTTGAATTTTTGCCCATATGATTGAACTCCATTTCCAGCTTCCCTCCCCAGATGTTGGGTTGATAAACTTGAGAACACAGTTGTTTAGACATCTTGGTTTTCTTCTAGTTCATCAACCAGACCACATTCTTTTCAGCCTCTGGATCATGCATTTATTTCTCCCTGTCTCATCTCTCCTGAAACAAAAAATGGGAGGATTTTTCAAGCTGGCGGGAGCTAATGGAAAAGCACTGGAAGATGTTAGGGAAGGAAGGCAGGTTGATAGGATAGGCCATTTGTGTTTGCTAATTGCTGCTTTCCTTTTTGGGACCTCCCAGGTGGTGGTAGTGGTGAAGAAGCCACCTGCCAATAAAGAAGACAGGGGTTTGATCCCTGGGTCAGGAAGATCCCCTGGAGGAGGAAATGTCAACCCTTCTTGTCTAGAGATTCCCCATGAGAATCCCCAGGGACAGAGGAGCCTGGCAGGCTAGAGTCCATAGGGTCGCAAAGAGTCGGACATGACTGAAGTGGCTTAGCACAGATGCACGCTTTTCTTTTTAACTGGAGGATAATTGCTTTACAATGTGGTGTTGGTTTCTGCTGGACAACAAAGGGAGTCAGCCATAGCTGTACATATATCCCCTCCTTCTTGACCCTCCCTCCCCACCTCCCATCCTACAGCTCTAGGTCATCACACAGTGCCAGGCTGGGCTCTCTGTGTCGTATATCAGCTTCCCACTGGCTTTCTGTTTCACACATGATAGTGTATATATGTCAATGCTACTGCTTTGGTTGCTGCTTTTTTTAATTTAGGCTCTTACATTCCCACAGAAGCAGGGAGACAGGGGAACTAATTTTCTTGATGATTAGATTTCAAAGAGAAGGCTTTGTGAAAATCATTCTTTGGTTGTAAAAAGGATGAGAGACTTGGAGAAGATTTATCTACATTTACTAATAAAAGAAGCAGACTGGACTTGACTGGTGGTTCAGTGGTTAAGGCTCTGTGCTTCCACTGCAAGGGGCACGGGTTAAGTCCCTGGTCAGGGAACTAAGATTCCCACATACCCATGGCATGGCCAAAAAGAAAAGGAATAGAAAAAGAATTTAAAAGTTTTCTAATGTAAGTACTCTAAGAAAACAGAGCGAGGACAGATTGGTAGAAACTCATTTAAGCTGAAGGGGAAACTTAAAGTAGTCTTAGTCAATGAATATCCAACATTTCTATTGTTGTTACAACTTTGCAATTCTTGGAGTTTTGATTGTGGTGTGGGAAGCTAACCTCCACACTGAGCAGGAGTTTTAAATTATGCTTACAAGTAAAATTATAAACTCAAATGTCGGTGTTAACAGTGAGAGGCAAGGCAATAAATCTGGAATGGTACAGTTACAGGTAAGCACACATCAGGAGCATTGTTAGATTTAGCTAACCAAAAAAATCAAGAGCAAGTCAGCAAAAGGCAGAAGGAGATATATGTATGCAAAAGCGGATCCACTTCATTGTTCAGCAGACTAACACAAGAGTGTAAAGCATCTATACTCCAATTAAAAAAACAAAATTGAAAAAGATGCATGTACCCCAATGTTCAATGCAGCACTGTTTATAATAGCTAGGACATGGAAGCAACCTAGATGTCCATTGACAGATGAATGGATAAAGAAGTTGTGGTACATATATAGAGTGGAATATTACTCAGTCATAAAGATGAACAAATTTCAGTCAGTTGTCATGAGGTAGATGAATCTAAAACTTGTTATACAGAGTGAAGTAAGGCAGAAAGAGAAAAACAAGTTTTGTATTATATATATATATATATATATATATATATATATATATAGAGAGAGAGAGAGAGAGAGAGAGAGAGAGAGAGTAGGAAAATGGTACTGATGAACCTATTTGCAGGGGAGGAATACAGACTCAGACATAGATAACAGATTTATCGACACAGAAGGAAAAGGAGAGGGTGGGATGAATTGAGAGCAGCATTGAAACAGACACATTCTTCCCTCTCAAGATTGCTTTGGATATTTGAGGTTTTTTTGTATTTCCATACAAACTGTGAAATTATTTGCTCTGCTACTGCTAAGTCACTTCAGTCGTGTCCAACTCTGTGCGGCCCCATAGACGGCAGCCCACCAGGCCCCCCGTCCCTGGGATTCTCCAGGCAAGAACACTGGAGTGGGTTGCCATTTCCTTCTCCAATGCATGAAAGTGAAAAGTGAAAGTAAGTCGCTCAGTCGAATCCGACTCGTAGTGACCCCATGGACTGCAGCCTACCAGGCTCCTCCGTCCATGGGATTTTCCAGGCAGGAGTACTAACTTTGTGAAAAATACCCTTGGTAGCTTGATAGGGATTGCATTGAATCTATAGATTGCTTTGGGTAGTATAATCATTTTAACTATATTGATTCTTCTGATCCATGAACATGGTATATTTCTCCATCTATTAGTGTCCTCTTTAATTTCTTTCACCAGTGTTTTATAGTTTTCTATATATAGGTCTTTAGTTTCTTTAGGTAGATATATTCCTAAGTATTTTATTCTTTCCGTTGCAATGATGAATGGAATTCTTTCCTTAATTTCTCTTTCTATTTTCTCATTATTAGTGTATAGGAATGCAAGGGATTTATGTGTGTTGATTTTATATCCTGCAAATTTACTATATTCATTGATTAGGTCTAGTAATTTTCTGGTGGAGTCTTTAGGGTTTTCTATGTAGAGGATCATGTCATCTTCAAATAGTGAGAGTTTTACTTCTTCTTTTCCAATTTGCATTCCTTTTATTTCTTTTTCTGCTCTGATTTCTGTGGCTAAAACTTCCAAAACTATGTTGAATAGTAGTGGTGAGAGTGGACACCCTTGTCTTGTTCCTGACTTTAGGGGAAATGCTTTCAATTTTTCACCATTGAGGATAATGTTTGCTGTGGGTTTGTCATATATAGCTTTTAGTATGTTGAGGTATGTTCATTCTATTCCTGCTTTCTGGAGAGTTTTTTTCATAACCGGATGTTGAAATTTGTCAAAGGCTTTCTCTGCATCTATTGAGATAATCATATGGCTTTAAATTTTCAATTTGTTAATGTGGTGTATTTCATTGATTCATTTGCAGATATTGAAGAATCCTTGTATCCCTGGGATAAAGCCCACTTGGTCATGTTGTATGATTTTATTAATGTGTTGTTGGGTTCTGATTAACAGGAAAATTGGCCTTGGAATACAGAATGAAGCAGGGCAAAGACTAATATAGTTTTGCCAACAAAATGCACTGGTCATAACAAACACCCTCTTTCAACAACACAAGAGAAGACTCTATCCATGGACATCACCAGATGTTCAACACCGAAATGAGATTGATTATATTCTTTGCAGCCAAAGATGGAAAAGCTCTACACAGTCAGCAAAAAAAAAAAAAAAAAAAGACCAGGAGTTGACTGTGGCTCAGATCATGAACCCTATATTGCCAAATTCAGATTTAATTGAAGAAAGTAGGGAAAACGACTAGACCATTCAGGTATGACATAAATCAAATCCCTTATGATTATACAGTGGAAGTGAGAAATAGATTTAAGGGCCTAGATCTGATAGATAAGAGTGCCTGATGAACAATGGAATGAGGTTCATGACATTGTACAGGAGACAGCGATCAAGACCATCACCATGGAAAAGAAATGCAAAAAAGCAAAATGGCTGTCTGGGGAGGCCTTACAAATAGTTGTGAAAAGAAGAGAAGTGAAAAGCAAAGGAGAAAAGGAAAGATATAAGCATATTCAAAAGCAGAGACATTACTTTGCCAACAAAGGTCCGGCTAGTCAAGGCCATGGTTTTTCCTGTGGTCATGTATGGATGTGAGAGTTGGACTGTGAAGAAGGCTGAGCACTGAAGAATTGATGCTTCTGAACTGTGGTGTTGGAGAAGACTCTTGAGAGTCCCTTGGACTGCAAGGAGATTCAATCAGTCCATTCTGAAGGAGATCAGCCCGGGATTTCTTTGGAAGGAATGATGCGAAAGCTGAAATTCCAGTACATTGGCCCCCTAATGCAAAGAGTTGACTCATTAGAAAAGACTCTGATGCTGGGAGGGATTGGGGGCAGGAGGAAAAGGGGACGACAGAGGATGAGATGGCTGAATGGCATCACTAACTCGATGGACGTGAGTCTAGGTGAACTCCGGGAGCTGGTGATGGAAAGGGAGGCCTGGCGGGCTGCGATTCATGGGGTCGCAAAGAATCAGACACGACTGAGCGACTGAACTGAACTGAACTGGGTTCTGATTGCTAGAATTTTGTTAAGGATTTTTGCATCTATATTCATTAGTGATATTGACCTGTAGTTTTCTTTTTTTGTGGCATCTTTGTCAGGTTTTTGTATTAGAGTGATGGTGGCCTCATAGAATGAGTTTGGAAGTTTACCTTCCTCTGCAATTTTCTGGAAGAGTTTGAGTAGGATAGGTATTAGCTCTTCTCTAAATTTTTGATAGAATTCAGCTGTGAAGCTGCAATGGACCTGGAGGAATCAACCTGCCTGACTTCAGGCTCTACTACAAAGCCACAGTCATCAAGACAGCATGGTACTGGCACAAAGACAGAAATATAGATCAATGGAACAAAGGAGAAAGCCCAGAGATAAACCCACACACCTATGTACACCTTACCTTTGACAAAGGAGGCAAGAATATACAATGGAGAAAAGACAATCTCTTTAACAAGTGGTGCTGGGAAAACTGCTCAACCACTTGTAAAAGAATGAAATTAGAACACTTTCTAACACCATACACAAAAATAAACTCAAAATGGATTAAAGATCTAAATGGAAGACCAGAAACTATAAAACTCTTAGAGGAGAACATAGGCAATACACTTTTCAACATAAATCACAGCAGGATCCTCTATGACCCCCCTCCCAGAATATTGGAAATAAAAGCAAAAATAATCAAATGGGACCTAATTAAAATTAAAAAGCTTCTGCACAACAAAAGAAACTATAAGCAAGGTGCAAAGACAGCCTTCAGAATGGGGGAAAATAATAGCAAAGGAAGCAACTGACAAACAACTAATCTCAAAAATATACAAGCAACTCCTACAGCTCAATTCCAGAAAAATAAACAACCCAATCAAAAATTGGGCCAAAGAACTGAATAGACATTTCTCCAAAGAAGACATACAGATGTCTAACAAACACATGAAAAGATGCTCAACATCACTCATTATCAGATAAATGCAAATCAAAACCACAATGAGGTACCATTTCATGCCAGTCAGAATGGCTGCTATCCAAAAGTCTACAAGCAATAAATTCTGGAGAGGGTGTGGAGAAAAGGGAACCCTCTTACACCATTGGTGGGAATGCAAACTAGTACAGCCACTATGGAGAACAGTGTGGAGGTTCCTTTAAAAACTGGAAATAGAACTGCCTTATGACCCAGCAATCCCATTGCTGGGCATACACACTGAGGAAACCAGAATTGAAAGAGACACGTGTACCCCAATATTCATCACAGCACTGTTTATAATAGCCAGGACATGGAAGCAACCTAGATGTTCATCAGCAGATGAATGGATAAGAAAGCTGTGATACATATGCACAATGAAGTATTACTCAGCCAAAAAAGAATACATTTGAATCAGTTCTAATGAGGTGGGTGAAACTGGAGCCTATTATACAGAGTGAAGTAAGCCAGAAAGAAAAACACCAATAGGCTTTACAAATAGCTGTGAAAAGAACAGAAGCAAAAAGCAAAGGAGAAAAGGAAAGATATAAGCATCTGAAAGCAGAGTTCCAAAGAATAGCAAGAAGAGATAAGAAAACCTTCCTCAGTGATCAATGCAAAGAAATAGAGAAAACAACAGAATGGGAAAGACTAGAGATCTCTTCAAGAAAATTGGAGATACCAAGGGGACATTTCATACAAAGATGGGCTCGATGAAGGACAGAAATGGTATGGACCTAACAGAAGCAGAAGATATTAAGAAGAGATGGCAAGAATACACAGAAGAACTGTACAAAAAAGATCTTCAAGACCCAGATAATCACGATGGTGTGATCACTGACCTAGAGCCAGACATCCTGGAATGTGAAGTCAAGTGGGCCTTAGAAAACATCACTATGAACAAAGTTAGTGGAGGTGATGGAATTCCAGTTGAGCTATTTCAAATCCTGAAATGTGATACTGTGAAAGTGCTGCACTCAATATGCCAGCAAATTTGGAAAACTCAGCAGTGGCCACAGGACTGGAAAAGGTCAGTTTTCATTCCAATCCCAAAGAAAGGCAATGCCAAAGAATGCTCAAACTACTGCACAATTGCACTCATCTCACACGCTAGTAAAGTAATGCTCAAAATTCTCCAAGCCAGGCTTCAGCAATACGTAAACTGTGAATTTCCTGATGTTCAAGCTGGTTTTAGAAAAGGCAGAGGAACCAGAGAAAAAATTGCCAAGAAAATTGCCATGGAAAAAGCAAGAGAGTTCCAGAAAAACATCTATTTCTGCTTTATTGACTATGCCAAAGCCTTTGACCGTGTGGATCACAATAAACTGTGGAAAATTCTGAAAGAGATGGGAATACCAGACCACCTGACCTGCCTCTTGAGATATCTGTATGCAGGTCAGGAAGCAACAGTTTGAACTGGACACGGAAAAACAGACTGGCTCCAAATAGGAAAAGGAGTACATAAGGCTGTATATTATCACCCTGCTTATTTAACTTACATGCAGAGTACATCATGAGAAACTCTGGACTGGAAGAAGCACAAGCTGGAGTCAAGACTGCTGGGCGAAATATCAATAACCTCAGATATGCAGATGACACTACCCTTATGGCAGAAAGTGAAGACGAACTAAAAAGCCTCTTGATGAAAGTGAAAGTGGAGAGTGAAAAAGTTGGCGTAAAGCTCAACATTCACAAAACTAAGATCATGGCATCTGGTCCCATCACTTCATGGGAAATAGATGGGGAAACAGTGGAAACAGTCTCAGACTTTTTTTTTGGGGGGGGGGGGGGCTCCAAAATCACTGCAGATGGTGACTACAGCCATGAAATTAAAAGACGCTTACTCCTTGGAAGAAAAGTTATGACCAACCTAGATAGCATATTCAAAGGCAGAGACATTATTGCCAACAAAGGTCCGTCTAGTCAAGGCTATGGTTTTTCCAGTCGTCATGTATGGATGTGAGAGTTGGACTGTGAAGAATGCTGAGCACTGAAGAATTGATGCTTTTGAACTGTGGTGTTGGAGAAGACTCTTGAGAGTCCCTTGGACTGCAAGGAGATCCAACCAGTCCATTCTGAAGGAGATCAGCCCTGGGATTTCTTTGGAAGGAATGATGCTAAAGCTGAAACTCCAGTACTTTGGCCACCTCATGCGAAGAGTTGACTCCTTGGAAAAGACTCTGATGCTGGGAGGGATTGGGGGCAGGAGGAGAAGGGGATGACAGAGGATAAGATGGCTGGATGGCATCACTGACTCAATGAACGTGAGTCTGAGTGAACTCCGGGATTTGGTGATGGACAGGGAGGCCTGGCATGCTGCAATTCATGGGGTCATGAAGAGTCGGCCAGACTGAACGGCTGAACTGAACGCATAAGAAAAACACCAATACAGTATCAGTTCAGTTCAGTCGCTCGAGTCCCAGTCCAGTGTTTCTCATGATGTGCTCTGCATAAAAGTTGAATAAGCAGGGTGACAATATACAGCCTTGATGTACTCCTTTTCCTATTTGGAACCAATCTGTTGTTTTGTGTCCAGTTCTAACTGTTGCTTCCTGACCTGCATACAGATTTCTCAAGAGGCAGGTCAGCTGGTCTGGTATCTCTTTGATGAAAGATGAAAGGTCCCATCTCTTTCAGAATACTAACACATATGTATGGAATTTAGAAAGATGGTAGCAATAACCCTGTATGTGAGACAGCAAAAGAGACACAGATGTATAGAACAGTCTTTTGGACTCTGTGGGAGAGGGAGAGGGTAGGATGATTTGGGAGAATGGCATTGAAACATGTATAATATCATATAAGAAATGAATCACCAGTCCAGGTTCGATGCAGAATACAGGATGCTTGGGGCTGGTGCACTGGGATGTCCCAGAGGGATGGTACAGGGAGGGAGGTGGAAGGGGGGTTCAGGATGGGGAACACGTGTACACCCATGGCAGATTCATGTTGATGTATGGCAAAACCAATACAATATTGTAAAGTAAAAAAAAAAAAAGAAAGAAAGAAACAGACACGTTGCCATATGTAAAACAAATGGCCAGTGGGAAGCTGCTGTATAACACACAGAGCTCAACCAGGTACTCTGTGACCGCCTAAAGGGATGAGATGGGATAGGTGGTGGGAGGTAGACTCAAGAGGGAGGGAACATATGTATACTTATGGCTGCTTCGTGCTGATGTATGCCAGAAACCAACACAACATTGTAAAGCATTTATCCTCTACTTAAAAATAAATAAATTCTTAAAAAATAGTCAGTTCCCACAATTGGAAATCATGAAATGAGTCACCAGTCCAGGTTCGATGCACGATGCTGGATGCTTGGGGCTGGTGCACTGGGACGACCCAGAGGGATGGTACGGTGAAGGAGGAGGGAAGAGGGTTCAGAATGGGGAACACATGTATACCTGTAGCGGATTCATGTTGACGTATGGCAAAGCCAGTACAATATTGTAAAGTTAAAAAATAAAATAAATAAAAAATTAAAAAAAAAGAAAATCATGATTCTTTTCCCAGTTGCCAGACCCAAGACTGTTTTCAATCTCAAAGCTTAGAAATTAAATGGATTAAATAGGAAATGACCCCCCCCCACCCCTTTTGGAAGCCCATTCTTTTTTTTTTTTTCCTTTTTTTTTTTAAATTTTATTTTATTTTTAAACTTTACAAATTGTATTAGTTTTGCCAAATATCAAAATGAATCCGCCACAGGTATACATGTGTTCCCCATGGTAACACTCTTCAAGGACATAACTTGGTGGCCAGTTGATTCCACTGCACTCCAGTCCTGGTGTGAGCAACGATTCTTCTTTACCAAGTTGAATATTTATGTGTTTGCGTTTGCCTTTCCTGCCTGCAGTACCTTGGCAAACACACCATTGAAAGACAACACATCATCCAATTTTGGTTTTTAACACGTATTTATTTATATTTCCTTTTGGTTGTGCTGGGTCTCCCTTATTGCATGTGCAGTGTCTCTAGCTGTGGCAAGCATGGGCTACTCTCTAGTTGTGAGGGTAGTGATAAGTGTGGGCTTCTCCTTGTGGTGACTTCTCCTGCTGTGGAGCACAGGCTCTAGCACGGATGGGCTTCAGTAGTTGTGGCTTATGGGCTCTAGAGCACAGGCTCAGTAGTTGTGGCACACAGGCTTACTTGCCCCATGGCAAGTGAAATCCTACTGGGCCAGGGATCAAACCTCAGTGCCCTGAACTGGCAGGTAGACTCTCAGTCACTGGACCACCAAGGAAAGTCCCATTCAATTTCTTTATGGTGAAGAATATGGGAAAATAAACATCCATCAAGACATCTAGTAGTTTGAACATATTCTGTACCCCGTGAAGCTGCTCAGCATCATATATCTCCAGGGTGGCAATTCCGTGATCAATTCTTACTCTCCTGAACTCTAATCCAGCACTCTGTCCTGGCACAATACCTGAATATATGTCCCCTTTCATTCAGATTTGGTCACCATCTGGATCTTGTGTTTCAACCTCAGTAAATTCACCTAGAGTGAGGCAGCTAGACCCAACAATTTATTAGCACCTGACCTGTTCTAATCTTCTTGGCTTTGCAGTTTTTCTGTCCTAGTGATACATGTTCAAACCTTATTTTGGAAGCATACTAAGTATATGCAGAAAAGTTCAACCATGCTGAAAATCAAATAAATAATTTATTTGTCAGTGTATTTTCTGTTTGGACATAGAACGTAATCTGATAAATGCTGAAATCCAGGATTTAAGCTCTATGAGGGCAAAGATTTTTGTCTTTTTTTCCTCCCTTCACTTCTGTGTTCCAGATATTTGCATCAGCCTGGCACACTGAGAACTTCTCAGTAAGTACTGTTGAATAAATGAATTTGGTAAGAACTAGCAATGGTATTAAGAACAGGCACTATTTCATAACTCCCATTCAACTATTCTGAGTCTGTACTTGAAGTGGCTGATATCAGCCTGCAAGACTGGAAATCCAATCCATTTACAGTGATGGATTAGTAAAAGGAGGGATACAGAGAGTAGAACTGAGGTTAATAGAGACAACACTGTAAGAGGTGAAGACAAAGTACTCACTAGGCAATTTTGACAAAAATCCCTTGTGGAGGATGGATAAGAACAAAACTTGATGTGACTAAAAGGCAAAATTTCTTGTTGGAGAGAGTGTGGAGAAAAGGGTACCCTCTTATACTGGTGGTGGGAATGTAAATTGGTACAGCCACTATGGAGATTCCTTAAAAAACTAAATATAGAAGTTCATATAGAATATATGATCCCACAATCCCACTCCTTGGCATATATCCAGAGAAAACCATAATTCAAAAAGATACATGCTCTTCAATGTTTATTGCAACAAAACTGTTTATTCACCAAAACTGGGACAAGGAAGCAACCCAAACGTCCATCAAGAGAGGAATGATTGAAGATGTGTACATATATACAATGGAATATTACTCCGTTATGAAAAAGAACAAAATAATGCCATTTTCAGTAACATAGATGGACCTAGAGATTATCAAACTAAGTGAAGTAAGTCATACAAATATATAGTATCACTTACATGTGCAATCCAATAAAAAATGATACAAACAAACTCACAAAACAGAAAGACTCACAGACCTCAAAATCAACCTCATGATTACCAAAGGGAAGCATGAGGGGTGGGGGTAGTGATAAATTGGGAGATTGGAATGAACATATATACATTACTATGTATAAAATAGACAACTAATAAGGACCTACTGAATAGCACTAGGAACCCTACTCAATATTCTGTAATCACCTATGTGGGAAAAGAATCTGAGAAAGTATGGATATATACATATAACTGATTCACTTAACTATATAGCAGAAACTAACACAACATTGTGAATCAAGTGTACTCCAATAATTTTTTAAAAATATTCTGTGGTAACCTATACAGGAAAAGAATCTGAAAAAGAATAGATCTGGGTACATGTATAACTGATTCACTTTGCTGTGCACCTGAAATTAACACAACACTGTAAATCAACTATACTTCAATAAAAATTTTTTAAAAGAGGCAGGATTTCAAACACTTGAATGCCAATATAGTATACTGAGTAAATGCAACCTGTTGAGTAATTAAGCATAGGTCTACATTCTAAAATTCAATCAGTGGTCATTAAAAAACACTCTCTCTACATATGTAAAATTATTAAATAATAGTTGATAGTCTAAGTTCATGAAATGTGTTCCTAAGACAATTCTGAAATTGTTTAATGAGCTGAATGCAAGATATTTGCATTAAAATGTATATGCTTTGCTTAAATAAAATACATGTTTATTCAAATCACACATACAAGAAAGAGGCAGGATTTCTTTAGCCAACTACTGCTATCACTGTCAGCTCAAAACCCTTAGATCAGTGTTCCCATCACTGAACACAGAGTGTTCTTCCAAGGACTTTTTGTAGAGCCCTCTTGATGTCCCTGTTCCTCAGGTTGTAGATGAAAGGGTTCAGCATGGGGGTGACCACAGTGTACATCACCGAGGCAATCATGCCTCTCCAGGAAAATGAATCAAAACTGAGATACACACCAAGTCCTGTCCCATAGAACAAAGAAACCACGGACAGGTGAGATGAACAGGTGGAAAATGCCTTATATTTCCCACGAGCTGATGGGATTCTCAGAATGGAGGAGACAATGCGGGTGTAGGAGAAAAGGATCCCTGAGAAGGGAACAATGCCAAGAAAGCCAGTCACCACGTACAGCAGGATGTAACTGATGAGCGTGTCTGAGCAGGCAAGTGTTAGGACCTGAGAAAATTCACAATAAAAATGTGGAATGACCCAGTTGGTACAGAAGGACAGCCGTAACATCAGCAGACTCTGGATCAAGGAGTATAACAAGCTGATGAACCAAGACACAAGAACCAGCAGACCACAGAGGCAAGGGTTCATGATGACTGTGTAGTGCAGGGGGTGACAGATGGCCACAAAGCGGTCATAGGCCATCACAGTCAGGAGAAAAGTGTCCATAACTCCAAAAACCGTGAAAAAATACATCTGGGTGATGCAGCCTGCGTAGCTGATAGATTTGCTCTGTGTCTGGATGTTCACCAGCATCTTTGGAACTGTGGTGGAAATGAAACAGACATCGGTAAAGGCCAGGTTGGAGATGAAGAAGTACATGGGGGTGTGGAGGTGGGAGTCTGAGCTGATGGCCAGGATGATGAGCAGGTTCCCAAGGACAGTGACCACAAACATAGATAGAAACAGCTCAAATAAGATGTGCTGGTGCTCTGAGTCTTGGGAAAATCCCAGGAGTAAAAATTCTAAAACACGTGTTTGATTTCCTGCTTTCATGTTGCTGATGCATCTGCTAGATGATTGAAGAAAGGGGGGAGAAACATGAAATAACCACTGGACTGACTCTAGAGTCTCTCTGTGTGTGTTAGAGGAGCTCACTAGGCTCCTGTGTCCATGGAATTCTCCAGGCAAGAATACTGGAGTGGGTAGTCTATCCCTTCTCCAGGGGATCTTCCTAACCCAGGGATCGAACTCAGGTTTCCTGCGTTTCAAGCAGATTCTTTACTGTCTGAGCCACCATGGAAGCCCATAGAGTCTTTCTACTTCTTTAATTTCTTAAAGTGATAGATTGGGTATAAAAGCATTAACATGACAAAGCTTCAGAATCCTATATTGCTATTTGTCTATACAGCATTTCAACCACTGTCCACTGACCTTTGGGATACACATCCATCCTCTTCACTCTGGCTTGTTGTTGGGTTAGTCACTAAGGTGTATCTGATTCTTTGCAACTGCATGGACTACAGCCCACCAGGCTCCTCTGTCCATGGGACTTTCCAGGCAAAATAATGGAATGGGTGGCCATTTCCTTCTCCAGAGTCTCTTCCTGATGCAGGGATCAAAAACGTGTCTGCTGCATTGCAGGCAGATTCTTTACTACTGAGTCACCAGGGAAGCTTCTATCTCTGGCTTCAGTTCAGTTCAGTTCAGTTGCTCATTCATGTCTGACTCTTTGCAACCCCATGAACTGCAGCATGTCAGGCCTCCCTGTCCATCACCAACTCCCGGAGTTCACCCAAACTAATCTCCAAGGATTCAGTGATGCCATCCAGCCATCTCATCCTCTGTCGTCCCCTTTTCCTCCTGCCCCCAATCCCTCCCAGCATCAGAGTCTTTTCCAATGAGTCAACTCTTCACATGAGCTGGCCAAAGTATTGGAGTTTCAGCTTTAGCATCATTCCTTCCAAAGAACAGCTAGGACTGATCTCCTTTAGAATGCACTGGTTGGATCTTCTTGCAGTCCAAGGGACTCTCAAAAGTCTTTTCCAACACCACAGTTCAAAAGCATCAGTTCTTTGGTGCTCGGCTTCCTTCACAGTCCAATTTTCACATCCATAAATGACTGCCAGAAAAACCATAGGCTTGACTAGATGGACCTTTGTTGGCAAAGTAACGTCTCTGCTTTTGAATATGCTATCTAGGTTGGTCATAACTTTCCTTTCAAGGAGTAAGCGTCTTTTAATTTCATAGCTGCAATCACCATCTGCAGTGATTTTGCAGCCCCCCAAAAAGTCTGAGACTGTTTCCACTGTTTCCCCATCTATTTCCCATGAAGTGATGGGACCAGATGCTGTGACCTTAGTTTTCTAAATGTTGAGCTTTAAGCCAACTTTTTCACTCTTCTCTTTCACTTTCATCAAGAGGCTTTTTAGTTCCTCTTCATTTTGTGCCATAAGGGTGGTGTCATCTGCATATCTGAGGTTATTGATATTTCTCCCAGCAATCTTGATTCCAGCTCGTGCTTCTTCCAGCCCAGCATTTCTCATGATGTACTCTGCATAGAAGTTAAATAAGCAGGGTGACAATATACAGCCTTGATGTACTTTTTTTCCTATTTGGAACCAGTCTGTTGTTCCATGTCCAGTTCTAACTCTTGCTTCCTGACCTGCATATAGGTTTCTCAAGAGGCATGTCAGGTAGTCTGGTATTCCCATCTCTTGAAGAATTTTCCACAGTTTATTGTGATCCACACAGTCAAAGGCTTTGGCATAGTCAATAAAGCAGAAATAGATGCTTTTCTGGAACTCTCTTGCTTTTTCAATGATCCAGCGGATATTAGCAATTTGATCTCTGGTTCCTCTGCCCTTTCTAAAACCAGCTTGAACATCTGGAAGTTCATGGTTCACGTATTGCTGACGCCTGGCTTGAAGAATTTTGAGCATTACTTTACTGGCATGTAACATGAGTGCAATTGTGTGGTAGTTTGAGCATTCTTTGGCATTGCCTTTCTTTGGGATTGGAATGAAAACTGACCTTTTCCCGTCCTGGGGCCACTGCTGAGTTTTCCAGATTTGCTGCCATATTGAGTGCAGCACTTTCACAGCATCACATTTCAGGATTTGAAACAGCTCAACTGGAATTCCATCACCTCCACTAGCTTTGTTCGTAGTGATGCTTTCTAAAGCCCATTGACTTCACATTCCAGGATGTCTGGCTCTAGGTCAGTGATCACACCATCACGATTATCTGGGTCATAAAGATCTTTTTGTACAGTTCTTCTGTGTATTCTTGCCACCTCTTTGTAATATCTTCTGGTTTTGTTAGGTCCATACCATTTCTGTCCTTTATTGAGCCCATCTTTGCATGAAATGTTCCCTTGGTATCTCTAATTTTCTTGAACATATCTCTAGTCTTTACCATTCTATTGTTTTCCTCTATTTTTTTGCATTGATTGCTGAGGCAGGCTTTCTTATCTCTCCTTGCTGTTCTTTGGAACTCTGCATTCAGATGCTTATATCTTTCCTTTTCTCCTTTGCTTTTCGCTTCTCTTGTTTAGGATCATCAAATCTAAAAAGTTAGTGCAGGACTTCCCTGGTGGTCCAGTTGATAAGAATTCACCTGCCAATGCAGGGTACATGGGTTTGATCTCTGGTCCAAGAAGATCCCACATGTTGCAGCACAACTAAGCCCATATGTCACAACTGCTGAAGCCCTCATGCCCTAGAGCTCATGCTCCACAAGAGAAGCCACCGCAATGAGAATTCCACTCACTGATACTAAAGAAAGCTCCATGAAGCACCAAATACCTAGTGTAGAGAAAAACAAACAAGTACATCTTCTAAAAAAAAAAATTAAAAGTTAAAAGCAACTTTGAAACTTAGAGATAAATGGTTCATTCTTGCTCTAAAGAAAAAGTGGAACATGAAGCCCAGTGAAATACAGTAACTTGTTCTAGATTATTTACCTTGTCTGGGACCAGAAATGAGTCAGTTAACCATGCCTCAGAGGTGAGAAAATTTGAGAGAATATCTCAACTATCTAGACAGAGTACTGTGGGATGAGTAGAATTAAGGTTTATTTCTTATGTAAAAATGAAGAAAATATTTTCACTAAATAATAAAACACATTTACAAATGTTTAGGGGCTTCCCTGATAGTTCAGTTGGTAAAGAATCCACCTGCAATGCAGGAGACCCTGATTCAATTCCTAGGTCAAAAAGATCTGCTGGAGAAGGGATAGGCTACCCATTCCAGTATTCTTGAGCTTACATTGTGGCTCAGGTGGTAAAGAATCTGCCTGCAATGAGGGAGACCTGGATTCGATCCCTGGGGCGGGAAGACACTCTGGAGAAGGGAAAACCTACCACTCTAGTTTTCTGTCCTGGAGAATTCCATGGGCTGTATTGTCCATGGTGTTGCAGAGTCAGACACGACTGAGCAAGTTTCACCTACAAATGTTTAATGCCTGGTATGACAAGGACATTGAGGGCAGGAGGAGAAAGGAGTGGTAAAGGATGAAATTGTTAGATAGCATTATTGACTCAATGGACATGAGTTTGAGAAAATTCCAGGAGATGGTGAAGGACAAGGAAGCCTGGCATGCTGCAGTCCATGGGGTCACAAAGAGCTGGACATGACTGATTGTCCAAACAACAACAAATACCAAGACGATCATTATCTTGTAGAAACAGGGCTATATGCTTCCTGGACATTTGTCACGTGATGAAACACCCTTCACCTGGGAAGTTAAGGGACTGGTTTAAATGTCCAAGGAAAATGTGTCCATCAAGTCTTAAACCATTTCAGTACCATTAGATACTAGAATGGTCACAAATAAAATTTTGTTCTCTATGCTGCTGCTGCTGCTGCTGCTAAGTCGCTTCAGTCGTGTCCAACTCTGTGAAACCCCATAGGTGGCAGCCCACCAGGCTCCCCCGTCCCTGGGATTCGCCAGGCAAGAACACTGGAATGAGTTGTCATTTCCTTCTCCAATGCATGAAAGTGAAAAGGGAAAGTGAAGTCGCTCAGTCATGTCTGACTCCTAGCGACCCCATGGACTGCAGCCTACCAGGCTCCTCTGTCCATGGGATTTCCCAGGCAAGAGTACTGGAGTATGGTGCTCATTAAATATTGGGAGGAAAGAAATTGCACCAAGATATTTACACATGAACCTGAAAGGATGAGTCGTATGTGGCACCCACATTACAGTGATGCTTAGAATGGAACTAAGAAGATGAGGACACTCATCTAGAGTCCACCTGCCCTCTGATTCTCACCACCCCTGGTCCTGAGGGTCTTTTACCCAAAGTAATAGATCCTATAGCCAGCAATTAGGGATAACATAAGATCATACAATGATTGATACTGAAGGACAGGGAAGCCTGGCATTCTGCAGTCCATGTGATCACAAAGAGTCTGACACAACAGCGACTGAACAATACAATGACTGTCAGTGTTCTGTTTGCCTTTTACAAGTCTTTCTGCACACTTGCTACTCTGTAATGCACCTAATTACAAAGGAGAAAGACTACCATTGGCTGTCATCACTGTCAGTCTCCTTTGGTATTAAAATCCAAGTCCCCTAAGTTTCCTTAGGAGGATGAAGGATGGGTCAAATGGGCGAAGGGGGGTCCAAATGCGCAAACTTCCAGTTATGAAGTAAATAAGCCATGGGGTTCTACTGTATAACATGGGGACTGTTTGCATACTTGAAAGCTGCTAAGAGAGTAGAATTTAAAAGTTCTCATCACAAGAAAAAACTTTGTAATCTTTTTCTTGAGTTTGTGATCTTGTGACTTGGTCTTAACTGGCTTGTTGCAACCATTTTGAAATACTGAGTATTGAATGTCTTCAAATATTGAATCATTTGGTATACATCTGAAAATAACATAGTGTTATATGTCCATTGTCAGTCAATAATTTAAAATAACTCAAGGCAGATAGTGTCTTTGGAAAGATAAAAATGACCATATCATATGCAAATTGTTTAACTAGACATGAGTATCTTCACTCTATCTGACTTTGGGGAAGATGGGCAGTTTGTAATTGTCTATAAGGGCTTCTGATCACTTGAAAGGCAGTCCAATTTCCATGACTCATATTTGAAGTATGATAGTTTGTAAAAGATTCCCATGATTTTTAATAAATGTAGATTGTTCTCTTGCATTCCAACTTGCTTTATTCAGCAAAGTAGTAGAGGGTATATGAGAATGTCTGAGATTCTAGGTGTGTGTGCTGGAGTGTGCTGTGTAAGTTAATGGATCAACTGCCTTGAAAGAGAGGAAAGTAATTTTGTCTCCTACAGATCTGTTGTGGGCTTCCCAGGTGGCACTGGTGATAAAGAACCTGCCTGCCAACACAGTATATGTAAGAGGCCAGGGTTCGATCCCTGGGTGGGGATCGCAGATCTATCGCAGAGTTCTTGGCACACAGAAACCCTTCAAATGACTACAATGAGTGAATTAATAAGTAGATGAGTGTACAAACCAGTATTTCTCCAAAATCTCTGGGTGTCTATGACTCCCAAACCTTCAGCAACTCTTGTCCTCAAGGAAGTTACTATGTGGAAAGAAGATAAAAGAAATAAGATGTTAATATTAATAAAAGAGAGATAGAAAGAGAGGCAGAAAAGGAATATCAACTTTCTGCACATTAAATAACCAAGTCCAGACTTCCCTGCTGGCTCAGTTGTAATCAATCTGCCTGCCAATGCAAGAGACAAGAGTTCTATCCCTGGTCTGGGAAGATTCCACATGCAGTGGAGCAACTAAGCCCATGCGCCACAACTACAGAGCCCACACTGTAGAACCTGGAAATAGCAACTACTGAGCACCTAGAGCTCATGTTCCGCAACAGAAGAAGCCACCACATTAAGAAACCCAGGCACCACAACTAGAGAATACCCGCTGCTCTTTGCAATCAGAGAAAAAAGCCTGCACAGCAACAAAGACCCACATAGCCAAAAATAAATTAAACGGGCAACATGCTCACTCCCAATGTTGAACCATCCCTAGTTCCAACAATTTAGCCTATTTGCTCTGGCCATGATATTTACTAATTCTTTCACTTGGGATCTTTCTTCTTTTCAGTTTTAATTTTTTATTGAAGTAGAGTTGATTTAAAATGTGTACTCTCTGCTGAAGAGTGAAATGATTCATTTACACATATACATTGTTTTCTATATCCTTCTCCATTATGGTTTATCACAGGATGTTGAATATAGTTCTCTGTGCTATACAGTAGGACCTTGTGGTTTGTCCATTCTGTCACCTGGGGTCTTTACCCAGGAAAGTATCAGCAATTGCTCTTCTAGTCCTTCTCTGAAATACCATCATACGTGTCTCTGACTTCCTGTCCTAATTATCTAAAGGTACAAACTTAAGGTAACTGAGAGAGTAAATAGGGAAATTCCACATTTGCAAGAAATTTCACAAAGGATGAATTATCACACAGCTGTTTTTCTGTGATGATAAGTAAATATACTCATCATCTTCTGATTTCCCTTTCTGGAATTTCTTCAACATTTATATTCCGAGTTCTTTCACTTCTGCTAAATACCTTTAATCTCTGAATGAGGAGATCCTTCCTTTTTTGTACTCTCCCCTCAAACACTTGAAGACCTCCTTCCAGGACAGAACAATGGGGTGTGTGTGCGAGCTTAGTCTTTTGGCTGTTTGTGACCCCATGGACTGTAGCCTTCCAGGCTTCTCTGCAAATGGGATGTTTTCCCAGCAAGAATACTGAAGTGGCTTGCCGTTTCCTCCTCCAGGGGATCTTGCCAACTCAGGGATCGATCCCTCATCTCCTGTGTTTCCTGCATTACAGGTGGATTCTTGACCACTGAGCCATCTGAGCAATGGCAGGTAAGAGGATAAAGACACTCATTCCTTTACCTCTGGTTACAGGGCCTAAGAAACTGGAAAGGAAAGAGTCAGGGAGTAGGCAGACACTAGACAAATGCCCCCTCTCTCCATCTTCTCAGCATCACCTCATGGGTGACCCTCATCCTTTCAGGATCATACACAAACATCCTGGTGCAATTTTTCTCTTCTTATAAGTATTTATGAACACCAGGGAGGATAGTACTTTCCCAGGTAATGCTAGTGGTAAACAACCTGCATGCCACTGAAATGTGGGTTCAATCCCTGGGTTGGGAAGATCCCCTGGAGGAGGGCGTGGAATCCACTCTAGTATTCTTGCCTAGAGAATCCCATGGACAGAGGAACCTGGCAGGCTGTATATATAACTGTATATAAATATATATAAACTCCATATATATAAATAACTGAGGTGAAATCTCACTCTGTTGTGGCAACTTCACACAAGTAGTGTAGCCATTCACCTTCCCAAGCAATTATCCTTTAGAGCTTTTTCTCCATAGACATCATAGGGTTTTCTTTGCCTTGTGCTTAATAAGTCGATGCCTTTTTCACTCAATCACCTGTTTTTTCTACTTCCCACAACACTTACTGGGATATGCAGGCTTGCCAATATGGGATCACCACAGGGGCCACCTTCCCTGAACCCTGTTCTCTCGTGGAGTGTGGGTGATGAAGAAAGAAGGTCTGTCCCACCAGAAAACAAGAATATAGGCCCAGACACATGGTTTGGAGTCTGTTGATTGCTCCTGGAGAAGGTATTAAGTGTCTTTGGTCTCGCACATGGAGGCCTTGGTGACTATAAGTTGATGTGTTACAGCTTTTGTGCCCCTAGAGACTGAATGCCTTCTGAAGCTTGTTAGACAAATTGATCAATGGATCTTCAATTCCCTGTTCAGTCTGACTCCTTAAGGACAAAGAGCACACAGGAAAGGATCTCTGACCTACCCAGTTCCTTGTCCCTGTGAGACTTACAGAGGGTCTACCTGTGATTCCTCTATTTTGGGTCTGTTTACTCTGGGAAGAATCACTCTGGTCTCCCTTCAATCTCCTCTTTGAGACAAGTGTCAGCATTTTGGATTTGTAGTTTCCACATTAGAAAGATTGCAGAGTACCAAAGGGCCCCAGGATTCACTAGGGCAGTTCTCAAACTTAAGCCTGCATCAAAATTATCTTGAGAATGTGTTACATCACACACTGCTGAGTCCTGCCTGAAATTTCTGCCTCAGTAGATTTGGGGTTGAATTTTTTGGGTGGTACTTAGTGATAAAGTATCCACCTCCCAACACAGGAGACTCGAGTTCAGTCCCTGGATCAGGAAGAGCCACTGGAGAAGGAAATGCCAATCCACTCCAGTACTGTTTCCTGGGAAATCCCATGGACAGAGAAGCCTGGTGGGCTAAAGTCCATGGAGTTACATAAGAGTTGGACACAACTTAGGGGCTAAACAACAACAATGTTTGGGGCTTAGCTCTAGTAGTTTGGATTTTTTTAAGTTTCCAAATTTTGCCAGTCCCCACGACAATCTTTTGAGAACTACTGTCCTGGGGTTCAGTTCAGTTCAGTCACTCAGTCGTGTCTGACACTTTGTGACCCCATGAACCTCCAGCACGCCAGGCCTCCCTGTCCATCACCAACTCCCGGAGTCCACTCAAACTCATGTCCATTGAGTCGGTGATGCCATCCAACCATATCATCCTCTGTCGTCCCCTTCTCCTCCTACCCTCAATCTTTCCCAGCATCAGAGTCTTTTCCAATGTGTCAGCTCTTCACATCAGGTGGCCAAAGTATTGGAGTTTCAGCTTCAACATCAGTCCTTTCAATGAACACCCAGGACTGATATTCTTTAGGATGGATCTCCTTGCTGTCCAAGGGACTCTCAAGAGTCTTCTCCAACACCACAGTTCAAAAGCATCAATTCTTCAGTGCTCAGCTTTCTTTATAGTCCAACTCTCACATCCATACATGACCACAGGAAAAACCATAGCCTTGACTACATGGACCTTTGTTGGCAAAGTCACATCTCTGCTTTCTAATATGCTGTCTAGGTTAGTCATAAGTTTCCTTCCAAGGAGTAAGTGTCTTTTAATTTCATGGCTGCAATCACCATCTGCAGTGATTTTGGAGCCCAGAAAAATAAAGTCTGACACTGTTTCCACTGTTTCCCCATCATTTGCCATGAAGTGATGGGACCAGATGCTATGATCTTCGTTTTCTGAATGTTGAGCTTTACACCAACTTTTTCACTCTCCTCTTTCACCTTCATCAAGAGGCTCTTTAGTTCTTCACTTTCTGCCATAAGGGTGGTGTCATCTGCATATCTGAGGTTATTGATATTTCTCCTGGCAATCTTGATTCCAGCTTATGCTTCATCCAGCCCAGCGTTTCTCATGATGTACTCTGCATAGAAGTTAAATAAGCAGGGTGACAATATACAGCCTTGACGTACTCCTTTTCTATTTGGGACCAGTCTGTTGTTCCATATCCAGTTCTAACTGTTGCTTCCTGACCCACATACAGATTTCTCAAGAGGCAGGTCGACTGGTCTGGTATTTCCATCTCTTTCAGAATTTTCCAAAGTTTATTGTGATCCACACAGTCAAATAATTTGAGTATTATCCAAACTACCATAAAACTAATGGAAAAGAAGAAAACTTACACAAACATAGGCACAAAATTATACTAATTGTGGGTATGTTTGTGTGTGTGTGTGTGTGTAAAAAATGTGTATGTATAGAGAAGAGACTGGTAGAAAATGAAATGAAGTGTTGACAGTGAAAAACAATCCAATTGACTGAGGTTTTTGTTAATATATAGCTTCCCATCTTATCCCAGACTTACTTACTCAACATCTCCAGGAGAAGAGTTTGAGAATTTACTTTTTAAAAATGTTTATTTATTTGCTTGCATAGAGTCTTAGCTGTGGCACAGAGGATCTTCGTTGCAGCCTACAGATGCTCCAGTTGTAGTGAGAGGGCTCCGGACCTCAAGGGCTCAGCAGTTGTGGCATGGGGGCTTAGTTGCACCCACATGACACATGCATCATAGTTCCGCTTCCAGGGATACATCCTGTATTCCCTGAATTGCAAAGTAGATTCTTAATCACTGAACCACCAGAGAAGTCCTAACTGAGGGGTTACTTTTGAAAGAAAATTACAATACATGTGAGAGTTGAATGGCAAAGAAGGCTGAGTGCCAAAGAATTGATGCTTTTGAACTGTGGTGCTGGATAAGACTCTTGAGAGTCCCTTGGACAGGAAGGATATCAAATCAGTCAATCCTAAAGGAAATCAACCCTGAATATTCACTGGAAGGACTGATGTTGAAGCTGGAGCTCCAATAATTTGGCCACCTGATGGGAAGAACTGACTCATTGGAAAAGATCCTGATGCTGGGAAAGATTGAGGGCAGGAGGAGAAGAGGACGACAGAGGATGAGATGGTTGGATGGTATCACTGAATCAGTGGACATAAGTTTGAGTAAACGCCAGGAGATAGTGAAGGAAAGGAAAGCCTGGTGTGCTGCAGTCTATGGTGTCACAAAGAGTCAAACACTATTTAGTGACTGAGCAACAACAGTTTTACTTTATTTTATGTTTATTGCATATAGGCTCACAAGCTGGATCAAGATTGCCAGGAGAAATATCAACAACCTCAGATATGCAGATGATACCACTTTCGTGGTAGAAAGTGAACAAGAACTAAAGAGCCTCTTGATGATGGTGAAAGAGAAGAGTAAAAAAGCTGGCTCAAAACTCAATATTCAAAAAACTGGGATCATGGCATCCAGTCCCATCACTTTATGGCAAATAGATGGGGGGAAAGTGGAAACAGTTGCAGATTTTATTTTCTTGGGCTCCAAAATGACTGTGGATAGTGACTGCAGACATGAAATTAAAATACACTTGCTTCTTGGTAGGAAAGCAATGACAAACCTAGACAGTGTATTAAAAAGAGGAGACATCACTTTGCCAGCAAATGTCCATACAGTCAAAGCTACGGTTTTTCCAGTAGTCATGTACAGATGTGAGATTTAGACCATAAAGAAGACTGAGAGCTGAAAAATTGATGCTTTTGAACTGTGGTGCTGGAGAAGACTCTTGAGAGTCCGTTGGACAACAAGGAGATCAAATCAGTCCATCCAAAAAGAAATCAATCCTGAATATTCACTGGAAGAACTTATGCTGAAGCTTCAATACTTTGGCCACCTGAAGGGAACAGCCAACTCATTGGAAAAGACCCTGATGCTGGGAAAGAGTAAGGGCAGGAGAAGAGGCCAACAGAGGATGAGATGGTTGGATGGCATCACAAATTCAATGGATATGAGTTTGAGGAAACCCTGAGAGATAGTGAAGGATAGGGAAGCCTGGAATGCTGCAGTTCATGGGGTTGCAGTCAGACACCACTTAGTGACTGAACAACAACATACAATATATACAATATTCATGTTGTATATTTTATATTGTATATGTGTATATATAATGAAATTCATCATTTTAACCACTTTTATGTATAAAAGTTCTGTGGCATTGAGTACATTCACAATGTTGTGCAACCATTACCTCCATCTATTTCCATAACATTTTCATCATCCAAACAGAAGCTTTAAATCCATTAAACAGCAACTCCCCATTCTTCTCTCTGATCAGACCCTGAAAACCTCCTTTCTACCTTTTGTCTCTATGAATTTGCCTATTCTAGATATATCATGTAAATGAAATCATATAACATTTATCCTTTTATGTCTGACATTAAAATACTTAATGGTAAACATTTCACTTAGTAAAATGTTTTCGAAATTCAACCATGCTGCAACACCTATCGAAATTTCATTCTGTTTTAAGATTGAATAATATTCCATTGTGTGTATATATCCCATTTTGTTTATTCTTACATTATTGATGGACACATGGCTTGTTTTTACCTTTTGGCTCCTGTGATTAATGCTGCTCTGAACATTGGTGTGCAAGAATCTGTTTGAATTCCTGCCTTCAATACTTTGGGGCATATACATACACAGAATTGATGAATCCTGAAAATATACCTTTAAAAGGATTTCAAGGGGCCTGAGCAGCTGTGGGGGCAACATTATTTAGCAGCAATGCCATCAGTTCCAGCCCACTGCTTTACTTTTTAGCTGCATGAGCATAGGAACATAGTTATTATGCCAAAGAGAAAATCCCCAGAGAATACATAGGGGAAGGATGGATCCAAAGTAACTGAATAGGGGCCTACCAGACAGTTTGCCAGGTTTTCAGCAAAACCTGCTTCTTCAAACCCTGAACCTAAACCAAGAAAAAAAATCTGCAAAGAAAGAACCTGGAACAAAGAGTAATATAGGGGCTGATTGTTGTTGTTTAGTTGCTAAGTCATGTCTGAGTCTTTTGCAACCCCATGGACTGTAGCCCATCAGGCTCCTCTGCCCATGGGATTTCCCAGGCAATAATACTGGAGTAGGTTGCCATTTCCTTCTTCAGGGGATCTTCCTGAACCAGGGATTGAACCTGAGTCTCCTGCATTGGCAGGCAGATTCTTGACCACTGAGCCACCTGGGCAACCCAATGCTGGCTATAACCTGAGCCATATGCTTGAGTTGTTTTGAACATATTTGAATCCCCACCATATGGTAGAATTTAAATGCATGCTGACTACAAGCACAAAGAGCCCAGAAGACTGGTTGGAACCAGAAGGTTGATGATACTGACCCTCGATTACTCCATCACCAACCAACCAGAGAATTGTGCACCAGCTGATCATGCACTCCACAATCCTCTTCCTCACCCTGTCTTTAGAAACATTTCCTGGAAAGCCATCAGGGAGGTCTGAGCCATTTGAGCATTAGCTGCCTATACTCTTTGTTTGGCCTTGCAAATAAAGTCTGCACTTTCCTTTACCTGAACCTGAAGTTAGTAGATTGGCTTTTCTGGATGCAGGCAAGAGAACCCTGGTTTGGTTCAGTAACAGGATGGCTACCCTGAACACTGTTATATCTACTACTGAGAGATCTGTATGTAAGTTAAGAATAACAGCTAGAACTTGACATGGAACTACAGACTGGTTCCAAATAGAAAAAGGAGTACATCAAGGCTGTATATTGTCACCCTGCTTATCTAACTTATATGCAGAGTACATCATGCAAAACACCAGGCTGGATGAAGCACAAGCTGGAATCAAGATATCTGGGAGAAATATCCATAATCTCAGATATGCAGATGACACCACCCTTGTGGCAGAAAGTGAAAAGGAACTGAAGAGCCTCTTGATGAAAGTGAAAGAGGAGAGTGAAAAAATTGGCTTAAAACTCAACATTCAAGAAACAAAGATCATGGCATCTAGTCTGATCACTTTATGGCAAGTAGATGGGGAAACAATGGAAACAGTGACAGACTTTATTTTGGGGGGCTCCAAAATCACTGCAGATGGTGACTGCGGTCATGAAATTAAAAAACACTTGCTTCTTGAAAGAAAAGCTATGACCAACCTAGACAGCATATTAAAAAGCAGAGACGTTACTTTGTCGACTGTCTAGTCAAAGCTATGGTTTTTCCAGTAGTCATGTATGAATGTGAGAGTTGAACTATAAAGAAAACTGAGTGCTGAAGAATTGATTCTTTTGAACTGTGGTGTTGGTGAAGACTCTTGAGAGTCCCTTGGACTGCAAGGAGATCAAATCAGTTCATCCTAAAGGAAATCTATCCTGAATATTCATTGGAAGAACTGATGCTGAAGCTGAAACTCCAGTACTTTGGCCACCTTATGCAAAGAACTGACTCATTGGAAAAGACCCTGATGCCGGGAAAGACTGAAGGAAGGAGGAGAAGGGGATGACAGAGGATAGGATGGTTTGATGGCATCACCAACTCAATGGACATGAGTTTGAGCAAGCTCCAGGAGTTGGTGATGGACAAGGGGGCCTGGCATGCTGCAGTCCATGGGGTTGCAAAGAGTGGGACATGACTGAGTGATTGAACTGAAATGAACCCTGAACACCCTTCCTTCCAGCATGCAGAACCTATGGAAAGTACAAATTGGTCCCAAGCAGAGGCTAAGTTGGACAGTGTATGAGACTGATGGGCCATCCATTTCCTATCTCTCTCCAAGAGTTTAATCTCTTAGGACTTGGCAGAGAGAAGGGCTAACTAAATATCTTTTTTTTTTTTTTTTTTTTAGTACTGGGGTGTAGCCAATTACAAATGTTGGGATCCTGAAAGGTGAACAGAGAAGGGATTTAGCCATACACATACATGTATTCATTCTCCCCCCAAACTCTCCTAGGATGCCACATAACATTGAGCAGAGTTCCATGTACTATACAGTAAGTCCTTGTTGGTAACCCTTTTAAATATAGCACTGTGTACATGTCTATACCAAACTCCCAAAGGATCCCTTCCCTTCTTCTCTGGCAACCATGCATGACTGGTTTCAGTTGTGTCTGACTCTTTGCCACTCTATGGACAGCAGTCCACCAGGTTCCTCTGTCCATAGGATTCTCCAGGCAAGAATACTGCCATGCCCTCCTCCTGACAACCATAAGGGAACTGAATATCTTGAGTCATGGAGATTGTATCTTTCTCTAAGTCAATGCCTTCAAAATGGCAGGACCTTCAATTGGAGTAACTTGATGCCAGTTGGGACAAGAATAAAATCAAGCCCCGTGGTCTTGGAGACAGTTGCAGTCACACTTGGAAGGGATGGAATGCATGTTCAGGGGAGCCTCAAGTGCCACAATGCACAGAAACATGGAACACCATCTGCTTCATGGATTGCAAATAAGGAGAGTGGAACTGGGTGAGTGCCTTGCAAAAGAGGTGAACAGTTTACCACCTTCTTTCTCTCTGTCTCTTTCCATGTCTTACTGATTTAAGAGCTTTGCAGGAACTCTGCTATTCTCCATGTAGCTCCTTCAGTAAACCCATATTTGACACAATTTGTGGCAGTTTTAAGACATGGTTTACAAATTCTTTTATATTCCTCTCCCAGGTGGCTCAGCAGTGAGGGAGGTCTCACTTCAATCCCTGGGTCAAAGATCCCCTGGAGGAGGAAATAGCAACACACTCCAGTATTCATGCCTGGGAAATTCCATGGACAGAGGAGTCTGGTGGGCTACAGTCCATAGGATCACAAAGAGTTGGACATGACTAAAGCGTCTGAGCACACGTGAAAGTGAAGTCCATAACCCCTCTCTTGAATCAACTTGTAATTCTAAGTATGAATTGTAGTTGAAACTATTAATATCTACTGTCTCTAAAGAGTTTGTTGCTCAGTCTATTGAAATGTCAGTTTCTTAGTTTTAAAATAGGGCCAGTAAGAATTACAATTTTCCATAATATTTTTAGAATCAAGAATCAAAGATCCCAGCTATGTATTCTCACATGCTCCTACATTCAATGGCACAGGTATAAATCTCTTTCCTTATCTCTGTTGACTCTACCCAATTTAATTTTTATTTCATGCAAGCAGTTTCTCCAAGGACTAAGGGTGGGGCAAATGGGGAGATACTGGTCAAAGGATCCAAACTTCCAGATAGAAGATGAATAAATTCTGGAGATCTAACTAGAGTCAGGGCTTCCCTAGTGACTCAGACAGTAGAGAATCTGCCTATTTAGAGAATCTGAAACTGCCTATGCAGAAGACCCAAGTTTTATCCCTGGGTCAGGAAGATCCCCTGGAGAAGGAAACAGCTACCTAAGCCAGTGTTCTTGACTGAAGAAGTGCATGGACAGAGGTTACAGTCCATGAGGTCACAAAGAATCAGACACAACTGAGGGACTAACACTTTCACTTTTTCAAATGGGAAGGGAATTCAAAAAAGAGGATATATGTATACATGTATATATATATATGTATATATATATGTCAGATTCTATATCTGATTCACTTTGCTATATAGTGAAAACTAACACATTGCAAAGCAACTATACTCCAATAAAAATTAATTTTTAAAAATGTATTTGTTCATTTTTAACAGCCGTTGCTGCAAAGGACAATGTGTACATGAATATGTGGAAGGGAAGGTTGCAGGATCTCAAGCCAGAAAAATAAAGATATATCTTTAAAATAATAAATTTTGATCTTCAAATGAGAGGTAACATTCCATGGCATGTGGAAGCTTTGCTGCTGCTGCTGCTAAGTCGCTTCAGTCGTGTCCGACTCTGTGCAACCCAACAGACGGCAGCCCACCAGGCTCCGCTGTCCCTGGGATTCTTCAGGCATGAACACTGGAGTGGGTTGCCATTTCCTTCTCCAATGCATGAAAGTGAAAAGTGAAAGTGAAGTCGCTCAGTCATGTCTGACCCTCAGCGACCCCATGGACTGCAGCCTTCTAGGCTCCATGGGGTTTTGCCATGGGATTTTCCAGGCAAGAGTACTAGAGTGGGGTGCCATGTGGAAGCTTTAAGAAATGGCAATTAGCAAACATGCAAAAATCAACTGCTATAAACCACAGTATTTAATATTATTTTGAGAATTCAAACAAATGCATAAAATGAAAACAAGAAAGGGAGATAAACATTTTAAAGTGACAACAAATGTATCATCATTTGTTGATCAGATGTTGGAGGTGAAGATCTTTCAAATCTCTGAAGATGCAGCTTTGTGAGGGTCCTTCATCACTCACTTCAACAAATCCCTTAAGGCAGTTGTTTTCAAGTTTTAGTCACCCATAGAATCCACTTGGGTGGCCTGTTAAACACAAGTAGCTAGGGCTGACTCTGGAGTTTCTGACTTAGCATCAATAGATTTAGGATGAAGGAAAAATGTGCATGTCTAACAAGCTCCCAGGTGATGTTGATGCTGCTGGTCTGGAGACAAAACTATGAGAAACACTACTCTTCTTTGTGTCCCTAGGACTCTGTCGAATAAGTTTTCCCTCCATTGCTTACATCTCCCTCCTCTATACCACCCCCAACCTTTACTTGGGTATGCTGCCTCTTTCAGATGACATCATGGAAACCCCTAGTTGTCTTGATTGTTTTCCTATAGCACACATTTTCTTCCAGAAAGTACAGGGAGATTATCCAAGAAGGAAATTCACACCATATGTCTGGGAAGCCCAAGATGCTTTGCCTTGGGGACACAGAAAGCTTATTTCAAAAGTTTCGAGAACTTTGGTAGCTGAATTCTCAGGCTGTCTCATTAAATAAATTGGCCTGTTGTCACTCTACTCTTTAAACAATTAAGCTCCCTTGGGGTAGAAGGAGAATAATAGAAAAGAAACTTTCTGCCACTGCTGTTTCCCTGAAGATCGTAGTAAAGAGAGGCAAATTTCTTTGTTCCAATTATTCTTAATTTATCTGGCTATGCTCAAACATTTACAGTCCAGATTATTCCCCTGGAGATTAAAAAGCTTTCTTCATGAAGAAGTCTCCCAGGGCTCTGTAAGATTCTGCCCTAATTCTTTCTTCCCCTTTATAGGATTTGATTTCAAAGTTAGAAGTTTCTCCCTCAGGGATGCATTAATGCTGCAAGTTGCCCAGTGGACTTGAATCTGGGAATCCCATTGTAACAGAAACAAAATGCTTTAGAAAGTTTCCTATTTCAAGAAAGGGAATGCAGCCATTAGTGATATTGCTACTGAGACATCAAGCATTTTGACAAAAGGAAAATATCCCTTAAAACTTATTTACTCAGCTATTAAAAAGAATACATTTGAATCAGTTCTAATGAGATGGATGAAACTGGAGCCTATTATACAGAGTGAAGTAAGCCGAAAAGAAAAACACCAATACAGTATACTAATGCATATATATGGAATTTAGAAAGATAGTAATGATAACCCTGTATGCAAGACAGCAAAAGAGACACAGATGTATAGAACAGTCTTTTGGACTCTGTGGGAGAGGGAGAGGGTGGGATGATTTGGGAGAATGGCATTGAAACATGTATAATATCATATAAGAAATGAATCGCCAGTCTAGGTTTGATGCAGGATACAGGATGCTTGGGGTTGGTGTAATGGGATGACCCAGAGGGATGGTATGGGGAGGGAGGTGGGAGGTGGGTTCAGGATTGGGAACACGCGTACATCCATGGTGGATTCATTTTGATATATGGCAAAACCAATACAGTATTGTAAAGTGATTGGCCTCCAGTTAAAATAAATAAATTTAAATTTAAAAAAAAGAAAAAAACAACTTATTTGGCATGTGAGGTCACTGCAGACCTTAGGGAAGGCAGTTGTGATGGAGGTAGAAATACTCCTGATGAGTTGGTTGAGAAGAGAGTGAATGTTATGAAAATGGAAGTAACAGATACTGACCAAATTCTTTAGAAGTTTGGAGCGATACCCAAAGGGGAGTATGGGTCTGTGAGTGTTTTATTTCCCTTGAAAGAAATGGGAATGTGAATGATTGGATATTATAACGGGTCAAATGAGATCATATATCCAGATGAGGCTCTACAACTGAGAACTGAAGCATCATGGGTAGGATTCATTCAAGCATGGGCTTCTTTTTCTATTAATAACTCCTGAATCTCTCAGCAGGAACTTCGTCTGTCTGTATGATTAATTAACTTATACTGTCACTTATGCAGATTAATGATATCCAAACCAATACCACTTACCTCTCAGATAATAGTGGGGTGTTCTGAACGCCATCAACTCAACCTTTCCAAGATAACCTGACATTTTATCCTCCCCAAAATGTTGCTTTTTCTATGATCCCATCTCTTTGAAAGCATACACCATCAATTCTGGTTCCCACAGAATTTTATTTTATTCCAGTGTTCTCAACCAGACTGATTTTGCCCTCTCTGGAACAACTGGCAAAATCAGTCTGGTTGAGAACACTGGAATAACCAGTTTCTGCTTATCACAACTCAGTGCTGGTATCTCACGAGTAGAGACCAGGGATCCTGATAAACATCAGACAATATACAAGATAGACTCTATGACAAATATTAATCAGATCAGATCAGATCAGTCGCTCAGTCGTGTCCGACTCTTTGCGACCCCATGAATCGCAGCACACCAGGCCTCCCTCTCCATCACCAACTCCCAGAGTTCACCCAGACTCACGTCCAACGAGTCAGTGATGCCATCCAGCCATTTCATCCTCTGTCTTCCCCTCTCCTCTTGCCCTCAGTCCCTCCCAGCATCAGAGTCTTTTCCAATGAGTCAACTCTTTGCACGAGGTGGCCAAAGTACTGGAGTTTCAGCTTTAGCATCATTCCTTCCAAAGAAATTCCAGGGCTGATCTCCTTCAGAATGGACTGGTTGGATCTCCTTGCAGTCCAAGGGACTCTCAAGAGTCTTCTCCAACACCACAGTTCAAAAGCTTCAATTCTTCCGCATTCAGCCTTCTTCACAGTCCAACTCTCACATCCATACATGACCACAGGAAAAACTATAGCCTTGACTAGACGAACCTTTGTTGGCAAAGTAATGTCTCTGCTTTTGAATATGCTATCTAGGTTGGTCAGAACTTTCCTTCCAAAGAGTAAGCGTCATTTAATTTCATGGCTGCAGTCACCATCTGCAGTGATTTTGGAGCCCAACAAAAACAAAGTCTGACACTGTTTCCAATGTTTCCCCATCTATTTCCCATGAAGTGATGGGACTGGATGCCATGACCTTCGTTTTCTGAATGTTGAGCTTTAAGCCAACTTTTTCACTCTCCACTTTCACTTTCATCAAGAGGCTTTTGAGTTCCTCTTCACTTTGTGCCATAAGGGTGGTGTCATCTGCATATCTGAGGTTATTGATATTTCTCCCGGCAATCTTGATTCCAGCTTGTGTTTCTTCCAGTCCAGCATTTCTCATGATGTACTCTGCATAGAAGTTAAATAAGCAGGGTGACAATATACAGCTTTGATGTACTCCTTTTCCTATTTGGAACCAGTCTGTTGTTCCATGTCCAGTTCTAACTGTTGCTTCCTGACCTGCATACAAATTTCTCAAGAGGCAGATCAGGTGGTCTGGTATTCCCATCTCTTTCAGATTTTTCCACAGTTTATTGTGATCCACACAGTCAAAGGCTTTGGCATCGTCAATAAAGCAGAAATAGATGTTTTTCTGGAACTCTCTTGCTTTTTCCATGATCCAGCGGGTGTTGGCAATTTGATCTCTGGTTCCTCTGCCTTTTCTAAAACCAGCTTGAACATCAGGAAGTTCACAGTTCACATATTGCTGAAGCCTGGCTTGGAGAATTTTGAGCATTACTTTGGTAGCGTATGAGATGAGTGCAATTGTGCGGTAGTTTGAGCATTCTTTGGCATTGCCTTTCTTTGGGATTGGAATGAAAACTGACCTTTTCCAGTCCTGTGGCCACTGCTGAGTTTTCCAAATTTGCTGGCATATTGAGTGCAGCACTTTCACAGCATCATCTTTCAGGATTTGAAATAGCTCAACTGGAATTCCATCACCTCCACTAGCTTTGTTCGTAGTGATGCTTTCCAAGGCCCACTTGACTTCACATTCCAGGATGTCTGGCTCTAGGTCAGTGATCACACCATCGTGATTATCTGGGTCGTGAAGATCTTTTTTGTACAGTTCTTCTGTGTATTCTTGCCATCTCTTCTTAATATCTTCTGCTTCTGTTAGGTCCATACCATTTCTGTCCTTTATCGAGCCCATCTTTGCATGAAATGTTCCCTTAGTATCTCTGATTTTCTTGAAGAGATCTCTAGTCTTTCCCATTCTGTTGTTTTCCTCTATTTTCCTGCATTGATCGCTGAAGAAGGCTTTCTTATCTCTTCTTGCTATTCTTTGGAACTCTGCATTTGGATGTTTATATCTTTCCTTTCCTCACTTCTCTTCTTTTCACAGCTATTTGTAAGGCCTCCCCAGACAGCCATCTTGCTTTTTTGCATTTCTTTTCCATGGGGATGGTCTTGATCCCTGTCTCCTGTACAATGTCACGAACCTCATTCCATAGTTCATCAGGCACTCTATCTATCAGATCTAGGCCCTTAAATCTATTTCTCACTTCCACTGTATAATCATAAGGGATTTGATTTAGGTCATACCTGAGTGGTCTAGTGGTTTTCCTACTTTCTTCAACTTAAGTCTGAATTTGGCAATAAGGAGTTCATGGTCTGAGCCACGGTCAGCTCCTGGTCTTGTTTTTGCTGACTGTATAGAGCTTCTCCATCTTTGGCTGCAAAGAATATAATCAATCTGATTTTGATGTTGACCATCTTGTGATGTCCATGTATAGAGTCTTCTCTTGTTTTGTTGGAAGAGGGTGTTTGTTATGACCAGTGCATTTTCTTGGCAAAACTCTATTAGCCTTTGCCCTGCTTCATTCCGTATTCCAAGGCCAAATTTGCCTGTTACTCCAGGTGTTTTTTGTCTTCCTACTTCTGCATTCCAGTCCCCTATAATGAAAATGACATCTTTTTTGGGTGTTAGTTCTAAAAGGTCTTGTAGGTCTTCATAGAACCATTTAACTTCAGCTTCTTCAGTGTTACTGGTTGGGGCATAGACTTGGATTAGTGTGATATTGAATGGTTTGCCTTGGAAATGAACATAGATCATTCTGTCGTTTTTGAGATTGCATCCAAGTAATGCATTTCAGACTCTTTTGTTGACCATGATGGCCACTCCATTTCTTCTGAGGGATTCCTGTCCACAGTAGTAGATTTAATGGTCATCTGAGTTAAATTCACCCATTCCAGTCCATTTCATTTTGCTGATTCCTAGAATGTTGACATTCACTGTTGCCATCTCTTATTTGACCACTTCCAATTTGCCTTGATTCATGGACCTGACATTCCAGGTTCCTATGCAATATTGCTCTTTACAGCATCAGACCTTGCTTCTATCACCAGTCAAATCCACAGCTGGGTATTCTTTTTGCTTTGGCTCCATCCCTTCATTCTTTGTGAAGTTATTTCTCCACTGATCTCCAGCAGTATATTGGGCACCTACTGACCTGGGGAGTTTCTCTTTCAGTATCCTATCATTTTGCCTTTTCATACTGTTCATGGGGTTCTCAAGGCAAGAATACTGAAGTGGTTTGCCATTCCCTTCTCCAGTGGACCACATTCTGTCAGATCTCTCCACCATGACCCGCCCATCTTGGGTTGCCCCACGGGCATGGCTTAGTTTCATTGAGTTAGACAAGGCTGTGATCCTAGTGTGATTAGATTGACTAGTTTTCTGTGAGTATGGTTTCAGTGTGTTTGCCCTCTGATGCCCTCTTGCAACACCTACCGTCTTACTTGGGTTTCTCTTACCTTAGGCGTGGGGTATCTCTTCACAGCTGCTCCAGCAAAGCACAGCCATTGCTCCTTACCTTGGATGAGGGGTATCTCCTCACCGCCACTCTTCCTGACCTTCAATGTGGGATAGCTCCTCTAGGCCCTCCTGCACCCGTGCAGCCATGGCTCCTTGGACTTGGGGTTGGTTCTCCTAGCAAATGTCACTGTTATTGAGGTTGAGAACCCTCGTCTATGTTGTTGAGGAAAAATATTAAAATTTTTATCTTGGAACTTCCCTAATTGTCCAGTGGTTAAGACCATACTTTCACTGCAGGTGGCATAGGTCTGACCTCCAGTTGGGGAACTAAGATCTTGCAAACTGTCTGGTGTGGTCAAAAAATAAATAAAAATAAAATTTTTATCCAAAAAATCCTAACTAAGCTCTATTATTTTATAATGATGTTGAAAATATTATCAGCCTCAATCTTTCTCCATTATTTTGTGCTACTTAATGCTTTTATTGTGATTACATTTACATAACATACATGTAAAAGAATGAAAGTAGAATATTCTTTAACACCATATACAAAAATAAATTCAAAATAGATTAAAGACCTAAATGTAAGACTGAATACTATAAAACTGTTAGAGGGAAACATAGAAGTGAAGTGAAGTGAAAGTCACTTAGTCATGTCCAACTCTTTGACCCCATGGGCTGTACAATCCATGAAATTCTCCAGGCCAGAGTACTGGAGTGGGTAGCCTTTCCCATCAAACCCAGGTCTCCCATGCTGTAGGCAGATTCTGTACCAGCTGAGCCACAAGGGAAGCCCAAGAATACTGGAGTGGTTAGCCTATCCCTTCCCCAGTGGATCTTTCAGACCTAGGAATTGAACCAGGGTCTCCTGGATTGCACGCAGATTCTTTACCAACTGAGCTATCAGGGAAGCCCAGAGGGAAACAAAGGCAGAATACTGTTTGAAATACATCACAGCAATATTTTTTTGGATCCATCTCTCCATCATAATCATTTTTATGTGTACAGTTCTATACACTTGGCATTAAGTATATTCATATTGTTGGACAATAATTGCTATTATCCATCTCCAAATCTTTTTCACCTTTCCCAACTTGAAACTCTGGACCTGGTAAACACTAATCATATTTCCTCCCTTCCTCTATCCCCTGAAAACCACCATTCTATTTTGTCTCTATGAATTTGACTACTCTTCGTACTTTTTATATGTGGACTCATAGAATATATATCCATTTGAAATATCTCACTTTTGAGATGTCTCTGAATCTCTTATATCCTCTTTCGTTCTCAAATTTGCTCCATTCTCACCCTCTATGTCTCAATGGATGTGTGCTGTTGTGCTCAGTGGCTCAGTCGTATCTGACTCTTTGCAGACTGGTCTATAATCATCCCAGCTCCCCCGTTGATGGGATTTGCCAGGCAAGAATACTGGAGTGGGTTGCCACTTCTTCTCCAAGGGATCTTCCTGACACAGGGATCAAACCCTTGTCTCCTGCATTGCAGGTGGATTCTTTATCACTGTGCCACCTGGGAAACCCATCTTAATGAATTCAGTTCTATTTTTTCAGTTGTTCAGGCCCCAATGCTGGAGTCATTCTTGTCTTTTCTCTTTCTCTCACACATGTATCCTTCCTGGAAGTAGATCCTTTTAGTTCTGCCTTCAAAATACAACTCAACTGACTGCTTCCCAATACTTACACTGCTATCCTCCCCTTGGCCTGAGGTACCTATATCTCACCAGGCTTGCCTGCAGGTAGTCCAAACAGGCTACCTTACTTACACCCTACAACCCATGCTCAACCCAGCAGCCAGAATGATCTTTAAAATCTTGTCAGATCATGTTACATGTCTGCTCAAATCCCTGCAATGACTCCCCATCTCATTCAGAGTAAATGAAAGTGTGAGTCATTCAGCGGCAGAGAAAGGCTCATAGGATCAGCCCTGATACCTGTCCTCCTGTTCTACTGTGCTCCCCCTCATTCACTCTGCTCCAGCTAACCCCCACCCCCACCCCCATGCAATCTCCTACCGCAGGGGCTTTGTATTAACCTTAACCTCAGCCTGGGGCACTCTTTCCCCAGATACCACTGGTCTAAGTCATTTACTATCTTCACCTATATCCCTGCACCAACACTGTACTATTGGGTCTTTTTTTTTTTTTTTTTTTCAGTTGTTTTAAAAATTTTATTCATTTATTTTAATTGGATGATAATTACTTTGCAATATTGTGATGGTTTTTGCCAAACATCAACATGAGTTGGCCATAAGTATACATGCATTTCCCACCCATTCTAAATCCTGGCTGCTCCCACTTCCCTCCTCACCCTATCCCTCTAAGTTGTATCAGACACTGGCTTTGGGTGCCCTGCTTCATGCATCAAACTCACACTGGTCATCTATTTACATGTGCAGCGCTGTGCTTAGTCACTCAGGTGTGTCCAACTCTTTATGACCCCATGTGTTGTAGCCCACTAGGATCCTCTGTCCATGGAGGTTCTCCAGGCAAGAATATTGGAGCGGGTTGCCCTGCCCTCCTTCAGGGGATCTTCCCAACCCAGGGACCAAACCCAGTTCTCCCACATTGCAGGCAGATTCTCTACCATATGAGCCACCAGGGAATCCCCTATTTTACAATGGTAATGTACATGTTGGATGATTTAAGAATTGCACTATTGCTTCTTGACTGTTCCTCTTTTGTCTCTGCATCCCCTCCCTTTCCTAATTAACAACTGTTTGAACCTGCCCTTGGAATCCAGGGAAGATCTTGGAAGCTGAATGCAGCCTATTTCCTGTAATCAGAAAATTGTTGTTGTTGTTGCTTCATCCTAAGTCATATCTCACTCTTTGCAACCCCATGGACTGTAGCCTGCCAGGCTCCTCTGTCCAAGGGATTCCCAAGGCAAGAATACTGGAGTAGGTTGCCATTTCCTTCTCCAAGGGATCTTCCTGACCCAGGGATCGAACCCAAGTCTCCTGCCAATGCAGGCTGATTCTTTACTGTCTGAACCAGCAGGGAAGCCACTTCTTTTGAAAAGTGGGGTGAAAAAGAGAAAATATCTCAAAGAAGTGTCTTCAAGAAGATATAAAGTCACACATGTGAGGAAATAAACACAATCCTGATATGAGAAACTCTTTGTTATGTCTATTGTATGACTTCTATCCCAATTCTTTTGGAGATAACAAGCCCACAACCAAATGAATGTGAAGATCACCAGGGTTTGAGAGGCTAATTTGGGGACTACCAGGTCAGCACTTGATAAAGTGCTCTAAATCTGAAGTTAGAAATTGTTAGAATGGCTATAAGAAAGCATGTAAAACCATGAAATTTTATGGACAGCATATAAAGAAAAATGTCAAAAAAATTTACTGACAACAGTAGAGAAACTAATACAAAAACAGAAGTGGGGACTTCTCTGGCAGCCCAGTGGTAAGACTTGCCCTTCCAGTGCAGGGCGTGCTTCTTTGTTACCTGGTCAGGGAGCTAAGATCCCACATGCCTTGTGGCCAAAAACCCTAAACATAAAAGTAGAAGCAATGTTGTAACAAATTCAATAAAGACTTTAAAAAATGGCCTACATTAAAAAAAAAAAAAAAAAAAAAACCCTTAAAAGACAATCCCCAAAAAGTGAAGTCACAGGTGCTTTAGGAATAGAAGAAATGAACATGTCTTTTAAGGGAGAAAAGGAACCAGGAGATTTAAATCTACAACATTTGTCTTTGGGGTTCACAATGTCCACTTAGTTCTGAGGTCAGTGACTCATCACAGACAAGGGGTGCCTAGACTCAGGAGCCTTGCCAGGGCTGCCTTCACATCCTTGTTCCTCAGGCTATAGATGAAGGGCTTCTGCATCAGGGTGATCACAGTGTACCTCACTGAGGCAATGGAGCTTCTCTGGGAAGACTGGGTCACAGCAGAAGTAAGGTAAAGCCCCAGGCCTGTCCCATAGCACAAGGAGACCACAGTGCAGTGAGAACCACAGGGGGGAAATGCTTTGTACTTGCCTTCAGTGGAGGCCATCTTTATTAATGAAGAGACAATCTGAGAGTAAGAAAAGAGGATCCCAATCAGAGGAAACATAAACAGCAGGGCAGTGGCCACATACAAAGAGATGTTATTGAGAGGGTGTCTGAGCATACTGCCTTGAGAGTCTGAGTCAGTTCACAGAAGAAATGTGGAATTTCAGTTCCAATACAGAAAGTCAGCTGCATCATCAGTAGCACATGAAAGAGGGAGCTGAATAAAATGATAAACACATGAGAACCAGGAGATCATAGAAGCAGGGGTTCATGATGATCATGTAGTGCAGGGGGTGGCAGATGGTCACAAACCAGTCATAGGCCATCACAGTCAGGAGGAAATTGTCCATTCCAGCAAAAACCATAAAGAAATACACCTGAGTGAAGCAGCCTATGTAGGAGATGTCTTTTCTCTCTGTCTGAATATTCACTAGCATCCTTGGGACAGTGGTGTAGACAAAACAGATGTCAATAAAGGACAGGTAGGAGAGGAAGAAGTACATGGGAGTGTGAAGTAATTAATTGGAGGTTAATTACTTTACAATACTGTGGTGGGTTTTGCCATACATTGACATGAACCTGCCATGGGTGTACATATGTCCCCCATCCTGAACCCCCCCTCCCACCTCCCTTCCCATCCTATCCCTCTGGGTTGTCTCAGTGCACTGGCATAAAAGGGGATTATTAATGGTATTTATTCCATAGGACTGTTGACAGGGTAAACGAGTTTAAAGAAGAGTTCCTGACATGCTGTGGAAACCTAAAGAAATCATGGCTCAATAAACTTTAAAAGTTAGGAAATATAGTCTGCAGAGATGAAGGCAGCAAGGCAAGTACTTAGAATGAGACATCAGATCACTTGGCATGAGAGAATATGGGAAGGAGAAAAAAAAAGGAAAGAGATAGAGATGATGACATTGGTTCTGAGGCTTTCTGGGTTGGAGACCAGCCCTTCAACACTTCTGGTTACCTTCTTGGCTTGCATTCTGTTTAAATATGCATGGATTTTCTGATAATCTTCCCTTTTCTATGGAAGTTGGTTTAACTGTGTTTATAAAACTTGTATTGAAGAGAACATTCACATGTATTTCTATAGGAAATGCACCCTCTTCCTATTGACGTAGCATCCTCATTGGTAGTTATTTTAAAATATTCCTCCAGGGAGACAAGGTTGACACTGCAGTTAAGATGACTGTTTTATGAGGCAGACAGACATAGATTTGAGTTTTTGTAATTTTCCTGTAGCTCATATGGTTAAGAATCTGCTTGCAATGCAGGAGAGCCAGGTTTGATCCCTGAGTCAGGAAGATCCCCTGGAGAAGGAAAAGGCAACTCAATCCAGTATTCTTGCCTGGAGAATCCCATGGACAGAGGAGCCTGGTAGGCTATGTCCATGGGCTTTCAAGGAGTCGGACACAACTGAGCAACTGAGCACATCTATGTCTTCTTAGCTGTGTGACTGAAGGGCTATATGATCCATCTGAGCTCTTAGTTAAGAGGGTTATAACGATGCAATGCCCTAATGAATGTAAAAAGACTGGCACGTGGTAAGTGTCCAATAAAAGATATTACTATTATGATTTACATACTTCTCTAGCAACCCACTCCAGTATTCTTGCCTGGAAAATCCCATGGACAGAGGAGCCTAGTAGGCTACAGCCCATGGGGTCGCAAAGAGTCGGACATGACTGAGCGACTTCACTTTCACTTGACTTCACTTTCTAATGACAGAATTTTTAACTTAGCAGCCCATCTCTCATCTCCAGATTCAGTATTCTTCCCTGATCTCCCTCTTACTTTGAGGAAAACAAAAGGACTAAAGAAAAACACAATTGATCTGATCATTACAGATCAGAAAGGGTACATTACCTCCTTTGTTTTCCCACATAGGGTTTCTGTTAATGAAGCTACTACTGACATATTTCAAACCCAACTAACATTTCAAACCCAACTAACATTATTAATGGACAAGCTCTTCACACAACTACTCACAGTGGCCCAGAAGCTTTGAACCTCTCCCAGGTTTCTCCACCCTCATGAACAGAAATAAAATGAGATCTTTGTCAACAGGAAGAGATTCAAAGACTTAGAGAATGAACTTGTGGTTGCTATGGTGGAAGGCTGAGGGGGAAGAATATTTAGGGAGTTTGGGATGGACATGTACACACTGCTGTATTTAAAATGGATAACCAGCAAGGACCTACTGTAGAGCACATGGAACTCTGCTCAATGTTATGTGGCAACCTGGAGGGGAGGGAGTTTGGGGGAGAATGGATACATGTATATGTATGGCTGAGGCCCTTTCCAAAGAAAGGCAATGCCAAAGAATGTTCAAACTACAGCAGAATTGTGCTCATCTCACATGCTAGCAAAGTAATGCTCAAAATTCTCCAAGCCAGGCTTCAGCATGAACTTCCAGATGTTCAAGCTGGATTTAGAAAAGGCAGAGGAACTAGAGATCAAGTTGTCAACATCCGTTGAATTATAGAAAAAGCAAGAGAATTCTAGAAAATCCACCTGCTTCATTGACTATGCTAAAGCCTTTGACTGTGTGGATCACAATAAACTATGGAAAATTCTGAAAGAGATGGGAATACCAGTCTACCTGACCTGCCTCCTGAGGAATCTGTATGCAGATCAAGAAGCAACAGTTAGAACCGGACATGAAACAACAGACTGTTTCCAAATAGGAAAAGGAGTACATCAAGGCAGTGTATTGTCACCCTGCTTATTTAACTTACATGCAGAGTATATCGTGCAAAATGCCAAGCTGGATGAAGCACAAGCGGAATCGAGATTGCAAGGAGAAATATCAAATAGGCAAATGACTCCACCCTCATGGCAGAAAGCAAAGAACTAAAGAGTCTCTTGGTGAAAGTAAAAGAGGAGAATGAAAAAATTGGCGTAAAACTCAACATTCAAAAAACTAAGATTGTCGCATCCGGTCCCATCAGTTCATGGCAAATAGATGGGGAAACAGTGATAGACTTTATTTTGGGAGGGCTCCCAAATCACTGGAGATGGTGACGGCAGCCATGAAATTAAGACGCTTGCTCCTTGGAAGAAAAACTATGACCAACCTAGACAGCATATTCAAAAGCAGAGACATTACTTTGCCAACAAAGGTCCATCTAGTCAAAGCTATGGTTTTTCCAGTAGTCATGTATTGATGTGAGAGTTGGACTATAAAGAAAGCTGAGCACTGAAGAATTGATGCTTTTGAACTGTGGTGTTGAAGAAGACTCTTGAGAATCCCTTGGACTGCAAGGAGATCAAACAAATCAATTCTAAAGGAAATCAGTCCTGAATATTCATTTGAAGGGCTGATGCTGAAGCTGAAGCTCCAATCCTTTGGCCATCTGATGCAAAGAATTGACTCATTGGAAAAGACTCTGATGCTGGGAAAGATTGAAGGCAGGAGGAGAAGGGGACGACAGAGGATGAGATGATTGGATGGCATCACCAACCCGATGGACATCAGTTTGAGCAAGCTCTGGGAGTTGGTGATGGACAGGGAAGCCTGGCGTGCTACAGTCCATGGGGTCACAAACAGTCAGATACAATTAAGCTACTTAACTGAACTAAACTGAGTCCCTTCACTGTTCATCTGAAATTTTACAAACATTGTTAATTGGCTATGCATATCAAATTGCTTCAGTCATGTCTGACTCTTTGCAACCCTCTAGACTGTAGCCCACCAGTATCCTCTGTCCATAGGATTTCCCAGGGAAGGGTACTGGCATAGGATGCCATTTCCTACTTCAGGGGATCTTCCTGACCCAGGGATCAAACCTGCATCTCTTTTGTCTCCTGGATTGGCAGGCGGGTTCTTTAGCACTAACGCCACCTGGGAAGCCCAATAGCTCAATATAAAATTAAAAGTTTTGCGACCCCATGGACACCAGGCTCCTCCATCCATGGGATTTTCTAGGCAAGTACTGGAGTGAGTTGCCTTTTCCTTCTCCAGGGAACTTCCCAACCCAGGGATCGAACCCGTGTACACACGTGGCAGATGCATGTTGATGTATGGCAAATCCAATACAATATTGTAAAGTAAATAATAATAATAATATTTTTTTAAAAAGAAAAATGAGAAAAAAATTAAAAGTTTTTTTTTTAAAAAGAAAAAAATCAGGGGAAAAAAAGAGAGATTTTGTCAAGACTCTGTGGTATAAAGACAAATAAGAATTAATCTCAAAAATATACAAGCAGCTCCTGCAGCTCAATTCCATAAAAATAAACAACCCAATCAAAAAAATGGGCCAAAGGACTAAACAGACATTTCTCCAAAGAAGACATACAAATGGCTAACAAACACATGAAAGGATGCTCAACATCACTCATTATCAGAGAAATGCAAATCAAAACCACAATGAGGTACCATCTCATGCCAGGCAGAATGGGTGCTATCAACAAGTCTACAAACAATAAATGCTGGAGAGGGTGCGGAGAAAAAGGAACCCTCTTACACTATTGGTGGGAATGCAAACTAGTACAGCCACTATGGACAACAGTGTAGAGATTCCTCAAAAAGCTGGAAATGGGACTGCCATACGACCCAGCAATCTCACTGCTGGGCATACACACAGAGGAAACCAGAACTGACCTTTTTCCCGGAGCCAGTGGTGGGGCTTGGCGTCTCGCTTCTCTCCTTCCCCTGTTCACCCGGCCTTCCAAGGGGCACCTGCGCAGGCGTCTGAAAAATCCTTTTGCAGAGTTCTATGATGGAGACTGAAGGGTATCCAGAGATGCAAAGAGATGGAGAAGTCCAGAATGATGAAATAAGGTCACCACCAAATGAGAGGATGGCTGAGGAGCCAGAAGACATCCTGATAGCACCGCCCCAGGTCCAGGTTCCACCAGAGAGCCTGGATGAAGATGACCTAGAGACCGTGCCCCGAAGGAGTCCTCTCAACCCTGCAGCCTCCAGGCAGAGGTTCCAGGAGTTCCACTATGAAGATGCAGCTGGGCCCAGGGGTATCCTGAGACATCTCCAGCAGCTTTCTGGACAGTGGCTGCGACCTGATATTCACATGAAGGAGAAGCTTGTGGAGATGCTGGTGCAGGAGCAATTCCAGGCCGTCCTCCCTGAGGAGCTCAGACCTTGGGCACTGAGGTGTCAGCCTGGGGTCAGAATCACTGGCTAAAATCTCACTGCTTCTTTTTCAGCCTACATATGAGAAGTGACCAAAGGCTCTCTTTGTTGCAAATCCAACTACAGTCATGAGAAATCTGAACCTTGATTTTCTTTGAGCTTGCCTTTGCTAGCTGTAATAAGAATCAATGAAAATCTTTTTTTTTTTTTTTTTGCTTGAAGCAGCTCTATTTCCTGGCACTGTGAACTCCAAAATGAGTTTCCCTGCCCTCTTGTAAGGACAATCAGTCTGCTGCTTGTTTTTGCTCTGCTGAATGCCTCCCTTTTTCCACTTTGTGACACGTTTTAATATATAGCTTTTGTGTATCCAAAGAGATGATTGCTTCAACTTTAATATTCTCTCTGTGGTGGCTTGAATGAAAGCTTCTGTAACCCCACCAGTAACTCATTTGGGGTGTCCTTGAAATATTAAAGTTTGATTCTTAATTTTAAAAAAAAGGAAACCAGAATTGAAAGAGACACGTGTACCCCAAAGTTCATTGCAGCACTGTTTATAATAGCCAGGACATGGAAGAAACCTAGATGTCCATCAGCAGATGAATTGATAAGAAAGCTGTGGTACATATACACAATGGAATATTACTCAGCTATTAAAAAGAATGCATTTTAATCAGTTCTAATGAGGTGGATGAAACTGGAGCCTATTATACAGAGTGAAGTAAGTCAGAAAGAAAAACACCAATACAGTATACTAACGCATATATATGGAATTTAGAAAGATGGTAACAATGACCTTATATCAGTTCAGTTGCTCAGTCATGTCCAACTCCTTGGGACCCCATGAACTGCAGCATGCCAGGCCTCCCTGTCCATCACCAACTCCCGGAGTTCACCCAAACTCATGTCCATCGAGTCGGTAATGCCATCCAACCATCTCATCCTCTGTCGTCCCCTTCTCCTGCCCTCAATCTTTCCCAGCATCAGGGTCTTTGCAAATAAGTCAGCTCGTCACATCAGGTGGCCAAAGTATTGGAGTTTCAGCTTCAACATCAGTCCCTCCAATGAACACCCAGGACTGATCTTCAGGATGGACTGGTTGGATCTCCTTGCAGTCCAAGGGACTCTAAATATGTATAATATCATGTATGAAATGAGTCTCCAGTCCAGGTTCAATGCACGATACTGGATGCTTGGGGCTGGTGCACTGGGACGACCCAGAGGAATGGTATGGGGAGGGAAGAGGGAGAAGGGTTCAGGATCGGGAACACATGTATACCTGTGGTGGATTCATTTCGATATTTGGCAAAACTAATACAATATTGTAAAGTTTAAAAATAAAATTAAATTAAAAAAAAAAGTCTCCTCCAACACCACAGTTCAAAAGCATCAATTCTTCAGTGCTCAGCTTTCTTCACAGTCCAACTCTCACATCCATACATGACCATTAGAAAAACCATAGCCTTGACTAGACGGACCTTTGTTGGCAAAGTAATGTCTCTGCTTTTTAATATGCTGTCTAGTTTGGTCGTAACTTTCCTTCCAAGAAGTAAGCATCTTTTAATTTCATGGCTGCAATCACCATTTGCAGTGATTTTGGAGCCCAGAAAAATAAAGTCAGCCACTGTTTCCACTGTTTCCCCATCTATTTGCCATGAAGTGATGGAACCGGATGCCATGATCTTCGTTTTCTGAATGTTGAGCTTTAAGCCAACTTTTTCACTCTCCTCTTTCACTTTCATCAAGAGGCTCTTTAGTTCCTCTTCACTTTTTGCCATAAGGGTGGTGTCATCTGCATATCTGAGGTTATTGATATTTATCCCAGAAATCTTGATTTCAGCTTGTGCTTTTTCCAGCCTAGCATTTCTCATGATGTACTCCGCATATAAGTTAAATAAGCAGGGTGACAATATACAGCCTTGACGTACTCCTTTCCTATTTGGAACCAGTCTGTTTTTCCACGCCCAGTTCTAACTGTTGCTTCCTGACCTGCATACAGCTTTCTCAAGAGGCAGGTCAGGTGGTCTGGTATTCCCATCTCTTTCAGATTTTTCCACAGTTTATTGTGATCCACACAGTCAAAGGCTTTGGCATAGTCAATAAAGCAGAAATAGATGTTTTTCTGAAACTCTCTCTTGCTTTTTCGATGATCCAGCAGATGTTGGCAATTTGATCTCTGGTTCCTCTGCCTTTTCTAAAACCATCTTGAACATCTGGAAGTTCACGGTTCATGTATTGTTGAAGCCTGGCTTGGAGAATTTTAAGCATTACTTACTTTACTGGTGTGTGAGATGAGTGCGATTGTGTGGTAGTTTGAGCATTCTTTGGCACTACCCTATATGCGAGACAGCAAAAGAGACACAGATGTAAAGAACAGACTGTTGGACTCTGTGGGAGAAGGCAAGGGTGGGATGATTTGAGAGAATAGCATTGAAACATGTATATTAACATATATGAAATAGATCGCCACTCCAGGTTCGATGCATGAGGCAGAGTGCTCTGGGCTGGTGCCTGGGATGACCCAGAGGGGTGGGATGGGGAGGGAGGTGGTAGGGGGGTTCAGGATAGGGAACACATGTACATCCATGGCTGATTCATGTGAATGTATGGCAAAAACCACCACAATATTGTAAAGTAATTAGCCTCCAATTAAAATAAAAAGAAAAAAAAAATAGTGGCTAGAAATAGGAAAAAAAAAAAAGATAAATCACTGTTTTGCCTAATAAGGGCTTCTCTGATAGCCCAATTGGTAAAGAATCTGCCTGCGTTGCAGGAGACCCCGGTTCAATTCCTGGGTCAGGAAGATCCACTGGAGAAAGGATAGGCTACCCACTCCAGTATTCTTGGGCTTCCCTTGTGGCTCAGCTGGTAAAAAAATCTGCCTGCAATGCGGGAGACCTGGGTTTGATCCCTGGGTCAGGAAGATCCCCCGGAGAAGAGAAAGGCTACCCACTTCAGTATTCTGGCCTGGAGAATTCCATGGACTTATAGTCCATTGGGTCTAATAAAGATATGAAGAAAGGAAATAAAGGTAGTTCAAAATACTCCATTCTCCATGGGCTAAGACAAGCTTTTAACAGTCATTACTTTCTCATGTAAGAATTGATTCACATGTTTTATCATTTGCTTCATATCACCAGAAGATGCATATCACCATAGTGAAGCCATTTACAGATTTATAACTGCTTCATGCTTTTCCCTCTTTTAGAAAATGGTCCAAGCTTAGAACATTTCTATTCAGCCAAACCCTCCTCTGTTCAAAAAATGTGTTTCAACAAACTTTCAAATTTTTATGTGCTCCAGGTGATAAACTGTTCAAATCCAAAGTGATTTCAAGTAGTGAAATGCTTTTATTGTTTTCTCTTCACCTCTTTTTATTAGTTTGCTGTCATTGACCTATATAATATTAAATATTATATGCTATATGGTAAAATCTTTTTTTTTTTCAAATAATACAGAAACTCTAAAGTAAAAGTCAAGGGAATTCCCTGGCAATCCAGTGACTAGGACTCGGTGCTTTAACTGTCATGCAAGCTTGTGCACTAAGTCACTTCAGTCATGTCCAACTCTTTGCAGCCCAGAGGACCCAGCAGGCTCCTCTGTTCATTCATGGGATTCATGGGATTCTCCAGGCAAGAATACTGGAGTGGGTTGCCATTTTCTTCTCCAGGGGATCTTCCAGACCCAGGGATTGAACACGCATCTCTTATGTCTTCTGCATTGGGAGGTGGGTTCTTTACCACTAGTGCCACCTGGGAAGCCCGTTAACTGCCATGGATCATGTATAGTCCCTGCTTGGGAAACTAAGATCCTGCAAGTCACATTTTTTAAAAAGTCAAGTGTCCACCTCATCTTTTCCTCTCATTTCTATTTGGTAAATAGTGTTAACATTTTGGTGAGTTTATTTCTAGATTATTCTTTCTAACTAGGCATTTCCTGCCATAAGGGATTAGAAACAAACAAACCTGAGTGACATTCATCTGGTGTGGAAAAGCGCAGCGTCCCTGTGCACCATAACACTTCCGTATCTTTGGCAGACAGCAGCTGCCTGATGTACCCCACGTATTCCCAATGATCCAGAAACTAGAGGATTATTACCTGCAGCCTTCAGATCATGGGTAAGCCTATGTCCATGCCGCATTGTTAACTAGTTGAATATCATACCTTCTCTTAGTTTGGCACTTTACTTTCTTGCACTCCTCAGTGTAAATCCCAAATCACCACCAGCATGTTGAATGCCTCAAAGTCCTGCTTCTCAGGTTCTGCCTTAATAGAGAGTATTTGGCAGGTCTAAGCAGAGTGGTGGCCATAGATCCTAAAAGGAGAAGCACTTTCTCACTGAGTGCTTCTGCCTCCCTCACCATCCTGTGGTGAGTGGAGAGATGGAAGGAAAAGGGAAGCTTGGAGGCTACACTTCCAGGGCCACCTCTATGTGGCCAGGAAACAGCTCCTGAGGCTTCCTCTTGGCTGTATCCCCTCAGGGATGCTCTAAGATGCTTTTTTCCCCTGTTCCAACCCCCTACCACAGTACCCTTGGCATTTCAGCACTTCTGGTCTCTAAATAATGGACAACTTGCTTCTTGACTGACAACAACGATGGCTATTGAATATATAATAGTATCAGGCACTCTTATTCACTTTCCTGATAGTACCTCATTTAATCCTTACCACAGCTCTAGGCAGGTACCACTTTATCCTCTACTTTAATTGAGGTACAAGAAGGTCAGATGAATTCTCTAAGGTCACACACCTGGTATGATACAGACTGGGGATCTGATGCCCAGCACCCTGGCTTGCACCTCCCATCAGTGGACATTCCAAAGTTCCACAAGTATTAAAACTTGAGCAGTTTTACTAAAAATAATGGTGAATACATGGGCTTCCCAGATGATTCAATGATAAAGAATCCACCTGCCAAGCAGGAGATGTGGGTTCTATCACTGGTTTGGGAAGATCCCCTGAGAAGGCAATGGCAACCCACTCCAGTACTCTTGCCTGGAAAATCCCATGGACGGAGGAGCCTGGTAGGCTGCAGTCCATGGGGTCTCTGAGAGTCGGACACGACTGAGTGACTTCACTTTCACTTTTCACTTTCATGCATTGGAGAAGGAAATGGCAACCCACTCCAGTGTTCTTGCCTGGAGAATCCCAGGGACGGGGGAGCCTGGTGGGCTGCCATCTATGGGGTCGCACAGAGTCGGACATGACTAAAGTGACTTAGCAGCAGCAAGAAATAAGCTGAAGAAATAAGCCAGGAGAAAATTTCCAGCCATAGGTTAAAATACATTCCATTGTTCATAATGTTTCATTTGAAGTGATTTTGTCCTTAGGGATACAACATTAGCTAGAAGAAAGGAAGTCCTGGCCTTTGGAAACAATAACCCTTTTAGGTTATTCAAAACTACCAATGCATTTGATTAAAAGCATTACTTGTCACACTTCTTGGGAGCACCTACCACCACCTGACAGGTGTTTTCTGGCTGGTTATTTCACTCACTAGTAGTGAAGGGCTACACACTCCATGAATGATCTTTTCATGCAATAATGTAACATTATAATGTTTTTACATGAATATAAAGTACAAGTTACAGTGATACCATGTACACTGCAGTTGGTAATTACACTGAAATTATTATTTTAATTATAGTACAATTATTTTTCTAGTTTAGAAAATAAGTATGGGACTTCCCTGGTGGTCCAGTGGTTAAGAATTTGCCTGCTTAAAAAAATAAAAAATAAAATAAAATAATTTTTTAAAGTAAAAAACAAATTTGCCTGCTAATGTGGGGGGTACTAGTTCAATCTCCAGTCCAGGAAGGTCCCACATGCCTTGGGGCAACAAAGCCTGTATGCCACAACCACTGAAGCCCACGTGCCCTAGAGTCCATGTTCTGCAACAAGAGAAGCCACCTCATTGAGAAGCCTGAGCACGACTGAAACTAGAGAGTGGCCTGCTCACCAAAGCAACAAAGACCCAGCAGAACCAAAAACAAAACAAATAAATTTTAAAACAAAACAAAAAAATACAGAGTGATGGCAAGGATATTTTTGAATCTTGCCATAATGGAATTGCTGCTGTCTAAGACTATTTACTGAAAGGAATGAAGAGATTCCCTACACAATATTGACATCTTGTATTTCTAGGTCCAGTGGCTCTTGGGTTATACCATTGAGTTTACATATCTTTGTCAAGTGATATATATTGGGTTGGCCAATACGTTCATTCAGGTTCTTCCATTAAAATCTTACAAAATAAAGATCCTAAAACCCAATACATAGTAGAAAACTGATAATTTTATGATGTTATTCTTGGTGATGGGAGGTTACTTTAACCCGTGAAACTTGTGATAACATCACATCCTTGATTTCACTGTTCTAGTTCTGTTATCAACTAATTAAAGATGACTGATTACTTAAAACTAAGAATAATTTATAAAATAAATGATTCATTCATTTAGAAATATATCAGATATCATTTTCATTAAATGACACAGTACCAATTTAATTTGCTACAGCCTAGTGAAGCATTTCTTTTGCCATCTAAATATTTTCTCATGTCTGAAATGGAAAAAAAAAAAAAAAAAAACACCATAGAAACAATTGTCTCTTTCTTTCCCTTCACCAACAAAATTCTTGGCAGAATGTTTTAAACTCACAGGGTCAAATTCCTCATTGCCACATCACTCCCAAGCTCTGCAAATAGACCCCTCCCCAGCACTCTACCAAAATTGCTCTTTCCACTGTTTCCATGTCACTAAATCTACAGGCTATCATTCAGCCTTTGTTCCTTGACCTCATAGCATCATTTAACACAGTTGATGACCCTCTCTTGAAACAAGACTCTTGTCTACATAACAAATATCCAGTGTCATGAGGAATTCACTGAGACAGATGTGTCTCTTTTCTTCTGTATTACTTTGTGACCCTAAGTGGTGTATCTACAGGGAGATGAGTCTTTACATCAGAGACACATTCCTGAGGGGTAACTTCTTTACCTCGAAGCCAAATCAAAAATGATGAAAGCTTTTCCAGGAAGGAAGAGGGTGGTAATGGGAGAGAGATCCATCTAGCCCCAAAGCTACCTTCCTAGAGCACACACCATTCTGTTCTGCCATTTCCTCTCCACCCAAAGGGAGCTGAATAACTTGAAGAGCAGAGCACCAAAGGAACAATTTATTTAATGATGAGTGGTGAGAATTCTTCCCCCTGGGGCTGGAGAAACTGTAAATACCTCCCTACCAGCCTCACCCTAGTTCAGTGATGCCTGACCAGGAGACCACATGGGTAACTCCCACAGTCATGGCTTTGTGACAGGTTCCATCTCCCTGGGAGAATCTGTCTTCAGCATCCAAGAGACAGAGGCGAAGAGGCTGCACAAGCATTTTGTTGAGCAATCCCAGCCAAGAAGATCTTGCTGTATGAGTGAGTGCTGTGTATAAAAAGGAGAATCAAAACAGTGATGGTTCCCAGAAGGAGGTAACATAATAGATAATAACCCAAGATGGTTTCCTGTTAAATTTCTAGAATTTATTTTCCTAGCTATTTATGTCTTATTTTATTCCATTACAATTGTTTTCTGTCTGCCTCAGCCCCTCTAAAAACTAGTGACTTTCTCAGTATCAAGAATTGCCACTCTCTTAGATGTAATAAGTGTTTTCAATCCACCTGCTAATACCTTTCTTATTCTTCTCTAGTACAGTACCTCTCAGGCTTCCCTAATAGCTCAGTTGGTAAAGAATCTGCCTGCAATGCAGAAGACCCCGGTTTGACCCCTGGGTCGGGAAGATCTGCTGGAGAAGGGATAGGCTACCTATTCCAGTATTCTTGGGCTTCCCTTGTGGCTTAAAGTGAAGTTGCTCAGTCGTGTCTGACTCTTTGCAACCCCATGGACTGTAGCCCACGGCTCCTCCATCCATGAAATTTTCCAGGCAAGAGTACTGGAGTGGGTTGTCATTTCCTTCTCCAGGGCATCTTCCTGACCCCGGGATCAAACCCAGGTCTCCTGCATTGCAGGCAGACACTTTACCGTCTGAGCCACCAGGGAAGCCCTTGTGGCTTAGCTGGTAAAAAATCCACCTACAATGCAGGAGACCTAGGTTCAATCCCTGGGTTCTATCCCTGGGTTACAAAGATCCCCTGGAGAAGGGAAAGGCTACCCACTCCAGAATTCTGGCCTGGAGAATTCCATGACCGTATAGTCCATGGGGTTGTGACTTTCACTCACAGTAGTTCTGAAAGTGGGGCTCCTAGAGGAGCAGAATATCCCCAGGAATATGACAGAAATGCACTCTCAGATCCTGCTCAATCATAATGACAGGAACTCATGGAAAGGGACCCAACAGTCCATTTTAACAAGGCCTCCAGGTGATTCTGATGTAGGCTCTCATTGAAGAATCTCTGCTTCAGCAAATATCTGCTTCTCTACCTCACCCCCATGGTCACTTGCTTTCTACTAGGTTGTGTACACTCTTTAGGGCTTCCCAGGTAGCTCAGTGGTAAAGAATCCCAATGCAGGAGACACAGGAGACCTACATTCACTCTCTGGGTTGGGAAGATCCCCTGGAGAAGGGAATGGTAACCCACTCCAGTATTCTTGCCTGGGAAATTCCATGGGCAGAGGAGCCTGGTGGGTTACTGTCCAAGGGGTCACAAAGAGTCGGACACGACTGAGCGACTAAACAGCAGCAGCAGCATACACTCTTTGGTTCAACAAATATGCATCAAACCCCCTTTCTGTGCCAGGTGTGCCTATATGTCACTGCAATTATGAACAGTCCCTCTTTTTCTCTTATCTTTTGTAATGATTATTTGAAAATCCAAGAAAGCTGATGACACTGATTAGTTCAAATTCTATTTAAATTGACCTTCTTTGGTGTCTCATATCATATCAGCAACTGATAGTGACCAATTTTGTTTTCATTTCCTAATATTAAACCTTGTTTACTTTTTTATGGTGTTTCTTTTGAATTAATAGAAACAATGTTAAATAGTTATAATAGCTGGCACAGTTTCCCCTTTCTGCATTTTATTGGTTGGTTTTGGTTTTTTTAAGTTTTAATGATGACTCTCAGACTTCCATGGTGGCCCAAACAGTAAAGAATCTGCCTGCAATGCAAGAGACCCAGTTTCGATCCCTGGGTCAGGAAGATCCTCTGGAGAAGGGATGGCAACTCACTCTAGTATTCCTGCCTGGAGAATTCCAAGGACAGAGGAGCTTGGCTGGCTATGATCCATGGGGTCGCAAAGAGTCAGACGTGACTGAGCGACTAACACTTTCACTTTCTTTCACACTCGGTTAACATAGCTGTACTTTATCATCTGTGGGCAGTACTCTTCTATTCTTAGATGACTGATGTTTTGCTCTGTTCCCTTCCCATCAATGACTTAAATTTTGTTAAATGAAACTTGGTTTGAAACTTATCATTATTTTGTGCATTGATCTATTGACATAAATATGTTGTTATCTGACTTACTAATATTAAATATTTTTTGCACTTGTCAGATTGATATTAATTCATAATGGGCTATGTTGGATTTTTTCAGATTAATTTTTAATGTATTTATTTTAATTGGAGGATAATTACAATATTGTTGTGGTTTTATCAGATAACTTCATACTACTCCTTTTTTTTATTTAAATTTATTTACTTTAACTGGAGACCAATCACTTTACAATATTGTATTTGTTTTGCCATACATCAACATGAATCTGCCACAGGTGTACACGTGCTCCCCATCCTGAACCCCCCTCGGACCTCCCTCCCCATACCATCCCTCTGGGTCGTCCCAGTGCACCAGCCCCAAGCAACCAGTATCCTGCATCGGACCTGGACTGGCGATTCATTTCTTATATGATATTATACATGTTTCAATGCCATTCTCCCAAATCATCCCACCCTCTCCCTCTCTCACAGAGTCCAAAAGACTGTTCTATACATCAGTGTCTCTTTTGCTGTCTCCCATACGGGGTTATTGTTACCATCTTTCTAAATTCCATATATATGTGTTAGCATACTGTATTGGTGTTTTTCCTTCTGGCTTACTTCACTCTGTATAATAGGCTCCAGTTTCATCCACCTCATTAGAACTGATTCAAATGTATTCTTTTTAATGGCTGAGTAATACTCCATTGTGTATATGTACCACAGCTTTCTTATCCATTCGTCTGCTGATGGACCTCTAGATTGCTTCCATGTCCTGGCTATTATAAACAGTGCTGCGATGAACATTGGGGTACACGTGTCTCTTTCAATTCTGGTTTCTTCAGTGTATGCCCAGAAGTGGGATTGCTGGGTCATATGGCAGTTCTCGGAGAAGGCAATGGCACCCCACTCCAGTACTCTTGCCTGGAAAATCCATGGACAGAGGAGCCTGGTAGACTGCAGTCCATGGGGTCACTAAGAGTCGGACACGACTGAGCGACTTCACTTTCACTTTTCTCTTTCATATATTGGAGAAGGAAATGGCAACCCATTCCAGTATTCTTGCCTGGAGAATCCCAGGGACGGCAGAGCCTGGTGGGCTGCCGTCTATGGGGTCACACAGAGTCAGACACGACTGAAGTGACTTAGCATTAGCATGGAAGTTCTATTTCCAGTTTTTTAAGGAATCTCCACACTGTTCTCCATAGTGGCTGTACTAGTTTGCATTCCCACCAACAGTGTAAGAGGGTTCCCTTTTCTCCACACCCTCTCCAGCATTTATTGCTTGTAGGCTTTTGGATCACAGCCATTCTGACTGGCATGAAATGGTACCTCATTGTGGTTTTGATTTGCATTTCTCTGATAATGAGTGATGTTGAGCATCTTTTCATGTGTTTGTTAGCCATCTGTATGTCTTCTTTGGAGAAATGTCTAGTTCTTTGGCCCATTTTTTGATTGGGTCATTTATTTTTCTGGAATTGAGCTGTAGGAGTTGCTTATATATTTTTGAGATTAGTTGTTTGTCAGTTGCTTCATTTGCTATTATTTTCTCCCATTCTGAAGGCTGTCTTTTCACCTTGCTTATAGTTTCCTTTGTTGTGCAGAAGCTTTTAAGTTTAATTAGGTCCCATTTGTTTATTTTTGCTTTTATTTCCAATATTCTGGGAGGTGGGTCATAGAGGATCCTGCTGTGATATATGTCGGAGAGTGTTTTGCCTATGTTCTCCTCTAGGAGTTTTATAGTTTCTGGTCTTACATTGAGATCTTTAATCCATTTTGAGTTTATTTTTGTGTATGGTGTTAGAAAGTGTTCTAGTTTCATTCTTTTATAAGTGGTTGACCAGTTTTCCCAGCACCACTTGTTAAAGAGACTGTCTTTTCTCCATTGCATATTCTTGCCTCCTTTGTCAAAGGTAAGGTGTCCACTACTCCTTTCTTACCTTGGTGCAGCTACAGTCAGTATGAGGTTAACTTGTAGATTTCCCATTTCTGTTACATTTAATGATATCTGTTTTCAACCTTCATTCAGCTTTCCATATTCTTTGATAACACAGCCCTGGGGATACAAAGGTGAGTAATGTGTTATCTGAACTTGCGTGATTTATGATTCAGTAAGAGGGACAGCTCAATTAATTCCATAAGTAAATGCAAAAACATAACTATGATTTGTTTAGTGGAGAAAAGTAGAAAGGGTTCTAAAGGCATGGATTAGTGAACTGCAGTTGGTGGGCAGGGAGGGTTCATCTTAGAGATGAGGACAGGAGTCACCACAAGATGACCAAAGCAGGGAGGAGGATCTCATCAGAGAGGGCAGCACTTCCACAGGCATGGTTGGGGGAAGAATCCTAGCGTTTTTAGGACTCCTAAAGGCAAACATGTTGGGGGCTTTGAGAGTGAAAGGCTGGTATGATGCTCAATAAGACTGGGAGGTTGGGAGGAGCAACGTGTACAGGAAAACCTGGAAAGAGTGTTAAAAGAAAGAAAAACTGCAGACCTTCTCCCTTCTGGATACTGCAAAACTGTCTCCCTTCTGGACATTGAGGAGAAGATCCTGGGATGAAAGCACCTTCCAGAGATGTGTTTGCTTCTGCTTGGGACCTAGGGTACTGTTCATTGGGGACCATTTTAGACTAAGTTCCTCAGGCTGAGGTTTCTAGGACAGTGTGACTGTTGGCTCCAAAATCTGTGAGTGGTGACCCCAGCTGCAGTGTTCTTTGAAAAGTGAAAGTGTTAGTTGCTCAGTTGTGTCTGACTGTTTTCAACCCCTTGGACTATAGCCTGACAGGCTCCTCTGTCCATGAAATTCTCCAGGCAAGAATACTGGAGTGGGTTGCCATTCCATTCCCTTCTCTAGGGGATCTTCCCCACCCAGAGATTGAAGCCTAGTCTCCTGCATTGCAGGCAGATTCTTTACCATCTGAGCTACCAGGGAGTCTAACTCTTTTCTGACAGCATCTCACAAAGGGTTTTCTTCTTGTTTTTCTGCCCTGTACTACTGGGCATAATGTGAAGGGGATACTTTTTAACTTTTGATTTTAACCTCATTTCAGATTTACAGAAAGGTTAAAAGAACAAATAGTTCTTATGTATATCTTCTATTAGATCTCCCCAATTTTAACACTTTAACATCTTTACTTTTTTTAATCCACTTTTCCTTCTTCCTTTTGTAAGTGTGTGTGTGTGTGTGCCTGTGTCTCTTGGTGAAAATTTTCAGAACCACTTAAGAGAAAATAGAACTGTACATATGGGATCTCTTTATCTCTAAGTCTTCAAAATTCACTAGAAACAAGGGCATTGCCTCACACAGCCATAGTCCAATTATCAAAATAATAAAATTAAAATTTATATACTATTATTAAATTTACAGAACTCATGTCTATGTTGACAGTTATCCTGATAATTCCATCTGCAGCAAAAGAACATCTATGATTACATTCAGCTGACATGTCTTTTTAATCTCCTTTAATCCAGAACAATTGCTAGAATTTATTTGAATTTGTTGGCATTTACATTTTTGAAAGGGGCAGGTCAGGCATGGTGTAAAATGTCCTTCGACTTGAGTTTGTCTGATGTTCCCTAGTCTTTATATTTTTATTTCTGGTTGTGCTGGGTCTTTGCTGCTATGTGCAGGCTTTTCTGTTATGGTGAGCTGGGGCTACTCTCTAGTTGCAGTGCATGGGCTTCTCCTTGCAGTGGCTTCTCTTGTTGCAGAGCATGGGCTCTAGGATACCCAGGTCTCAGTAGTTGCAGCTCCTGGGCTCTAGAGCACAGGCTCAGTAGTTGCGGTGCTGGAGCTTAGTTGCTCTGTGGCATGTGGGATCTTCCCAGACCAGGAATCAAAACCATGTCTCCTGTGTTGGCAGGTGGATTCTTTACCACTGAGCCACAGGGAAGCCCTGATGCTCCCTAGTCTTTAGACTGAAGTCCTGCACTTTTGGCAGGATCCCAAATGTGCAGGATTTCAATCCCACAGAAGCAACATTATTTCTATCGTGTTGATTTGTCCCCATTGTGAAGATCCATAACCATCTGACAGGGTTGTTATAAAACAGATCCTTCAGAGAAGTGGTCAGGAATGCCAGATTCCATTTTATATGATTCTATTTTCATTTTGTTGTCATAAAATGGATACTTAATACAAGAAATTAGGATAAGCTATAAGATAAAAACAGGTTTTCACTTTTGAGTGAAAAAAGCTCCAATGCTTAGACAAAATGGCAAACTTCATAAACATTAAAACTTGAGTGAAAGGCATGATCAATATTTCTAATATGTGGAGGATGCCAGTTTGCTGCTAATTCCTGCTGCTCTTGTCTCTTCCTTCATAGATATATAAGCCACATGGAAGCAGGAAACAGAACAGGAGTTTCAGAGTTTATTCTCCTTGGGTTCTCTGAGGACCCAGAACTGCAGCCCCTCATATTTGGGCTGTTCCTGTCCATGTACTTGGTCACTGTGCTTGGCAACCTGCTCATCATCTTGGCCATCATTTTTGACTCCCACCTCCACACCCCCATGTACTTCTTCCTCTCAAACCTGTCCTTGGTTGACATCTGTTTCAGCACCAGCATAGTCCCCAAGATGCTACTGAGCATCCACACAGAGAACAAAGCCATCTCCTACATGGACTGCCTCACTCAGGTGTATTTTTCCATGCTTTTTCCTATCCTGGACACTCTGCTCCTGACTTCCATGGCCTATGACCGATTTGTGGCCATCTGTCACCCTCTGCATTACACGGTCATCATGAACCCACACCTCTGTGGTTGGCTGGTTTTTATTACCTGGCTCATTGGTGTCCTGACATCCCTCCTTCACATTTGTCTGATGAAGCACCTGACCTTCTGTAGAGATCCTGAAATTCCACATTTCTTCTGTGAACTGACACATATTCTTGAATTGGCCTGCTCTGATACCTTCCTGAACTGGACTTTGATATATTTTATGACTGGTGTTCTGGGTGTTTTCCCCCTCGTTGGGATTCTTTTCTCCTACTCACGAATTGCTTCATCCATAAGGAAGATGTCCTCATCTGGGGGAAAGCAAAAAGCATTTTCCACCTGTGGGTCTCACCTCTCAGTTGTTTCTTTATTTTATGGGACAGGTGTGGGGGTCCATTTCACTTCTGCAGTGACTCACTCCCCCCAGAAAGTCTCAGTGGCCTCTGTGATGTACAGCGTGGTGACCCCCATGTTGAACCCCTTCATCTACAGCCTGAGGAACAAGGATGTGAAGGGAGCCTTCAGAAGGCTCCTCAACAGAACAACCTCTTGTTTGTGATAATTCCAATGGCTTCAGGACTAAGAGGTTCTGTGGGTTGTTGTTGTTCAGTCATCAAGTCCTATCTGACTCTTTGCGACCTCATGAACTGCAGCACACCAGGCTTCCCTGTCCTCCACTATCTCCCAGAGTTTGCTCAAACTCATGTCCATTGAGTCGGTGATGACATTCTTACTCTTGGAACTTCCCTGGTGGACCAGTGGTTAAGAATCCACCTTGCAATGCAGGGGACATGGGTTTAATTTCTGGCCCAGGAACTAAGATCCCACAAGCCATGGGGCAACTCAGCCCATGCATCATTACTACTTTCAAGCCCAGATGCCCTAGAGCCTGTGCTCCAAAACAAAAGAAGCCTGAGCACTGCAACTAGAGAGTAGCCTCCGCTTGCTGCAACTAGAGAAAAGCTCACGTGCAGCAAAAAAGACCAAGCCCAGCCAACAAAAAAGGAAAGAATTACTCTTGCATATCTCAAATCATCTTGTTTTTTTCACCCAATCTTGTAAGATCTGTGATTTTTTTTTCCTCTCCTAGTTTTTTTTTTTGTTTGTTTGTTTGTTTTTTTGGCTGTGTCTCATGGCTTGCAGGATCTTAGTTCCCTGACCAGGGATTGAACCTGAGCCATGGCAGTGAAAGTGATGAGTCCCAACCACTGGACCACCAGGGAATTCCCTCTTCCAGGTTTTAACCCACATTCAAACAATCTCCCAGTAATTTCTGCCCCATCTGCTATCCAAAAAATTATGTCTTTGGTCTTCTTACTTCCACACTGGTGAGTTCAAAACTTCAATTTGAAATTTACTATAGCTTTGTTATCTCCAATGTTGGCATAGCATGTTTAAACTCCTGATTGTTCACTTTATTTCTATGTGTTTCACTGTGGATTTGTGTTGTGTATATGTTTGTACCACCATCAGTGTTTTTTAAATTGGATAAAGTATGATTGAATACATATGAAAATATAATTGATGTTTGAGTGCTTATTTTATGGTAAGCCTATGCTAACTGCTCTTTGTTATCTCATATAATCTTTCCAATAGGAATGAATCTATTCCCATTTTAAAGGTGAGACAGTTGAGATTCTAACAGCCAACAAAACACACACACACACACATAAAACGGGATATACACAAACACCAAACAGTTGCACCAACTAGATGACATGCAAGACACAGACACTACAATACAACCGTTACAATACTATGAAAGTGAAATGGAATCTCAACAAGAAAATAGTTGTGTGTGTGGGTGTGTGTGTCTTGTTGTTGTTCAGTTACCCAGTCATGTCTGACTTCTTGTGACCCCATGGATTGCAGCATGCCAGGCTTCCCTGTCCTTCACTGTCTCCCAGAATTTGCTCATTGACTCCATTGAGTCAATGATACCATCCAACTATCTCATTCTCTGTCAACCCCTTCTCTTCCTGCCTTCAATCTTTCCCAGAATCAGGGTCTTTTCCAATGAATTGGCTCTTTGCATCTGGTGGCCAAAGTATTGAAGCTTCAGTCCTTCCAATGAATATCCATGGTATGTACATTACACATTTTCTTTGTCCATTCATATGTTTATGGACAGTTGGGTTCTTTCCATCTTTTGGCTACTCTGAATAATGCTGCTATGAACATGGGTTTACCACCTACAGAAGTTTTAAACCTTTTTTAAAACAGATCTACATTTATAACTTTAGTCAGCTATAAAATGACCAGGATTCTTGCACACAAAATAAACAAAAACATCTTCCCATCCATGATAAACTCAATTTTTGTCAACTGAACAACTCTTCCCATGCTCTCTGCCTGTGATAACAGCAATTCCTCTTTAGTTGATGCATCAGGTGCCATCCACTGCTCCCCACTGTGGTCTCCCCGGAACCCCCAAAGGGAAAGCAGAGTGAGCAGGCAATCTCTTCCTGGAGTGTCCAGGAAGTGAAATGTCTAGTTGACAGAGGGAGAATACCATTCAGTTGCCCTGTGTTTGGAGTCAGACGGCCTGATTTAAACTTGGCTTCACACCTTTCTACTTCATGACTTGTACAAATTACATAAAAATTCATAGCTCCTTCTCTTTTCTATAAAATAATAATAAAGCAGAAAAATAGGATCATAATATCACTTATACATGGAATCTTTAAAAAATGAAGTTATTTTCAGAGCAGAGATAAAGTCACAGAACAAACTTATGGATATCAAGGGGAGAAAGGATGGGATGAATTGGGAGACTGGTATTGCTACCTATACACTACTGATACTCTGTTTAAAATAGAGAACCTACTGCAAAACACAGGGAACTCTACTCAGTGCTCTGTGGACCCAAATGAGAAAAAAATCTAAAAGAGTGGATATATGTATATGTATAGTTGAATCACTTTGCTGCACAGCAGAAATCAACACAACATTGTAAATAACTATACTCCAAGAAAAAGTTTAACAATAACAATAACAGAGCATGCACCTAGATTTTGAGGGTGATTATGCAGATGAAATGAAACAAGCTATATAAGCTCTGACTTGGGACATAGGATGCCCTCCACAAAGGTTCATAACACAGTTGCTGTCCTCCTTGTCTTCATTCTAATTATCACATTCACCATCTTTTTGGAACACTTAGAGGACACTTGAGAGGCACCCACTTGCTGCTCATAGCTGAGACACCTATGGGAGCTCAAATAGGTGTGGGAGAAAAGCAGAACTCTGAGGGAGACTCCTTGGACCCCTGTCAAAACAAAGAACACAACTGCAGTTCTCAGAGCAGAAATCTTGCATATTGTTACCATAGCATCTGTCTGTCCCAGCTGTCCTGTTTGTCTTGATGAGGAGGAAGTACTGCTCCCAGCAGTTCTTCCCATTCACCCCATGGACCTCCAGACTCACACAAATCCAATGGACCTCTTTAAAGATGCATTGTGGACTTCCCTCATGGTCCAATGGTTAAGAATCCATCTGCCAATGCAGGGGACACGGGTTCAATACTTGATCTGGGAAGATTCCACATGCCAAGGAGCAACTAAGGCCATGCACCACACTACTCAGCTCACGTGCTGCAGCTACTGAAGCCTGTGTGTCGTACAGCCTGTGATCTACAATAAGAGGAGCCTCTGAAATGAGAAGCCTGCACACTGCGACTAGAGAGTAGCCTCTGCTCGCTGCAACTAGAGAAATCCACACACAGCAACAAAGACCCAGTACAGCCAAAAACAAAATAATAATTAAAAAGGTGCATTGTTTCCCACCATGAAAACCTGATATCAGACCTAGAAGGAAGAGAAAGGTTACTATGGGGTGACAGGTTGGTCAGTTGGCACTTCCATCTTTTTCTGTAGGTGGTTGGCATTTTCCTGTGACCTAGGCATTTCATACTGTTCAAGGGGTTCTCTAGGCAAGAACACTGGAGTGGGTTGCCATTTCCTCCTCTGTTACTGAAGGTGAAGCTCCAATACTTTGGCCAGATGATGTGAGGAGTCGACTCATTGGAACAGACCCTGATGCAAAAAATTAAAGGCAAAAGGAGAAGAAGGCAGCAGAGCATGAGATGGTTGGACAGTGTCACTGACTCAATGGACATGAATTTGAGCAAATTCTGATAGTGGAGGACAGTGGAGCCTGGTGTGCTACGGTCCCTGGAGTCACAAAAGAATTGGGCCTGACTGAGCAATTAAACAACAACAAGGCGTTTCATAATCTTGGAAAATTTTTTGTGCTCCCTTTGGGATGATCAGGTGAGAATTAAACTAACTGAAAATATATAAGACAGATAGACTGATCAGAATAAAAACCTCCTAAAGAGTAATGGTAATTGTTGTCATCACTCCCCCAGATGGTCTCCATGTCTCTTCATTGGTCTCCCTAATTCCAGTCTGGCCCACCTACAGCCCAATCTCTACACAGCAGCCAGAGAAAATTTAGAAATCAAAAAAGAACATCACATCACATCATTTTTGCTACAAAGCATTGCAGTGTCTTCATCTCTCTAAGATTAAAACCCTAACTTCTGAAATGGGTCTATAAAGCTCTGAATGACCACGGCCCTAACATTTGGCCACACCCATCTCACATATTTTCCATGTTGGCTTCTGAAACACTGGCCTGTGACAAAAATATCAAGCCAGTTGCTGTCTCAGGGCTTTTGCACATGTGCTTTCCTCTCCCGAGAGTGCCAAGTATGCTTTTTCCTCCTTGCCTTTTGCCTGGCTCCAGGTCTTCTATGAATATTTCCATCTTAGCTCCAAATGTCACCTCCTCTGAGAAGCCTCAGGCTCACTCTAGCCCATAGCCCTACTTCATTAATATTTTAAATCATATACATCATTATCTATTTACGTAATTACATCATTATCTATATATATTATTTTCTATTTACCTGTTTATTTATCCTTTGTCTCCTTGGATAACCTCAATGGATTGTACAAGCACAAGGAAATCCCATGAGGCTTACTCTGACTTGTTTATCACATTATCAAAAATGGAAGGTGCTCCAGGGAACCCCTCTCAGTGCCATGTGGCAGCCTGCATAGGAGGGCAGTTTGGAGGAGGATGGATACGTGTTTATCTATGGCTGAATCCCTTCACTGTCCACTTGAAAGTATCACCACATTGTTAATCAGGTATACTCCAATATAAAATAAAAAGTTTTTTAAAAAGGAAGGGGCTTTAAAAGGGTTTATAAGTTGAATGAACAGGGGACATCTGCTAGGCCGACTACAAAGCAGACCACAGGGCTCTGTGAAGGTCCTGACATCCCATCACTCAGTGACCCCTGACTTCTGACTTCACTCTCCAGACACACAGTATCAAGTTGCCTCATGCCTGTTTGGGCCTGGGAATGGTCAAGGTCATTGTCCTGTTACTGCAGTGACCCTTGAAAGCTTGTCCTCCTGTCCACTGCTTTTTTTTTTTTTTTTACTTTTTGGCTGCACCCAAATAGTTGTGAAAAGAAGAGAAGCGAAAAGCAAAGGAGAAAAGGAAAGATATTCCCATTTGAATGCAGAGTTCCAAAGAATAACAAGGAGAGATAAGAAAGCCTTCCTCGAGGAAAACAACAGAATGGGAAAAACTAGAGATCTCTTCAAGAAAATTAGAGATACCAAGGGAATATTTCACGCAAAGATGGGCTCGATAAAGGACAGAAATGGTATGGACCTAACAGAAGCAGAAGATATTAAGAAGAGGTGGCAAGAATACACAGAAGAACTGTATAAAAAAGATTTTCATGACCCAGATAATCACAAAGGTGTGATCACTGACCTAGAGCCAGACATCCTGGAATGTGAAGTCAAGTGGGCCTTAGAAAGCATCACTATGAACAAAGCTAGTGGAGGTGATGGAATTCCAGTTGAGCTATTCCAAATCCTGAAAGATGATGCTGTGAAAGTGCTGCACTCAATATGCCAGCAAATTTGGAAAACTCAGCAGTGGCCACAGGACTGGAAAAGGTCAGTTTTCATTCCAATCCCAAAGAAAGGCAGTGCCAAAGAATGCTCAAACTACTGCACAATTGCACTCATCTCACATGCTAGTAAGGTAATGCTCAAAATTCTCCAAGCCAGGCTTCAGCAATATGTGAACCGTGAACTTCCAGATATTGAAGCTGGATTTAGAAAAGGCAGAGGAACCGGAGATCAAATTGCCAACATCTGCTGGATCATCGAAAAAGCAAGACAGTTCCAGAAAAGCATCTATTTCTGCTTTATTGACTATGCCAAAGCCTTTGACTGTGTGGATCACAATAAACTGTGGAAAATTCTGAAAGAGATGGGAATACCAGACCACCTGACCTGCCTCTTGAGAAACCTATATGCAGGTCAGGAAGCAACAGTTAGAAGTGGACATGGAACAACAGACTGGTTCCAAATAGGAAAAGGAGTACATCAAGGCTGTATATTGTCACCCTGCTTATTTAACTTCTATGCAGAGTACATCATGAGAAACGCTGGGCTGGAAGAAGCACAAGCTGGAATCAAGATTTCTGGGATAAACATCAATAACCTCAGATATGCAGATTACACCACCCTTATGGCAGAAACTGAAGAACTAAAAAGTCTCTTGATGAAAGTGAAAGAGGACAGTGAAAAAGTTGGCTTAAAGCTCAACTTACAGAAAAGTAAGATCATGGCATCTGGTCCCATCACTTCATGGGAAATAGCTGGGGAAACTGTTGAAACAATGTCAGACTTTATTTTTCTGGGCTCCAAAATCACTGCAGATGGTGATTGCAGCAATGAAATTAAAAGACGCTTACTCCTTGGAAGGGAAATTATGACCAACCTAGACAGCATATTACAAAGCAGAGATGTGACTTTGCCAACAAATATCTGGAAGGTCTGTGGTTGAATCACGCGAAGACACCGGGATTCTTGGCCCCTGGAGGAGAAGAATTCAATCCGGGGCCAGAGACGAGGCTTGATTGCTCAGAGCTTTTGTGTAATAGAGTTTTATTTAAGTATAAAGGAGATAGAGAAAGCTTCTGACATAGGCATCAGAAGGGGGTAGAAAGAGTACCCGCTTGCTAGTGTTAACAATGAAGTTATATAATCCAAAGAATATCTGGAGGTTGTAAAGACCTCATCAGACCTACTCCCATAATTTACATTTTAAGATAACACTGTCTTCAGGCAAGATACATCCTTGTAAAGACCAGGTCTACTCCCATAATTAACATTTTAAGATAACGGAAGGTTGAATCCAAAGACTGTCCTTAGGCAGGATACATTATTGTTATATAATCCTAAGAAATGTGGAGAAAGAAAAAAAGTTTGTCCTTTCTTCCTCCTTGAGAATTCCAGACCCCTCTCTCCTTGGGGACCCCTAGACTCCCTATCAACCTGCCTAGGAAATGACTCTCTCAGGTCCATCTAGTCAAGGCTATGGTTTTTCCAGTGGTCATGTATGGATGTGAAAGTTGGACTGTGAAGAAAGCTGAGCACTGAAGAATTGATGCTTTTGAACTGTGGTGTTAGAGAAGACTCTTAAGAGTCCCTTGGACTGCAAGGAGATCCAACTAGTCCATTCTAAAGGAGATCAGTCCTGGGTGTTCTTTGGAAGGACTGATGCTAAAGCTGAAACTCCAGTACTTTGGCCACCTCATAGGAAGAGTTGTATCATTGGAAAAGACTCTGATGCTGGGAGGGATTGGGGGCAGGAGGAGAAGGGGATGACAGAGGATGAAATGGCTGGATGGCATCACGGACTCAATGGACATGAGTTTGGGTGAACTCCGGGAGTTGGTGATCAACAGGGAAGCCTGGCATGCTGCAATTCATGGGGTCATAAAGAGTAGGACACGACTGAGCGACTGAACTGAAATGAACTGAACTAAATCTTAGTTGCAGCACATGGGATCTTTGATCTTTGTTGAAGCATGTGGAATCTGTAGCTGCAACATGCAAACTCTCAGTTGCAGCTCATGAGATCTTTTAGTTGGTCATGTGAACTCAGTTTGCAGCATGTGGGCTCTAGCTCCCTGACCAGAGATTGAATCCAGGCACCCCGCATTGGGAGCATGGAGTCTTAGCCATTGGACCACCAGGGAAATCCCTCTACTGGTTTCATATCTGTTCCAAAGCGTGGTCCTCAGGTGTCCCCAGGATCTTGAAGAAGACTTCACCCAAGATGTTTCTTAATCTTTAGACTTGTAACTGAACTGGAGGTGGAGTAAGATGCTCCCTAAGGGAAGCTGGGTACCCTAGAGGCCACACCCGAAGAGAAAAACTGCTTCAGGAAGAAAAGGGGCTAATGAGGGCTGAGGTATGGGGTTGTAGGACTTGGGGATGAGGGGATAGCAGACCCCACATGTGGCTCCAGCTCTGCTCCCAGTGGGTGGATGTGGCAGAGCAGGTCACTGCCCGGACCCTCAAGGGAGGAACTCTCCAGAAACAGACCACAAAAGCAGCCACTCATGCAGTAGGAAGTGAGGAGATACAGCCCCACATAATCCTCCTGTGCTCTTCTCCTCTGGCTCACCTATCCCACGGCAGGAAGAAACACCCTGTGCCACGCCAGGTATCAGTCTAGCCCTGAGTCCCAGACTCAGCTCTTTGTCTCTGATCTCTGTCCTTGTTTGTCCTCCACTGAGAGAAGCAAAGATCATAGAGCCCAGACCTTTAGACATTGCACTTATGTTGCTCAAAGACAGCTGTGGTAAAGAGGTAAGAAGGAGCCAAATATTTTCCTTGCACATTTTCCTGGCACACAGGTAGGTATGTACGGGGAAGAGGTGTTAGTCGCTCAGCTGTGTCTCTTTGCGACCCCATGGACTGTAGCCCACCAGCCTCATCTGTCTATGCGATTCTCCAGGCAAGAATACTGGAGTGGGTTGCCATTTCCTTCTCCAGGGGATCTTCCCCACCCAGGGATCAAACCCAGGTCTCCTGCATTGCAGGCAGATTTTTTTTTTTCCCCGACTGAGACACCAGGGGAAGAAAAGCCCACCAAAATCAAGGAAAAGTCCCTGGTGCTGGACAGAGCTCTCCAAGCCCCACTACAATCTGTGTTCTCTTACCTCTATTTCTAGGTCAACTCTAAGTGTCCTTCAGTTTTGGCCCACCCCCTCATAACCCACTCTATGTGTGTATGTGTTAGTCCTTTGGTTGTGTTCAACTCTTTTCAACCCCATGAGTCAACCATAGACTGCCAGGCTCCTCTTTCCATGGAATTCCCCAGGCAAGAATACTGGAGTGGGCAGCCATTCCCTTCTCCAGGGGATCTTCCCAAACCAGGATTGTACCCGGGTCTCTTGCACAGCAGGTTGATTCTTTGCCATCTGAACCACCAGGGAAGCCTACTCTGTACCCACCTGAATAATTTTCCACCATTTTTTCCTTCAAAAGGACATTTTTACATCTACAGAGCTTCTCCTCTATGCCTAACACTGAGCTGGGTACTGCACATAAAGAGGTAACTATAATGTGTTGCTCTCCAGGTAGGATGTAAAAACCCAGAAATGAACACATGGATGCAGTGTGATAGCTTGCTTCAGGTGTGGTCCAGTTTCAACAAGGTACAGAGAAGGTCCAAAGAGAGTATGCCCGTTGCTGCCTGGCAATGCCAATGAAGATATCAGGACAGAGTATGGAAGGGGGGATACGACTTTTCCAGGTGAGAGGGGACTCCCAATGAGAGGGGTAAAGGTCCAAAGCTACGAAATTGTACAGGATGTTCCTAGAATTATAAAATGTTGAGTAGTTGAGTATCTAATATCAAAGCATTATTTTCCAATAAATAAAAGTGTGACTCTCATATATAGTGTTGCTCATGCTCACTTGCTCAGTCACGTCAAACTCTTTGTGACCCCATGGACTGCAGCCCACCAGGGTCCTCTGTCCCTGGAATTCTGGGGGCAAGAATACTGGAGTTGATAGCCAGGCTCTTCTCCAGAGGATCTTCCAGGTCCAGGGATTGAACCCAGATCTCCTGCATTGGCAGGCAGATTCTTTAATCACTACCAGGGAAGCCCAATATTATCTATATTACAAACTAAATTCTCACGTTGGCTAATAACTGTTTCATGACTGTCTAGTCTGTCCCACTGATATTTCTGTATTCATGTCATCTCACTGTTTTAAAAGTTGCCTGTCCTCATTCATCTTCTTTCACAAACTTTCTTGGATTTCAACTAAGTTCCTTACATTTGACCAGTTAATACTCCTACTAATCACTTTCTTTGCATGGCTGGATCATCAGAGTCTTAATCAGAATAATGACCTCAGAGGAGTCAAGTTCAGTTCAGTCGCTCAGTCGTGTCCGACTCTTTGCGACCCCATGAATCACAGCATGCCAGGCCTCCCTGTCCATCACCAACTCCCGGAGTTCACCCAGACTCACGTCCATCGAGTCAGTGATGCCATCCAGCCATCTCATCCTCTGGAGTCCCCTTCTCCTCTTGCCCCCAATCCCTCCCAGCATCAGAGTCTTTTCCAATGAGTCAACTCTTCGCATGAGGTGGCCAAAGTACTGGAGTTTCAGCTTTAGCATCATTCCTTCCAAAGAACACCCAGGGCTGATCTCCTTTAGAATGGACTGGTTGGATCTCCTTGCAGTCCAAGGGACTCTCAAGAGTCTTCTCCAACACCACAGTTCAAAAGCATCAATTCTTCAGTGCTCAGCTTTCTTCACAGTCCAACTCTCACATCCATACATGACCACTGGAAAAACCATAGCCTTGACTAGACAGACCTTTGTTGGCAAAGTAATGTCTCTGCTTTTCAATATGCTATCTAGGTTGGTCATAACTTTTCTTCCAAAGCAGTAACATTTCCGTAACACTCAATGCTACAGAATAGCAGAGCCCATGTCTCTTACCTTTCATACTTGGCTCTAATCCAGTGCCTGGCATACAGTAGGCACTCGAATAACTGAAATCAATGAAAGATGAGACTTAGAGAATCATTTAAATGTCTGCAAACATCTAAAGTTATCATGGCAAAGAGAAATTATTTTCAGAGAGGGGAATTAAAACCATGTAATTTATAAAGACACATTTCAGCTCAAAGGAAGGAAAGTGAAAGTGAAAGTGAAGTCACTCAGTCGTGTCCGACTCTTTGCAGCCCCGTGGACTGTAGCCTACCAGGCTCCTCCATCCATGGGATTTTCCAGGCAAGAATACTGGAGTGGGGTGTCATTTCCTTCTCCAGGGGATCTTCCCAACCCAGGGATCGAACCCGGGTCTCCCACATTATAAGCAGACGCTTTACCATCTGAGCCACCAGGGAAGTCTCCTTGGTTCAGGAAGGAACGTTTGCTTAAATGCATATAAAATTGAGGACAATTGTTCTCAGTTTAGAAATTCCCTCCTGTGGCAGAGGTGCAACATTCAAAGAGAAACCAAGGCTTTTTTTTTTTTTTTTAATTTTAAGGAACGCAATAAAAGACAGAAGGCTCTCATTCTCTTTATTTTCAATTGAAAAAAGTTCATGATAAATAGTCTCTTTGTTCTTAGTCAAAAGATTTTATGAGAGGGAATTGCCTCTACTGTACCCTGACAATTTCTGTTATGCATTCAACAAATATTTATAGAGCATCTATTATATCCCAGATGGCCCAGTGGGGAAAGAATCCACCTGCAATGCAGGAGACGCAGAGTTTGACCCTTGGGCTGAAAAGATCCCCTGGAGGAGGGCATGGCAATCCACTCCAATATTCTTGCCTGGAGAATCCCATGGAAGAGGAGCCTGGTGGGCTTCAGTCCATAAGGTCGAAAAGAGTCAGACATGACTGAAGCTACTAAGCACACACACACATTATATACCAAGTACTATACTAAGTGCTTAGGTTGTGAAATGGCAATGGAACAGAAAAGGCATAGTCCTCTCAACCTGAAAAAATGTAAAGAACTAGAACACAAACCTGCTGGGAACAATTATGGTGGGGCTCTGATTTTGCCTTTGGAATTAGGGTGCATTATGCTACATTGATCATTATGACAATAATAGAGGGATCAATTGGGATAGTAATAGAGAAGCTACTATATGATAATGGAGGAATTATCTATAAAGCTTTTTCATGGTATCCTTTTCCAAGTCAAACTTGAGACAGAGAATGGTCTGCTTAAAGATCCTGTTTCAAGCAAATGGCATGAGGATAAGAAAATATCATTTAATTTTGTAACTCCCAATGATCTCCTCTCCACCTTTCCCTGGGACTTGAAGAGACCACAACTGCAAGGCAGGAAAGAGATGGTCATGAGGCTGGTACTTTCACAGGAATTAGGGAGCAAAGGAACAGTCATGAGTCAGGGAAGATGAAAGAAAGCCCTGCATGGTGTACAACATTCATGTTTTTAAATATATATTTATTTATTTATTTATTGGCTGTATTTGGTCTTAGTTGTGGCACACTGGATCTTTTGTTGCAACACCTGGGCTCTTGTGGCACATGGGCTCTATAGTCCATGCTCCATGCCATATGGGACCTTAGTTCCCCGACCTGGGATCAAACCTGCATCCCCCATATTGGAAGGCAGACTCTTAACCACTGGACCACCAGTGAATTCATATAACATTCATTTTTTTTTAATTTATTAATTTATTCTTGGCTACACTGGGTCTTTGCTGCCACATGCAGGCTTTCTGTAGTTGCAGCAGGCTGAGGTTCCTCTCTAGTTGCAGTGTGTAGGTTTCTCATTGCAGTGACTTCTCTTGTTGCAGAGCAGGGCCTCTAGTGTACATGGGCTTCAGTAGTTGTGGCTCAAGGACCTAGTTGCTCCATGGCATGTGGAACCCTCCTGGACCAGGGGTCAAACCCATGTCCCCCTGGATTGGCAGGCAGATTCTAAAACACTGGACTCCCAGGGAAGTCCTGGAATGTTCAATTTTTAAAGAGATGTTCCAAGGAGTAGAGGTCAAAAAAAAGGAAGGTATTATTGAGATCTTGGTTAACTAAAGAAAACTCATAGATAAGACATAAGACTTGAATGAATGAGTTTCAAGTATATGCCACATTCCTGTTTTGTCATTGTTTGAACACTATTCTTGCCTCTTTCCATAAGGCAATTTCCGTAACTTATATGGAAACAGAGAATCAGACAGTTATTTCAAAATTCATCCTTCTGGGGCTCTCGGATGATGCGGACCTTCAGCCCCTCCTCATTGGACTGTTCCTGTCCATGTACCTGGTCTGTGTTACAGGGAACCTGCTCATCATCCTGGCCATCATCTCTGAGTCCAACCTCCACACCCCCATGTACTTCTTCCTCTCCAACCTGTCCTTCACTGACATCTGTTTCACCTCCACCATAGTCCCCAAGATGTTAGTAAATATCCAGAAGCAGAACAAAGGCATCACGTATGAAGGATGCCTTACCCAGATGTATTTTTTCATGACCTTTGCTGGGCTAGATAATTTGCTACTGACAGTGATGGCCTATGACCGGTTCGTGGCCATCTGTCACCCGCTGCACTACACAGTCATCATGAACCCTCACCTTTGTGGTCTCCTGCTTCTGCTTTCTTGGCTGATCTGCCTGACATATTCTTTGTTGCAAAGTTTGATGGTTTTGAGGGTATCTTTCTGCAAAGAGACAGAAATCCCCCACTTCTTCTGTGAACTTGCTCAAATTCTCAAGCTTGCCTGCTCTGACACCCTTGTCAATGACATTGTGCTGTATTTTGTAACTGGCTTGCTGGGTATTATTCCCCTGACTGGGATCCTTTTCTCTTATTCTAGAATTATCTTCTCCATAATGGGCATGTCATCTTCTGGGGGGAAGTATAAAGCCTTTTCCACCTGTGGGTCTCACCTCTCAGTTGTCTCCTTGTTCTATGGCGCAGGCCTTGGGGTCTACCTCACTTCAGGAACAGCCCACCCCTCCAGAAAGGGTTCAATAGCCTCGGTGATGTACACAATAGTCACCCCCATGCTGAACCCCTTCATCTACAGTCTGAGGAACAGGGACATGAAGGGGGCTCTAAGGAGACTTTTCACTAGAGGAACATACTCTCAGTGAGATAATGGAAGTTAAGGGCAGGCAACGGAGATCCCAAGTGCTGATAACTGGTGTCCATGAAGGTGTAATCTGAAGACACAGAAAATGAACACTACTGATGATATACTAGAAGAAAATATTTCTGAGCCAAAGACAAAGTTGAAGCAGCACACTAAAATGCTCGCCATCTACCAAGGAAAAAGAATGACCAATCAATAACTAAACTTCTCATGGAAACAAATCATTCCAAGGATTGATTCCTATAAGCATCAAGGGAGGAAAAAGCAAGCCAAGAAATGCAGATGGGGAGAGGACAAGAATGACCACAAAAATTGACACATTGGCTCACCTTTAAACCCTCTCAGTTATGTTCAAACTTCTAGCACTATGCCTACTGGACTATGCTTTTCCCTAGTCTAGGTCTGAAAACCATTGTTTGGACTATCTCATACCAACCTCCCTCACCCTGTAAGATTTTACCCTTATTGAGTCATGCTTTGGTGTTGGCCATTGACCTATACTCGGGACTTTAATGAGAAACTTCTTTAGGAAACTCAGTGCAGTTTCTACTTTCAGAAAAAGGAAACTCTGGTCTCTGTTGACCCATTTGATCTAAAATAAAGGTCCAAAGCATTCTACTCACTGTCTTCCTTTGCTGGTCCACACTTCCCTGAATTGTCACATGCTAGGCTTCAAATAGAAACTGTCAGCTCTTCAGAGAGCCCAAACCTGACCACCATCCTACTGTTCATTTCCATAGCACTTACCGTATTTTGAGGTGGGGCAGATCACAGAGGTCAAGAGGGCTCTGGATTAATCTCTCTTCATCATTCACTAAGGGCACAATCTCATGCATGTTACTTAACCTCTTTGTGTCTCTGTGCACCGTATTTCCTTCAGAGTTCCAATGGAGATTAAACATTACACATAAGATAATTCAGAACAGTGTCTGGCATTAAGTATCAGAAGATCCATGAGGGCCATCTAGGTCCATGCTCACCATGGTGAAGGTACAAAGGGATCCATTATCACCAGACCAGGTGGAAAAGCTGTAGAGGGTTGATCAGGCTATGGGTTTAGAAGAAGCTGAGTGAATTCTCAGAGCTGACTCACAGCACTGAGGACATCATGTAGGAGGAGCAGCCTGTCCAAGGCTCAGTCATGCTGAAGATCAGATCTGCAGAGTCCAGGAGAGAACATCCCTGGATCTAGAGACTAAGAATTGGACCAGGACTCCCTGCAACAGTTAACTGGGAAGGCAGAGCATCCTTTATACAGTTCAGCCCCAAGGGGAGATTCTCTTGAAATGAGGGTAAAACATTAAAACCTGCCTTGGGTTGACCTGAGGAATGTTGAACCCTCTTGGTGAATACCTGATTTGGATCCTGGCAGACTCCAATGGTTGAATTATAACTTTCTCACTTACTCTTGGACAGAGGAGCCTGGCAGGCTATACGGTCCATTGGGTCACAAAAGTTGGACATAACTAAAGCAATTTAGTACTGTTTATAAGTAGTCTCAGATTCTTCATTGGTATTAAATAATTGCTAGGGTGATTATATAAAATTAACATCAAATGCACACATTTGCAAAAAGCAGTGGCTACCATATTTATGAACATGTTTATTTATGCCCCCATCTTGTACCAAAAGAGGTACACCTATTGGCAGGATCCTGGACTCCAGAAAGGTCTGCACAGCTGCATTCTTCTCCAGCAGGGGTCTGAGGCTGAGCTACAAACTGATTGCTACTGGTGGAAAAAAAAAAAAAAAAATCACTTTATTCAATAGAACGTTTTAGCTTCCAATCATTCTATGGAACCCCTGGCCCTGGTGACCTGGAGAATTAGAATAAGATGAAGCCAAGATAGGACCATCCTAATAAGCCTGAACAGTATGATTGCCCTCCATCTTTCAATTAGTGACAAGTGTAGAGACATTTACTATATCACAGGGATTTTCAACCTGGCTACTGTTAAAATTTGGGGCCAGATAATTCTTGGGACAGAGGGTGAGGGAGGAGCAGAGGCACTGCCCTATACATTGTAGGGTGCGTAGCAGCATTCGTGGCCTTATACACTAGACACCAGTAGCTTCCCCAACTCTCACATCCCATTCAAAAAAGATTTTAAAAAAATTATCTCCAGACATTGCCAAATATCCCTTAAGAACAAAATCACTCCTGAATGAAAATCAGTGATTTACCATGACTCAGACAACTGATGAAAGGAAAATGAAGAGAAAAAAATAAAGTGACCTAAGATATCTAGATGACACCACCCTTATGGCACAAAGTGAAGAGGAACTCAAAAGCCTCTTGATGAAAGTGAGAGTGAAAAAGTTGGCTTAAAGCTCAACATTCAGAAAACTAAGATCATGACATCTGGTCCCATCACTTCATGGGAAATAGATGGGGAAACAGTGGAAACAGTGTCACACTTTATTTTGGGGGGCTCCAAAATCACTACAGATGGTGACTGCATCCATGAAATTAAAAGATGCTTACTCCTTGGAAGAAAAGTTATGACCAACCTAGATAGCATATTGAAAAGCAGAGACATTACTTTGCCAACAAAGGTCTGTCTAGTCAAGGCTATGGTTTTTCCAGTGGTCACGTATGGATGTGAGAGTTGGACTGTGAAGAAAGCTGAGCACTGAAGAATTGATGCTTTTGGACTGTGGTGTTGGAAAAGACTCTTGAGAGTCCCTTGGACTGCAAGGAGATCCAACCAGTCCATTCTAAAGGAGATCAGCCCTGGGTGTTCTTTGGAAGGAATGATGCTAAAGCTGAAACTCCAGTACTTTGGCCACCTCATGCGAAGAGTTGACTCATTGGAAAAGACTCTGATGCTGGGAGGGATTGGGGGCAGGAGGAGAAGGGGACTCCAGAGGATGAGATGGCTGGATGGCATTACTGACTCGATGGACGTGAGTCTGAGTGAACTCCAGGAGTTGGTGATGGACAGGGAGGCCTGGCATGCTGCGATTCACGGGGTCACAGAGTCGGACACGACTGAGCAACTGAACTGAACTCAACTGAACTGAGACCCTGGTTTTCCAAAGGCCCCAAGTAGAACGGACCTAAGATACAAGCCTCTTCTTACAGGAAGAATGGGGCCTTAGGTCTGGTACAGAAGTATTAATGGACATTTGTTGAACTGATGAACAAATTTTAGTTCCAGAGGACATGAACCTTTTCTGTTCATTGGTTGCCTGGGAAATGATGGGGAAGCATTAAAAGGGACATGAGGAAATATTTGGGGGCATCACCATCTTGACTCTGTGATGGTTTCACAAGTGTATATATAGGTCAAAACTTATCTCAGTATATATTTTAAGAATGTGCAGCTTTATACATGTCAATTTTTTAAAGACTTATTTTGGGTGCGCTGGGTCTTCATTGCTCCATGAGGGCTTTCTCTAGTTGCAGAAAGCAGGAGCTACTCTTCATTGTGATGCATGGGCTTCTCATGCAGTGGCTTCTCTTTTTGCACAGCACAGGCTCCAGAATGCATGCTCAGTAGTTGTGGTGCATGGGCTTAGTTGCCCAGCAGCATGTGGGATCTTCCCAAACCAGGGATCGAACCCATGTCCCCTGCATTGCAAGGTGGATTCTTAGCCACTCAACCACCAGGAAAGCCCCTTCCTTATATGTTAATTACATCTATATAAAGTTATCCTCTCTCATTTGAAATCCTTGCACTATAACACTGGGCTTGTGGTGACCGCAAAAAAAGGTACCATTTCTTCCCTTTCCTGTACCCACTTCCCTTCTTTGTAGCTCTGAAGATTCTTCCACCCTGGGCTCACCCACGTGACCAGCACTGGGCAATGGGGTGCAGGCAAACATGACACATACAGGCACTTGAAAAGCACCTGCACAGTGGAGCTTGTGCTCTTCTAGAACCCTCCAGCATCATATGTACAAAGCCCCACCTCACAAGAGCCATCTAGACTGTTGGAGGATGAGACCAGAATGAGGAGCAAGGAACCCCCAAGCCAAACAAGCAGTCGACTACAAGCACCTTAGTAAGCCCAGCTAAGCACAGTCCCAACGGTCAACCAACAGACCTGTAAACAAGTGGTGGTTGTTTTACACCACTGTGTTTCAGGTAGTTTATTATGCAGCAACTATGAACAGGCTCCCTTCAATTCCATTCTACCAAAAAGCATGCACAGGCTACTTTTCTAAACTGAATCTCACCAAATGTCAACATATTTCTATCAACCTCAATTAACATCGAAACTGAGATTCATAAAGTCCTGATGTATGTGTGTGTGTGTTATATAATGTCCCATGTTACCCCTCTAGTTTTATCTTCTACTTCCAAGACTGTCCTTTTTTACATGTCAGAGAATGTGATGCATGATTTTCTTTGCTTTTGCACTCATGATTGACATGCTTACTCAAATCTGATCCTGAAAACTATAAGTAAGCCTTCTAAGCTTAGCTTGTGTCATCTCTTCAATACAGCTCTCTTTGAACTCCAAAAGTTCAACATACCTCCTCGGGTCCTTGTTAATGGATTAACAGGCCATATTAGCCATCTTATTTATTGTTTACACGGTTCCAAATAGGAAAAGGAGTTCGTCAAGGCTGGATATTGTCATCCTGCTTATTTAACTTATATGCAGAGTACATCATGAGAAATGCTGGACTGGAAGAAATACAAGCTGGAATCAAGATTGCCGGGAGAAATATCAATAACCTCAGATATGCAGATGACACCACCCTTATGGCACAAAGTGAAGAGGAACTCAAAAGCCTCTTGATGAAAGTGAAAGTGGAGAGTGAAATAGTTGGCTTAAAGCTCAACATTCAGAAAACGAAGATCATGGCATCCGGTCCCATCACTTCATGGGAAATAGATGGGGAAACAGTGGAAACAGTGTCAGACTTTATTTTTCTGGGCTCCAAAATCACTACAGATGGTGACTGCAGCCATGAAATTAAAAGACACTTACTCCTTGGAAGGAAAGTTATGATCAACCTAGATAGCATATTCAAAAGCAGAGACATTACTTTGCCAACAAATGTCCACCTAGTCAAGGCTATGGTTTTTCCAGTGGTCATGTATGGATGTGAGAGTTGGACTGTGAAGAAGGCTGAGCGCCGAAGAATTGATGCTTTTGAACTGTGGTGTTGGAAAAGACTCTTGAGAGTCCCTTGGACTGCAAGGAGATCCAACCAGTCCATTCTAAAGGAGATCAGCCCTGGGATTTCTTTGGAAGGAATGATGCTAAAGCTGAAACTCCAGTACTTTAGCCTCCTCATGGGAACAGTTGACTCATTGGAAAAGAGTCTGATGCTGGGAAGGATTGGGGGCAAGGAGAAGGGGACGACAGAGGATGAGATGGCTGGATGGCATCACTGACTCGATGGACGTGAGTCTGAGTGAACTCTGGGAGTTGGTGATGGACAGGGAGGCCTGGCATGCCACGATTCATGGGGTCGCAAAGAGTGGGACACAACTGAGAGACTGATCTGATCTGATCTCTCCTCTTAGATCTTTACTCCTTTAGGGACAGCATCATGTCTTTCTTCCCAAAGCCTAATCCAGTATAAGGCCCTTAATCAATATTCACTGGTTCTTTAGAGAGGAAAAAATTCAGAGTGGGTTGGAGTTACCCAGACATTACACAAGATAGAGCTGGTTTTTGTAGGAGAAGTCCCAAGAACTCAGGCCATAATGAGACATGAAGACTGAGTAAGAATATAATTAGAAGTCCCCTCCAGAGAGACTGTGTAAGGTAGCAGGTCTGTCCCAAGAACTGGCAGAAAAGTGCAATGAGATGCAAGAGCTCTGGGGCACTTAGTTGCAGGTGGGAATTCAGTTTCCTTCTGTCCTGTTAACTGACATGATGTTGGAACTGGGCTGATGGAGTAGCTGTGTTGGATTCCCAGGGCTCCTAATTAAAGAAACAGTCTTACATTAGTCAATGCTGAGAAAAAGTACTCTTCTCCCCTTGGGCCTGGCCTCTAGGGTACATTTATTTTTTCCTCCAAATCTAGGCAAGAGCTTGTCAGTAATTGCTATTCCTTCACTAGTGAGCTGAGGAAAACTTTTGATCTGCAAAACACTCAGCACCTTCACTCATCGATGCACAATTACTGACACCAAGCACCCAAAGACCTGCATGGAGCACTGCAAGTAGAAAGGATGCAGGAAAGGAGAAATGACCATCGAATGTGATGGTCATTTGTGATGACCATTGAATCAAAAAATATTTTTAAATCATATGACCACTTTACTGACCTCTATGCTAGATGAAATGAGCTATTCCCCAAAAATACAGATTACCAATGCTGACTCCATTCAGGTTAGAAAATTTAACACAGACTAACTTCCATAAAAGAAATAAACTTCCTAAGAAAATATACCACTAAAAAACAATTCACCCAGATGGTTCATAGGGAATTCTACCAAATTTTCCAAAAACCACATAGTCCTAATGCTGTACAAACTATTCCAGAGTACTGAAAAAGAGGAAAAAATTTCTAAGTCCTCTCATGAAGCAGCCATAATACTAAAACCCAAACCAGAAAGACAGTTCTAAGAAACCATGTATCAATTACTCATGAATACCAATGCAAAATTCTCAACAAAATACTAGCAAACAATCCAACAACACATTAAGAAAATAATATACCATGGCCAATGAAATTCATTCTCGGGACACAAAATTTATTGAGTGTTGAAAATTTATTAATATATTAATAAATCAGAGGAAGAGAATCACAATCCTCCTCACAGATGTTCAGAAAAACTGACAAAATACAGTACACATCTATGATAAAATATTTAAGAACATAGAATACCTTCTCAAAATAATAAAATATTGATCCTTGAAAAACATGAGTTTGAATTGCAGGAGTCCACTTACATATGGATTTTTTTTCAAAAAAATACGTATTACAGTACCACACAATCTGAAACTGAATCCTTGGATGTGGAATCATGGATATGGAGGACCAAAAAAGTTATACACGGATTTTTTACTATGTGGAGTGTCAGTGTTCCTAACCCCCATGTTGTTCAAGGGTCAATTGTATACTTCATTCTAAAAGACATTTATCTTAATCAATGGAAAAACAGGGTATTACCCCTAGAACAATACAAAAATGCCCTCTATTATCATACTAGAGGTATTAGCCAATGCAACCACACAGGCAAAAAAAATGAGAGGCTTAAGAACTGACAAACAGGGACTTCCCTGATGGTCCAGTGGGCAAGCCTCCATGTTTCCAATGCAGGGGGCCTGGGTTTGATCCTTGGCTGGGGAACTAGATCTCATATGCATGCTGTAACCAAGAGTCTGCATGCTGAAACTAAGAGTTCAAAACCACAACTAAGAGCGCACAGCAAAAATAAATAAGTATTTTTTAAAAGACTGATAAACAAGCAAAGCTCACTCAATCTGTAGATGATACAGTAGTATGCCTGGAATATCCCAGAAAATAAATAATAAAATGAACTCAAAAAAATGAAAGAATTCAGTGAAGCAGCAAATTATAAAATCAAGATACAGTATTAGTAGCTCTCACATACAAAAGCTGTGAAGACATAATGGTTGAGAAATTTTAATTAACAATCTAAGATTAAATACTTAAGGCAAACCTAATGAGACTAGAATACTTGTAAAAGAAAATTTTTAAACATTCCTGAAAAACACTAAAGTAGACTTGAACAAATGGGAAAACATCCCTTGTTCTTGGATAAGACAACTTAACATTATAGAGATATTAATTCCCGACCAAGTTAACTTAAAAATTCAAGGCAATGCCAATAAAAATACCAACAAGCTAGTATTATGGAGATGGACAAGTTAACAGATAAGTACACATAACCTCCCCCAAACACACACACACAATACCTAGGAAAAGACTGAAAAAGACAAACCATGAGGAGAAACTAGTCCATCCAGATACCAAGACTTATTATAAAGCTTCTTTTTTATAATTTAAACACTGTGGCATGGTGTGTGAACAAACAGAACAGTAGAATAGAATTAAGCCTAAATTTAGACCCAACGCCTATGGAATTCAGTATACGACAAAGGTGGAAAATTCCTGGGGTGAAGATGTACTTTTAAAATCAATGATGTTGGGTTAATAAGGAAAAAATAAAACAATCCTACTTTATACTCTAACACAAAAAATCAGTTCCAAGATACAGATCTAAATGTATACACAAAAACAATAAAACTTACAGAAAAAAATGTGGAATATCTTCTTGCCCTCAGGGTAGGTAAACGTTTCTTACACAAGAGGAGGATGCCATAAAGATTAGATGACATTAAAATTAAGAACTTATTTCATCAAAAGATAACAATTAAAACACTGAAGAGACAAGTCAGAATGGGGAAAACTACTTGCAAAACATCCAGCCATAAGGCCCACATCTGGAATATATAAATCAGTACCAAAAAGGCAGGCAAATTTGGTATCATCTGATCCAATTCCATAAAAGAGCCTGTTGGAAAACTGTCTACAAACACTTTGGAAAACTGGCATCATTTGTGAAATATGCATCGCATATGACCCAGTGATATTAGTCCAGGATATAAACCCAACAGAAACTCACGCATTTATGCACTATCAGAAATATTAAAATATGCTCATAGCAGCATTATTTACAATAGCCTCAAACTGAGAAGTCAAATGTCCACCAACACAAACTGCTTAAATAAACTGGAATATTCAAACAATGGAACACAATAAAATGTACTACTATCTAGAGGAACTCAAAACAATATGGATCAATTTCACAAAAATTTTGAGTAAATTAAGATAGATACTAAAGAACGTATACTGTTTGGCTCCATTTGTATAGGGTCCAAAAATAAAAATCCAAGCCATGTTGTCAGAGCCAGAATACCGGTCACTCGTGGGGAGTTAGGCAAGGTTTGTTATTTGGCGAGAAGGAGTTATCAGGAATGCTAAAACATGTAAAACATTTTTCTTGCCTGCTTACACAGATGAGTTCATGTGACAATTTATGGGACATGAGTTAAGGCTTCCCTGGTGGCTCAATGGCAAAAAAGCCTGTCTACCAATGTAGGAGACATGGGCTTGATCACTGGTTTAGAAAGATGCCCCGGAGAAAAAATGGCAACCCACTCCAGTATTCTTGCCTGGGAAACTGAAATCCCATGGGCAGAAGAGCCAGGCGGTTTACAGTCCCTTGGGGTGCAAAGAAGTCGGATATGACTTAGCAAGTAAACAACAAAGTACGAGTTAAAACACTTTTCTGAAGTTCACCAATGCCTGTTTTAAATGATACCACACACAAAGCATTACACAGACACTTAGAAACACCTTTGGCATTAAGATAAACTGAACATGCACAGACCTTCAACCTAACAACTTCATACTCCTGGAATAACTCACCAACACTCCAGAAAGCGTGTTATACATTTTCTTAGAACAGCATTGTTCATAACCGGGGAAAGTGGAAACAGTCCAGGAACTGTACATCAGCTGTTGTTAAACAAATTCTGGGATGATAAGGAACCACTTATCCGAAGTGAAAATGAAACTACAGCCATATGCAATGTGACTCTCAAAATACCCTTGCTAGTTAGCCAAAAAGTTCATTTGGCTTTTTCCTGAGATCTTACAGAAAGACCCAAGTGAACTTTTCGGCCAACCCAATACTAATACTGTAATTTTATTTTCAAACTCTATAAACTTTTTATTTTGTATTGGGCTATAGGTGATTAACAACGTTGTGATAATTTTACATAAACAGTGAAGGGATTCAGCCATACATATACATGGATGCATTCTCCCCTGAACTCTCCTCCCATCCAAGCTGCCACATAACATTGAGCAGAGTTCCATGTGCTATACAGTAAGCCCTTGTTAGTTATCCATTTTAAATACAGCAACTGGACATCATTATACTTAACTTGAACTCAGCAATGAACTTCTAACAGATTTCTGTTTTGTATCCTATCCCTCTACTCAGCCAACCAACCCAGAAGCCAATATGATTCTTTAAAACAGAGATGGAATAGTTGTTACTTCTCTATACAGAACCCTCCATTGACCTTCTACAGAGAATAAAAGGCAAAGTCTTTCCAGTCGACCTACAAGATGCCTCCGTGAAAAGGATCCCAATCCAGCTCTGACCTTACTACCTTCTGTGACTCCTAAGCTTGCCAGATTTCAGCCACACTGGCCCTAGCAAGCAAAATTCTTTTTTCATGACCTCTGAACTGCCTCGGGTGCTCTTGAGCACATTAGAACGTGGCACACACTTGCAGGGAATTTACGTCTCTGCTCTATAATGTCCCCTTAAGCAACAGGTTTTCCCTATCCATAAAATAGATTCAATGAACCCCCACATCCCTGTCATCATCACCGTGCTTAAATTTGGGGGCACTGAACTGACTGCCGATATACCACATATTTATTCATTTGTTTATCACGTGCCTTCATCCCATGTAGAATGTGATCACCATAAAGGCAAAAATCCTGATTCATCGCTACAGACTCAGGGCACAGAACAGGGCCTGACATAAGAATGAACTTGAAACACGGGCACAGGGACCTCCCTGGTGGTCCAGTGGGTAAGACTTGTGTTCCCAAAGCAGGGGGCCCAGGTTCCATCCCTGGAACTAGAGTCCACATGATGCAACTAAAGATCCTGTATGCCCAACTAAGACCTGGCACAGCCAGATAAATAAATATTTAAAACAAATAAACAACAAAAAAGGCATTACAACTTGTTAATGAGCTGACTTAAAACAAGTAACATTAAACTTCCTTGCCTCAGATTGCCCATATGCAAAAGGGTGTTATTGGCAGTACCTATTTCTCAGGGCTTTTGCGAAAACCAATACACTTACTTCAACACAAGTCAAGAAATAATACTTAAGCACATCAGAGACATGAAATACAATTTTATAAAAACAGGGGTACAGGATTTTTGTTATTTAGTCACTAAGTCATGTCTGACTCTTTTGCAATCCCATGGACTGTAGTCTGCCAGGCTCCTCTGTCCATAAGATTTCCCAGGCAAGAATAACGAAGTGGGTTGCCACTTAATTCTTCACGGGATCTTCCCAACCCAGGGATGGAACCCAGGTCTCCTGCATTGCAGGTGGATTCTTTACCACTAAGCCACCGGGGATGCCCTTAAGGATTTTTAAAAACCCAAATCCAACAATTATAAGCAGATTATACCAACATGTATAGCAGCAGCTACCCAACCCCACTAATGACTTGATGCATGGGTTACAGACAACATCCAATCTGGTACAGAAGAACATTCCCACCACCAATAAAACAATTATTAAACAGATTAAACAATGAAATATCCAAAGCAGCTTAAACCAATAACCAGTTTTATTTTTTCTCATGTAATAGTAAGTATGGAAATAACAAATCCAGGGCTAGTGCAGACACTCAAAGAGGCCACCAAGGAAGCCAAGATTATTGTGATTTTTCTGCAGTAAACTGCCCCACCCCTCTTGCTTAGCCTGTGGCTTGCATCCTCATGGTCATAAGATGGATCTTTAACACTAGGTACTGGATCTCTTCTCAAGGTGAGAAGTAAGGGAAATAAAGGGGGGGGGGGGGGGGCGGAGCACACGCAGAAAATGTAGAGAGGAATCCAGGTAAGACAGACCCTTTTTCAAGCGCTTTCTCCAGTCTGTATCATGGCATCTGCTTTTTTTGTCAATGGCCAGGCTGTGGACATGGACTCTACTAGTTGCAGGAAAACTTGGAAGAGATTTTCTAAAATAGCATACCTTACTAATCAGAACTTGGATCTTTCTGATATGAAAGAAAAAGATACTGAAGATGCAACTACAAGTTTAGGTTACCTGTGGCTGGACAGGAGGCCAAAAACATTTCAAAGGACCAATTTGATGATGACATCCTGCTCTGATCACAACTTATTTGAATTAGATATTTGTAACAAACAGGTACTAAAAATACCCACAAGTTACACAGCACATGACACTATTCTAAACAAACAAACAAAAAACCCACTGTTTAAAATAAGTTGTCCAAAAGGAAATAAACACATATCACAAATGAAATTATAGTAGAATTACTATGTACAAACCTTCTGTGATGAGGCATGAGGGTTATTTGCAAGAGCATAACATTAAAATTAAAGACTGAAAAATTAATGAGCTGGGGTCCATTTTCGTGATAGAAGACTGACTGATAAGTGCAATTCCACATGTACTGAGAAATCCTAATGGGGAAAGAATTCTGATACACACACGAGAAGGCTGTGGATGAAACTCCACAGAGGGATTGTCTGCAGTGTGGGTTCTCATGTGATTCCTAAAACAATTACACTGAGTATAGTTTTGAAGCTGTAAATAGGAATTTCTCATAATGTGAGTACCCACGTGTTTCACAAAAATATGAGGAATTGTTGGTTAAAATTTCTCAACCTTAGCAGTACTGACATTCTGGGGCACATACTTTCTCCCTCTTGAGGAAAGCCCCTGTGCATTGTAGGATATTTAGCAGCATCCTTGGTGTCTTCCAAAACATGCCAATGGCAACCCCCCCTCCACTTTTAAAGACCAACTACGTCTCTAGATTTGCCAAATGTCCCCCAGGGAGCAAAATTATCCCCACTGCTGTAGATAAAGAATTGGCTTTTTTTTTTTTTTTTTTCTGTAAAGGGCCAGAGAGATGAGTATTTTAGGCTTTGTGGGCCAAAAGTGGTCTCCATCACATATTTTTCTTCTTTAAAAACACCACCACTATTCTAAACTTGCCAGCTGCATTAAAACAGACAGCTGGCTATAGCTTGCCAACCTGTTACTGGCTTCCCCGTGGTCCTTATTTCATAGATTTTCCTCTTTAGTGTGATTTCTCTCATAAAGGATACAATCAGACCAGGAAAGGTTTGTCCAGTCATGGAATTTACAGAGATCCTCCAGGATGAGCTTGTTCTTGTGCCCAGAGGTACAAGATGGTACTAAAGTCATTCTGACATTAAATACCAGGTTAGGGGTTCCCTCTCCAAGTTCTCCTGTTTGTTGAGAGCTACATGTACACTGACGGCTTCCTCACACCTCAGATATACGTTTTCTCAACCACCTTGAGTTCTCATAGTTCCAATGTGACATGGAAAAATCCAAGTCTTTCCATAGTTTTTATACAAACTGGATTTCTCCCAAGTTAACAATTTATACCCAGTGAGATGAGTTCCTCAAAGCTTCCTGCCTTTCTGACACCTGTCAGGTTCCCTGCCAATCTGAGTTCTCATGTTTTCTTTAAAAAAGATGTGTCATTGGAGTCTTTTCCACACCGATGACACAAAGAGCTTCTCACCCCGGTGAGTTTTCACGTGGCTCCTGAGGGACGAATGGTCACTGAAGGCTTTCCCGCAGGCCAGGCACTCATAGGGCTTCTCCCCAGTGTGTATCCTTCTGTGCACATTGAGGTTCGAACCGATGCTGAAGGCCTTCCCACAGTGGTCGCACTCGTAGGGCTTCTCTCCTGTGTGACTTCTCATGTGTGTCTTGAGGGTCGACTGGTTTCTGAAGGCTTTCCCACACTGTCTGCATTCAACACGCTTCTTCACGAGATGAATGCTCATGTGCCTCCTCCGGGATAAATAGTCTCCAAAGACCTTCCCGCAGGCAGCACACTCATAGCGTCTCTCTTGGGTGTGGATCTTCCTATGCGCAGTTAGGTTGGAGCTCGCACTGAAGGCTTTCCCGCAGAGGTCACACCCATATGGCTTCTCTCCAGTATGGGAATTCATGTGCGTCTTGAGGATGGACTGGTTCCTGAATGCCTTCCCACACTGTCTGCACTCAACAGGCTTCTTTACAATATGAATTCTCATGTGTTTCCTCCGGGACAGGAGGTCCCCAAAAGATTTCCCACACTCTTTACACTCGTAGGTTTTCTCCACTGTGTGGTTCTTCTTGTGCAAGTTAAAGTTTGACTTCCACCGGAAGGCTTTTCCACATTGCGTGCACTCATAGGGCTTCTCCCCAGTGTGATTCCTGACATGCTCTTTGAGGTGGGAGGGGTGCTGGAAAGCCTTGCCACAATCATGACACTCGTAGGGTCTCTCCCCAGTGTGTGTTCTCCTGTGGGCAATGAGGTGGCAGCTCCGGCCATAAGCCTTCCCACACTCGTCACACTTGTACGGCCGCTCCCCAGTGTGGACTCTCATGTGTATCTTCAGGGAGGAGAGGGTGCGGAAGGCATTCCCACACTGAGTGCAGTCGAAGGGCTTCTCTGTGAGATGAGTTCTTGAGTGACTCCTGAGGGCTGAGGGGTCATTAAAAGCCTTCCCACAGGCATTGCACTCATAGGGCTTCTCCCCAGTATGTATTCTCCTGTGCCGTGTGAGGGAAGCACTTGTGGTGAAGGCTTTCTGGCACTGATGACATTCATGCATCTTCCTCCCATTGTAAATGCTCACATGTTGGGTTACATGGGACCTGTTCCTGAAAGTCACCCCGCAGTCCCGGTGGTGGTACGCTCTCTTGCCAGTGTGCCTTCCCATCTGCTGAGTGAGATGAGCGCCTATGCTGAAGACGTCAAACAGGTTAGTGTACTCCGCAGACTCCTCTCCAAGCTGACTGTTTTCCTGTTGATGGAAAGGGAGCACTAAGGCATTCAGGAAATGACTAAGGCATTTCCCATGTTTGTTACATTCCTAAGACTATCCCCACATAAACTGATATAAGTAGAAGCATACTGTAATTACTAATGATGTCACAATCTGCAAAGCAGAAGTTTTGCTCCTGCCCTGTATGGACTCCATCAAAAAAGGAAATAAATGAATGCCATGAATGTAACTTTCACAAAGCTTCTTGCATATATACTTTGTTAACTGTTTAAAACTAAATTAAGCCAACACTCAACATCTGAGATGTAGTTATAGAAATAATTACTCAATAGGACTTTAAGAAAAGTCTGGGGCCAAATTCAGGGTTTTCCCCAAACTGTAATACTATCTCTATCACTGTTTGCTCTTCAGGGTGGCTGAGGGGTGTAGGGGACCTGCCTGGTTTTGAGAAGCTTTTCTAACTCAGGCTGACCCTGTCCTCTCCCAATATGGAAGAGTCAGAATTATTCCAAGGAAATCTTACCACTGTCACATCATTAGATGTTTCCTTCCCAAAAATATCTTCCATAAGAATTGACCATTTGGTTTTAGATGGCGTTGCCCAATCTGAAACAAATTGGGAAAATATCAACCTGCTGGTGAAGGAAAATGGTGGGATGACGGTGACAAAAACAGAGGTGGCTTTCTTTGCAGATACAAACCATAAAGAAGAGAAGGGAATGTGAGAGGGGAGAACACACATAAGTAAAAAGGACTGAGAAATCTGGACATGTGAGACATTTGGCAATGAAGGGGGTAGAAATGTAAGTTGACTCACTAAGAATTAACTCTTCAAATACTGACATTGATAATGATATTAAGAGTATGACCAGGAATGTTGAATAGGAAAGAATGGGACAAAGAGCCCACATGGCCACCTCAAATTTAAAGATGAAGGGACACGGAAACCAAAAGACTTTTAAGAGGATGGAGGTGTAGTGAAAGAGAAAGCGCATTTTCAACCTGGGTGAGGTTTCCCAATGAAACTCCATTCATCCCCATTGCTGGCAAGGGCAGATTCTCGGCAGCACTTCTGTCTGCCTGGTGCTTACCGGGACAAGGGCCTCGGTGAAGTTCCCGATCCTCTGTCCTCAGCTCCTCTTCTTGCTCCAAGTGGGAGATGAGGCTGGGTTTGCCCACCTGGCACCCTACTCACAGGGAAAGACATATGTTGAGGGCAGATCGTGCAGAGGACCACCCCTTCCAATAGTCTGGGGTCAGTGTTTTGGTCTTCAGTGTTCTGAGGATGGACAAGTCTGACTTAGGAGCAGCAAAACGGCGGTGCCACATTTCTAAGGAACACAGTGAAAGGCTTTCATAAAACACAAAATCCCAAATATTCCCACACATTTTGCCCTTCAAAAGAATGAGGATTTCTTAACTCAGAAAACTATGCCCAAGCTCAGACACACATAACCTCCAAGGTCAATGCAGTGGACAGATCTCAATATCCAAAGGGAGATACCACTAGGGCAGGGACCAGGTCAACTTGTTCATAACTGTATTCTAAATCCCCACACAGTTCCTGAGCCACAGCAAGCTCTTGTAACAAGGACATTTGATTCATGAATGAACAAATGAAGAAATGACACCAGCCTTACCCACTGAAGCAAGGTTGCTGTAGTTCTCCAGCATCACATCTTTGTATAGTTTTCTCTGAGTAGAGTCCAGCAAGGGCCACTCCTTCTCAGTGAAGTCCACAGCAACATCCTGGAAAGTCACTGATTCCTGAAACACCACACACATTTGGGGTCAGTGAGAACCCAGCCAGTGAGAACTCATCCAGATGGCTGAGGACAAAGACTACGTGTGAGAGACTCTAAACACAGGATTTTCAATACAGGGCTCTGAGGTCTAAACATTTATTTTAGAAGACAGTCCTTAGATGTCTTCTCTTCCTTGTAAGATAATTTCATCCTATCTCATTGCTTCAAATCCAACTCTGACATGGGATCAAACCTCCTTTCACTTCCAGCCTGGCCTGAGAGCTTTGAGCTGTATGATGAAAAAACAACCTGTTACATGTCATTTTCCCTAACATCCCTGATACCAACCTCACAACCTTCTCTGGCTCTGCCTCTTGCACTCTAATCAGGCATCCATCAGCCTAGATGAGACCCTCCCCCACCTTCAGGGGTCTTAAAGAGCTTGGTATACCTGGGATGGTTCAACACTGGTTGATGTATGAGGCTCCAGGCCATTGCATGCAAACAGGTCCACATCCTGGGGACAGGAATGGTCTTTTGAAGAAAGAGGAACTTCTGACTCATGGATATAGGCAGGCTCCTGACTGGGCACAGCTAGAGAAGAGAGAACCCATGAGGATTAAAGCCCACCTGACACTCGCAAATCAGGAAATGATCCCATACTAATTATGTGTGTAGGCAGTGCACATGCCCCAATCACAATCACACACACACACATACACAAGTTGTGTGACAAGCCAGAGCAACCCTGCTCCACTCAAGGATAGGAAAAAGAGTGGTGGGCCTACATAGCCATAAAGAAAATGACACACATCCTCAAAAAATAAAAAAGAAACTAATATACGTTCTCAAAAAAAAAAGAAAATTATATACATTCTCAATTTATGAGTGAAGAAACGAAAGCTCTAAGAGATGGAGCTATTACTTTGCTCAGATTTGTCAAAATAATAAATGGGTTATCAATTACCTGTAGCCTTCTTAACTCACCAACTACAAACACTCCCTGCCTCACCCAAACTCACAAAGACCCTGAATCAGACATAGTTGCCAGGGGAGCTCTCAGGACTTTGCCCCACCCACTTCAGTTCACACATCCTCTACCATTTTTGACCTGGCAGCCCTCCCACCAGCTATGCACATCCTTGCCCTCAGTGAGGTGGCAGGAGCCACAGAAGCTTGATTTCTGAGGGCATTCGACACCCAAAGAATTTACCACATGTGGGAGCCAGGCCGAGAGCTGCCATCTTGCGAGAATGACAGTAAATCTGCCTGAAGAACAGGGCCTTGGACCAGGAAGCTACTTTCTCTCTCATGGGTCTCCTGGAGCGGACATCTGTAGGAAATGAGAGAAAGACTACTAGGTGTAGCCAAAGGTTTTCTGTCTCTCCCACTCACATGACAATTCTGACTTTTGTTTTTCAGCATTTCCTCTTTTGGGCAGCAAGTTCTGTCACATCCTGGGCCTTAACCTTGCTTAGGTAAAACCTCCAGGCAACATGGTGGAGGTCCTGGACCCACCTCAACTAAGACTCAGAGTCAGTCTCTCAAGTAATGTGTCACCAATTGTTATTCAGTCGCTAAGCCATGTCCAACTCTTTGCGACTCCATGGACCATAGCCCACCAGGCTCCTCTGTCTATGAAATTTCCCAGGCAAGAATACTGGAGTGGTTGCTATTTCCTACTCCAGGGGACTGTCCCAACCCAGGGATCAAACCTGCATCTCCTGCTTGGCAAGCAGATTCTTTACCACTGAGCCACATGAGAAGTCCATGTTACCAATTACAATTATACTAAACTCTGTCACTCACTAAACACTTAAGCTCCAGATTTATTCAAGGCTCATCCTGGCTTATGATGGTTCAAGTAACCATGAGGAGGATCCGTCTAGGACCATGTGTTCTGATCTCCAATGCCTTTTGGCCCCATACTCTATGTCAACATACACAACTGTGAGCTACAGCTCAGGGCTTTTCATCACTAGAATCAGGTTCACCTCACTAACAATGATTCAAAAATTTGCTCTCTGGACAACATCTCCTATGCAATGTACACCGTTAGACAAGAAGTGCCAGGAAGACAAAGATTTTTCACGTCTTTGTTTTGTTCACTGCTGCAGTGTCTTTTCCATGTGGCTCAGTGGGTAAAAGAACCCACCTGCCAATGCAGGAGACATAAGAGATGCAGATTCAATCCCTGAGTCAGGAAGATCCCCTGGAGAAGAAAATGGCAACCCGCTCTCCAGTATTTTGTCTGGAAAATCCAATGGACAGAGGAGCCTGGCGGGCTACAGTCTATGGGGTCACAAAGAGTTGGACGTGACTAAGCAACTGAGTACACAGTGTCTGGAACAGCACCTCAAATAATAAACAGGTTTAAAGTGAGTGAAAGAATGAATGGTGACAAATAAGCTGATCCACGTTTCTCTCCATATTGAGATGACATCCCTGGGCCTTGGGAAGATCACAAGGGATGGAACTTGGAGGGGAGGGGGATCCTGTTCAGATCCTATGAGATATATGTTGACACAGCCATGTGGCTTAGGCACGCCTTGGCCCTCACTGTTCACATCTGCAATATGGGGCAAGGTACACAAGTGGTTAAAGCCTGGATGGAGAATGCACTCACATCAATTTCAAATCTGTGGGATATTTTCAAAGTCTCATGGTAATGTAAACTATAGACCAGAGCAAGGTTCTGGAGTATTTCTCATCTGAGCAATTATACCACTTGTTGAGCTAGAATTGGTGACCCTGGATACAGATCTCAGCATCACACGAGCACAGAGTTAAAGCCATCATGTATTCTGCATGCTCACACGCATTTCTACCTCACCCTAATCTTACCACTGCTCCTCACAATTACAAAAGACCTGCCTTCATCGTTTTTGAGTCCAAAACACATTCTATCCTTCACAATTGTTCTATTATGATTTCTCCTTTTGTGGCCATAATTCCTCCAATATTTGATTTAAAATCTCCATATTCAATTTTGTAATACAACCCAGAGATATTCAGAATTTGCAGGTGGAACTACTACAGAGAGAATAATCTTTCCGTTACTTTTATTGAGTGGTATTTCTGCCCCTGATAGAATTGCTTCTACCAGTCATTCCTGTAGGCCCAAAGAAACAATAGTTTTGAGAATACTGCAAGCCATTTTTTTTTACTCCAGAAATGTGTTACACTCATAAATTAACATCTCTATACTTCACTATCTGTAAGCTTTCAACTAATCAGATGAAATGTCCCAGGGGATAAAAGGACAGATTAATACTTCTGTTTCCAACAGGCAATCTACATATACTGGTTAAATCTTCCATTCAAAACTATTTTAAGTGCAATTCAAAATAAACACAGGTATTTTTTAAAATCATTCACACACTGGTAATAAATATGCAGAAATTTTAAAATGTGTAATTTCTAAAAGGACAATTACAATTGTTAAAATAAAGGCAAAATATTGAAATAAAGAGTTTCATCAGATTACACAGTCCCCCTCTTAAAAAAAAAAAAAACACCATTTTCCAGAGTCTTACACAAAGTGTGGTCCTCAAGCCAGCTGCATAAACATCACCTAGAGAACTTTAATAATTCTACTTCCCAGTTCATATCCAAGCCCAATTAAATGAGAGTTTTGAAGTAGACTGATGAATCTATTTTATTAATAACAAGCATTATAGGTGACTTTTACACAGGCTTAAATTTAAAAACCACTTCTAGAGAATAAACATGAGGGCACACAGATGAAGAGATGATAAGCATAAAGACCCATGGGAGACAGAGGAAAATGGCTGAACGGATTCTAAACAGAATTCTAAAAGGAGAAGGAAGGAGTCCAGGCAATTATTGCAAAACACAGTAGCTGTGAATTTCTCATTTCAAAAGACAAATATAAAGACAATGAAGATAAAAACAGATCACAGTTATATACAATTAAACTGAATCAGAGAACAAAAATGGCAAAAGAATATCTGAACAGCAGCCCGGGAGGAAAATCCTTTAAGGCAATGGTTCTTAAACTTCAAGTTGCATCTCAATCACCTGGAGAGCTTGTTAAAACTGGAAATGTATTTTAAAAAACTCACATTGCTAGGTCCTGCTGCTGCTGCTGCTAAGTCACTTCAGTCGTGTCCGACTCTGTGCGACCCCACAGACGGCAGCCCGCCAGCCTGGGATTCTCCAGGCAAGAACACTGGAGTGGGTTGCCATGTCCTTCTCCAAAGCATGAAAGTAAAAAGTGAAAGTGAAGTCGCTCAGTCATGTCTGATTCTTTGCGACCCCATGGACTGCAGCATACCAGGTTCCTCCATCCATGGGATTTTCCAGGCAAGAGTACTGAAGTGGGGTGCCATCGCCTTCTCCATTGCTAGGCCCTAGCCCCAGTTTTTGACTCCGAAGATATGGGGTGTGAAATGCAAGAATATGCATTTATAACAAATTCCTGGTGATGATGATGCTGTTGGTCTGAAGAACACACTTTAAGAATCACTGCTTTAAAAAAGTAAAACAATAGGCTGACACATGACTTCTGGCCAGCAATAATGGGAGCCAGAAGATAGTGGAACATCTTCATGGCTCTGGAATATACTTTAAAAATCAAAATGTCCATTAAGATGGCAAAATAACATCATATTTGAACTTGCCACTCACAGAAAAGAGAAATTCTAAAACAAATGTTTTAGGGAGAAAGGAAAATTCAAGGAAACAAAGACTGTTAAGAACTTACACCAAAGGGTCCAAGAACCAAAGAAAGAACACAACAAGGAAAATGTGTGGGTATAATGAAACTAAACATGACTATACACGATAATCTCTTTTGAGTTTAAAAAAAAGACAGAATTAGAATGCATGATCAGTGGCATGATCTGATGGTCCAGTGGCTAAAATTCTGCTCACAATGCAGGGGTACCAGGTTCAATCCCTGGTCAGGGAACTTGACCCTGCATGCCACAAAATAAAGATGAAGATTGAAGATCTTGTTTGCCACAACTAAGACCAGGTACAACCAAATAATTAAATAAATATTTTTTAAAAATAATAAAATAAAATGGATGATCACAAAACCGTGTAAACGAGGAGAGTGATAAGGTATCAAAAATCTAAATTTCATGAACAAACAAGGATAAGAATTCTCCAAGACAACTACTAAGATAATACACATAAATTCTATATATATACACACATATATATACACACATGATAAATTCAAAACATGCAGAGAAAAATGTGGAGTGAACAAAATTCTCAAATCAAAAGCTAGAGGGCAGGGAAAGAAAAATCTATAAAAAAGCTGACCAAATGCTTCAACTACAGTACAGAGATTCTCAAAATGGAGTAAAAACAATCCAGTTATATGGTGTTTGCAAGAACGTCTTAAAAATAAGGATATAGCAAAAATGGAAAGGTAAATTGGCTTTCCTTGTGGCTCAGCTGGTAAAGAATCTGCATACAATGCAGGTAGACCTGGGTTCAATCCCTGGGTTGGGAAGATCCCCTAGAGAAGAGAAAGGCTACCCACTCCAGTATTCTGGCCTGGAAAATTCCATGGACTGTATAGTCCATGGGGTCACAAAGAGTCGGACATGACTGAATGACTTTCGCTTCACATACAAGGTAAATACTTTTTTAAAAATCTGGTTTAAATATTTTAATACCAGAATGAATTAAAGCAAAAAGGCTAAGAGTAAAAACTGAGGAACTGCATAATGAAAAAAGGTATAACCCCTGAAAAAGATATATAATGTTTTAGCTATATACTATATATGTTTTAGCCTCAAAAATACAGGCGGAGGGTGGTAGGTCTCTAAGGAGAATGGACAAAGCCACTACCAGAGCTCTCAATAATACGTTCGAGCAGACAACTCAATAACTATATGCAGACTGCACAAGATGAAATCGTATTTCCTAACTATAAAATCCAACCACACATGGGGTACAATGTGTGTCTCAGAAAATGGCATCAAGCTGACTACAGTGTAAGTTAGCAAACAATAACCAAAAGATAACCAGAAAAAAAGTCACAGAAATTGAAACTAAAAGTCCTAAATAACTTTCATGTCAAAGAAGTTATAGAATTTGATAATACTTAGAACTGAAATACAATAGAATACTCACTTCAGTCCTTTACGATGTGCAGGTATCCAATGTAAGAAATTGTAAAGAAACATGCCAAGAAAGTAAAAGAAGAAAATTATGAAGAACACAAAGTTATGAAATAGAAAACATACATATTATAAAGTGGTTCAATCAAGCCAAAAGTTTTAAGAGAAAAACAGAATTGACACAATTCTGACAGGACTTATTTAAAATAAAGGAAAGAACATATAAATATGAGAATGAAAAACTGGTAACATTACATATGTATCAAGCATTAAAAACATAGTAAGAGATGACTTCATGGCAAACAGATGGGGAAACAATGGAAAGTGACAGACTTTATTTTTGGGGGGCTCCCAAATCACTGCAGATGATGACTGCAGCCATGAAATTAAAAGACACTTGCTCCTTGGAAGAAGAGCTACGACCAACCTAGACTGCATATTAAAAAGCAGAGACAAAGGTCTGTCTAGTCAAAGCTATGGTTTTTCCAGTAGTCATGTATGGATGTGAGAGTTGGACTATAAAGAAAGCTGAGCACCAAAGAATTGATGCTTTTGAACTGTGGTGTTGGAGAAAACTCTTGAGAGTCCCTTGGACTGCACGGAGATCCAAACAGGCCATCCTAAAGGAAATCAGTCCTGAATATTCATTGGAAGGACTGATGCTAAAGCTGAAACTCCAATCCTTTGGCCACCTGATGTGAAGAACCACTCACTGGAAAAGACCTTAATGCTGCAAAAGATTGAAGACAGGAGGAGAAGGGAACAACAGAGGATGAGATGGTGGGATGGCATCACTGACATGATGGACATGAATTTGAGTAGGCTCCGGGAGTTGGTGATGGACAGGGAAGCCTGGCATGCTGCAGTCCCTGGGGACACAAAGAGTCAGACACTACTGAGCGACTGAACTGAACTCAATTCAAGACCATATTTTAACAACTTTGATTATACAATTTAGCTTTAGATGAATGAATAAGTTCCTAAAGAAATTTTATTTACCACAATTAAATAGAGAACTTGGATGCCCTTTGACTTTTAGAGAACTGAAACAACAGCTTTAGAAAAAAAAAAATCTCCAGACCCCAGTGGTTTTTCCTGGTACGATTCCCTTGTAAAGAAAAAGTGATTCTACTCTTAGGTAAAATATTCCAGAGTTTAGAAATAAAGAGAGAACACTCCCACCCCATTTTATGAGGCTGGCATAAACCTGAAACAGAAAAGGAAAATTACAAACCAATTTCACTCAAATGTAGATTGGTTTAATTCTGTAATTGGTTTAATACTATTACCAGGTAAATAAGATAATCATATTTTTCACTTATTCATTTAAAGCACAAACAGAACTAGAACCTACAGATCAGGAATAGTTTGAGACGACTGAAGTACATCAACACATCAAAGTAGATGCTGGAAAAAAAAAATCATTTGGTAAGAGTGATTTTCATGACAAAAAACTCTTAGATTAGGAAAAAGGAGCTTCTTTTACCCAACACTATTTTTTAAAAAAAAAAAAGCTTTCAGCTAACACTCAAGTTAATTCCCCTTAAGGTCAGAAAGAAAACAGGACTGTCTCAAGTTGGCTTTTTGACCTCCATTCAATGCTACTGAAGTCCAGCAAAGAAAGTAAATAATAAAAATAAATGTGTGATACGAAAGAAAAACATAAATATACATCAGTACTTTCCAAGGAATAAAACTAACAAAATAACAAAAACCATTATATCTTTCTTGCTGATACTCATAAAACTTGACTGAAAAGCATTATAGAAGATGTAACCAGTTAACTGTAAAACTCAATGGCATAATAATGTCAATATTCTCAAAATTTATACACACGCACAGGTGTGTGTGTGTGTCTCTGTGTGTATGTATATGTGTGTGTGTGTGTATAACACAGTTTGCAAATAAAACCACAGTATATGGAGCTTTGTAGACTAAAATTTAAGTCACTATGTATCTAAAAAAGAATGGTAGGCGCATATCTCTGAAAATACTTGGATGCATGTAATTCATAGTAAGTAATTACCAAAATTAGGAAATACATTTTTAAGAAAACATATAAGCAGTAAAATCCAGGGAAAAAATCATGGAGAAGGAGGTGGATACAGTTCAGAAGAATACAGGTTTCTGAGTTTTCATAATCTTATTTTTCTTGTCCTAGTTTGAGGAATCACTTTCTTCTTCTTTTAATTTTGTGTGTTTTCATACTTTGGGTGGGGGGGACATATATGTCTTATATTCTAATTTTAAAAATTATTCGAAGGGAAAATAGAAAGCACCAAATAAAATGGCAAAACTCAATGCAAATATTAGTAATCACATTAAATATTAATGGACTAATTCTCAAGTTAAACAACAATGTCGAAGTGCATTTTTAAATCTAGTCATAGACTATTTTCACGACAGTCAACTAAAGTAAATAACAGAGAAATTTAAGTGTAAAAAAGCATTCAAGACAAATGTTAACTGAAAGAAAACCAGTGTGCTGCTATTAACATTAGACAAAAATGACCACAAAGCAAAAGGTAGGTAGTTTATCCTTGGGTCTCCAATTCCTGACTCACATATCCACCTCAATAACGTCCTGACCTCATCTGGAATGGACTTTTCTGTCCCCACCCCAAGATGTCAATTATTTTGGACCACATCACTGGTGCCTCACCCGGGTCCTAAACTTCGTCACCAGCACTTCATACCGCTTATCACAGTGTCTAAAACACACTTCTGCCTGGCTTCTCGGTCCCAGGTCCTGTCCCCTGTTAACTCCGCCGGCCTTCTGGGCCTCCCGGGTTCTCATGAAGGCCAAGAGTAAAGGGTTAAGTGAGGAAAGCAGGACTTACATCACCGACAGTAGAATCATGGGAAGCCAAGGTCACAGAAGCTGCGGCCGAAGGGATGACAAGTTCATACGGAAAGTCCGATCGGCCGCGGGGACCAAGAGCTTGTAAGAAGCTACGGTGGACCACTCCTCTTCCCATGTGTATAGCAGCACTCTCCTCCCAAGAGTAATGGCTTCCGCTTCACTTCCGCCTTCTAAGTGTCGCGGGACTTCAAAACTGGACGCGAACAAGGAAGCACAGAGCGGAAAGGATTCTGGGAAATGTAGTTTTGGAATTAAAGCGGGCCTGAGCGGGTTGCCTAGATGTGATCTCCGAACCAGGCACATTGTCTCCAACTTAATTGTTCAAGTCCCTCGGTAATCAGTTTTCAGGCCTTTTTTCGTCCTATGTCTATGTTAGCACTGAATCTTACCATTTTAAGTAAACAGTGCTTTTAATGGATACATTAAAATGCTGCAAATCAAACTCCTGACTCCATCTTACCGACATCAAATAATAGCAACCCCATCTTTCCGCATTTCCATTATAAACTTGACAACAGGCTGGACTCTTCTCCTTCCAACAGGGAATGCTCAGTTCTACCTTGACCATCAGCCATGAATCTTACTGCTTTGCAAGAAATATTTTTCCTCTTTCTGAGTCAAGAAAGGTCACAGCAGCTCTTGAAACCGAGCAGGATCCATCTTATCCTCTGTTGCCCTCTTCTCCTGCCTTTAGTCTTTCCCAGAATCAGGGTCTTTTCCAATGATGGTTCTTCCAATCAGGTGGCCAGAGTTATTGGAGCTTCAGCTTCAGCGTCAGTCCTTCCATTAGTGTTCACGGTTGATTTCCTTTAGGATTGATAGATTTTATCTTCTTGCTGTCCAAGGGACTCAAAAGAGTCTTCTCCAGCACCACAGTTTGAGAGCATCAATTCTTTGGCCCTCAGCACTCACATCTGTGCAGCTTCCATGATGGTTCAGAGGGCAAAGAATCTGCCTGCAATGCAGGAGACCCAGGTTCAATACCCCAGTCAGAAAGACACTCTGGGGAAGGAAATGGGAACCCACTCTGGAACTTGGCTGGAGAAGCACATGGACAGAGGAGTCTGGTGGGCTACAGTCCATGGGGTCACAGAGAGTCAGACAGGACTGAGGAACTAACACTTTCACTTCCATTTTCTCATATCCTTACGTGACTAGTGGAAAAACAAATTTGACTATACGGACCTTTGTTGACAAAGTGATGGCTCTACTTTTTAATATGCCCTCTAGGTTGTAGGCAAGAATCCCTTAGAAGAAATTGAGGAGAAACAAGAGTCCAAAATGCAGTACTTGGATGCAATCTCAAAAATGACTGAATGATATCTGTTCGTTTCCAAGGCAAACCATTTAATATCACAGTAATCCAAGTCTATGCCCCCAACCAGTAATACTGAAGAAGCTGAAATTGAATGATTCTATGAAGACCTACAAGATCTCCTAGAACTAACACCCAAAAGAGATGTCCTTTTCATTATATGGGACTGGGATGCAAAAGTAAGAAGTCAAGAAACACCTGGAGTAACAGGTAAATTTGGCCTTGGAGTACAGAATGAAACAGGGCAAAGGCTAATAGAGTTTTGCCAAGAGAATGCACTGGTCATAGCAAATACCCTCTTCCAACAACACAAGAGAAGACTCTACACATGGACATCACCAGATGGTCAATACTGATATCAGATTGAGTATATTCTTTGCAGTCAAAGATGGAGAAGCTCTATGCAGACAGCAAAAACAAGACCAGGAACTGACTGTGGTTCAGATCATGAACTCCTTATTACCAAATTCAGACTGACATTGAAGAGAGTGGGGAAAACCACTAGACCATGCAGGTACGACCTAAATCAAATCCTTTACAATTATACAGTGGAAATAAGAAACAGATTCAAGGGACTAGATCTGATAGACAGTTCAGTTCAGTCACTCAGTCGTGTCCAACTCTTTGTGACCCCATGGAATGCAGCACAGCAGGCCTTCCTGTCCATCACCAACACCCAGAGTTCACCCAAACTCATGTCCATTGAGTCGATGATGCCATCTAACCATCTCATCCTCTATCCACCTCTTTTCTTCCTGCCTTCAATCTTTCCCAACATCAGGGTCTTTTCAAATGAGTCAGCTCTTCACATCAGGTGGCCAAAATGTTGGAGACAGAGTACCTGATAAACTATGGATGGAGGTTCATAACATTGTACAGGAAACAGGGATCAAGACCATCCCCAAGAAAAAGAAATGCAAAAAAGCAAAATGGCTGTCTGAGGAGGCCTTACAAATAGCTGAAAAAAGAAGAGAAGTGAAAAACAAAGGATAAAAGGAAAGATATACCCATTTGAATGCAGAATTCCAAAGAATAGCAAGGAGAGATAAGAAAGCCTACCTCAGTGATCAATGCAAAGAAATAGAGGAAAACAATAGAATGGGAAAGACTAGAGATCTCTTCAAGAAAATTAGAGATACCAAGGGAACATTTCATGCAAAGATGGGCTCAATAAAGGACAGAAATGGTATGGACCTACCAGAAGCAGAAGATATTAAGAAGAGGTGGCAAGAATACACAGAAGAAATATATAAAAAAGATCTTCACAACCCAGATAGTCATGATGGTATGATCACTCACCTAGAACCAGACATTCTGGAGCATGAAGTCAAATGGGCCTTAGGAAGCATTACTAGGAACAAGGCGATGGAATTCCAATTGAACTATTTCAAATCCTGAAAGATGATGCTGTGAAAGTGCTTCACTCAATATGCCAGCAAATTTGGAAAACTCAGCAGTGGCCACAGGACTGGAAAAAGTCAGTTTTCATTCCAATCTCAAAGAAAAGCAATGCCAAAGAATGCTCAAACTACTGAACAATTGCACTCATCTCACACACTAGCAAAGTAATGCTCAAAATTCTCCAAGTCAGGCTTCACAGCACATGAACCATGAAATTCCAGATCTTCAAGCTGGATTTAGAAAAGGCAGAGGAACTAGAGATCAAATTGCCAACATCTGCTGGATCATCAAAAAAGCAAGAGAATTTTAAAAAAAGTCTATTTCACTGACTGCACCAAAGCCATTGACTGTGTGAATCACAACAACAGACTATGGAAAATTCTTCAAGAGATGGGAACACCAGACCACCTTACCTGCCTCCTGAGAAACCTGTATGCAGGTCAAGAAGCGACAGTTAGAACCAGACATGGAACAACAGACTGGTTACAAATTTGTAAAGGCTATGTATTGTCACCCTGTTTATTTAACTTATATGCAGAGTACATCATGCAAAATGCCAGACTGGATAAAGCACAAGCTGGAATCAAGATATCAGGGAGAAATATCAATAAGTTCAGATATGCAGATGACACCACCCTTATGGCAGAAAGCAAAGAGGAACTAAAGAGCCACTTGATGAAAGTCAAAGAGGAGAGTGAAAAAAGTGGTTTAAAACTCAACATTCAAAAAATGAAGGTCATGGCACCTGGTACCATCACTTCATGGCATATAGATGGGGAAACAATGGAAACAGTGACAGACTTATTTTGGGAGGCTCCAAAATGAAGATTGTGACTGCAGCCATGAAATTAAAAGACACTTGCTCCTTTAAAGAACAGCTATGACAAGCCTTAGTTCAGTCATTCAGTCATGTCCGACTCTGTGACCCCATGGACTGCAGCACGCCAGGCCTCCTATCCATCACCAACTCCCGCAGCTTACAGAAACTCATGTCTATTGAGTTCGTGATGCCATCCAACCATCTCATCCTCTGTCGTCCCCTTCTCCTCCTGCCCTCAATCTTTCCCAGCATCAGGGTCTTTTCAAATAAGTCAGCTCTTCACATCAGGTGGCCAAAGTATTGGAGTTTCAGCTTTAGCATCAGTCCTTCCAATGAATATTCAGGATTGATTTCCTTTAGGATTGACTGATTGGATCTCCTTGCAATCCAAGGGACTCTCAAGAGTCTTCTCCAACACCACAGTTCAAAAGCATCAATTCTTTGGCGCTCAGTTTTCTTTATAGTCCAACTCTCACATCCTTCCACACATAACTACTGGAAAAACCATAGCCTTGACTAGACAGACTTTTGTTGGCAAAGTAATGTCTCTGCTTTTGAATATGCTGTCTAGGTTGATCATAACTTTCCTTCCAAGGAGTAAGCATCTTTTAATTTCATGGCTGCAGTCACCATCTGTAGTGATTTTGGAGCCCAAAAATAAAGTCAGCCACTGTTTCCACTGTTTCCCCATCTATTTCCCATGAAGTGATGGGGCCAGATGCCATGATCTTAGTTTTCTGAATGTTGAGCTTTAAGCCCACTTTTTCACTCTCCTCTCTCACTTTCATCAAGAAGCTCTTTAGTTCTTCTTCACTTTCTGCCATAAAGGCATCTGCATATCTGAGGTTATTGATATTTCTCCCGGCAATCTTGATTCCAGCTTGTGCTTCATCCAGCGTTTCTCTAAATGTACTCTGCACATAAGTTAAATAAGCAGGGTGACAATATACAGCCTTGACCGTACTCCTTTTCCTATTTGGAACCAGTCTGTTGTTCCATGTCCAGTTCTAACTGTTGCTTCCTGACTATCCTAGACAGCGTATTAAAAAGCAGTGACATTACTTTGCCAAAAAAGGTCCATCTAGTCAAAGCTATGGTTTTTCCAGTAGTCATTTATGGATGTGAGATTTGGACCTTAAAGGCTGAGCACCAAAGAATTGACACTTTTTTTTTTTTTTAAACTTTACAATATTGTATTAGTTTTGCCAAATATCGAAATGAATCCGCCATAGGTATACCTGTGGTTTTGGAGAAGATTCTTGAGAGTCCCTTGGATTGCAAGGAATCCAACCAGTCAATCCTAAAAGAAATCAATCCTGAATATTCATTGGAAGGACTGACGCTGAAACTCCAATACTTTGGCCACCTGATGCGAAGAGCTGACTCATTGGAAAAGATCCTGATGCTGGGAAAGATTGAAGGCGGGAAGAGAAGGGGTCGACAGAGGATGACATGTTTGGATGGCATCATCGACTCAGTGGACATGAGTTTGAGTAAGGTCCAGAAGTTGATGATAGACAGGGAAGCCTGGCGTGTTGCAGTCAGTGGAGTCACAAAAAGTCGGACACGACTGAGCAACTGAACTGAACTGGAGACTTTTGTTAAATGGCACAACTGGGTTTGGGTGGAGTGCTACTGGCATCTAGTGGTGTCATCTGGGGGTGCAGCTAAACTTCTCAAAATGCACAGGATAATCTCCCAGAAAAGACTTTATGTGGTGCCAAACGTGAATAGAATGACAATTGGAGGCAGAGTCAGGGTGTGGCAATAGGGTAATGGTAAAATAGCAGCACACCTTTTGAGAATAAGTCTGACTAATTGGTTATACATTGCAAGTTCCCGCAAAGCCATCCTTGATTTGCTCAATTTGCTAGAGTAGCTCGCAGAACTCAAGAAAATAAGTTATTAGATCTCTGCTTTATTATAAAGGATACTAAAGAATACGAATGTACTATCAGATAGATATACACACAGGGCAGGGTCCAGAGGGTCTTTAGCACAGGAAATTCTGTTCTCTGAGAGTTCAGGGAGCTCCACTGTCCGAGCACATAGATGAGTTCTTTTGTTCCAACCTGGAAGCTCCCTGAACCCCAACCTATTAGGTTTGAGGCAAGAAATAAATGGACTCCAGTTGGACATTTAAAATCAGCCAGCCTCCTCTTTAACCTCAGATATGCAGATGAAACCACCCTTATGTAAGAAAGCAAAGAGGAACTAAAGAGCCTCTTGATGAAGGTCAAAGAAGAGAGTGAAAAAGCTGGCTTAAAACTCAACGTTCGAAAAATGAAGGTCATGGCATCCAGTCCCAACACTTCATGGCAAATAGATAGGGAAACAATGGAAACAATGACAGACTATTTTGGGGGGCTCCAAAATCACTGCAGATGGTAACTGCAGCCATGAAATTAAAAGACACTTGCTCCTTGGAAAAAAAGCTATGACAAACCCAGACAGCATATTAAAAAGCAGAGACATTACTTTGCCAACAAAGCGCTGTATAGTCACAGCTATGCTTTTTCTAGTAGTCATGTATGGATGTGAGAGTTGGACCATAAAAGAAGGCTGAACACTAAAAAATTAATGCTTTTGAACTGTGGTGTTGGAGAAGACTCTTGAGAGTCCCTTGGACTGCAAGGAGATCCAATCAGTCAATCCTAAAAGAAATCAATCCTGAATATTCATTTGAAGGACTGATGCTGAGTAAGTTCCAATACTCTGGCCACCTGATGCAAAGAACTGACTCATTAGAAAAGACCCTGATGCTGGGAAGGATTGGAGGCAGGAGGAGAAGGGAATAACAGAGGACAAGATGGTTGGATGGCTTCACCAACTCAATGGATATGAGTTTGAGCAAGCTCCGGGAGATAGTGAAGGACAGGGAAGCCTGGTGTGCTGCAGTCCATGGGGTTGCAAAGTCGGACAGGACTGAGCAACTGAACAACAAGCCTCCACTTTGCATTTCCTGAGGCAAGAGATAGGTGGGCTCCAGTTGAGGAATTTACAAACAGCCCCCTGATTGATCTAAAAAATGCAAGTAACAATGGAAACAGGGTAAATAGCCATTTTTTTTCTCTCGTAAACACCTCAAGGGAATAACCATGACAAGGACAAAGAGAAGCAAAAACCCTGTCTGAGTAAAGGATAAGGGAGACGCTGCTGCTACTGCTAAGTCACTTCAGTCGTGTCCGACTCTGTGCGACCCCATAGACAGCAGCCCACCAGGCTCCCCCGTCCCTGGGATTCTCCAGCCAAGAACACTGGAGTGGGTTGCCATTTCCTTCTCCAGTATGTGAAAGTGAAAACTGAAAGTGAAGTCACTCAGTCATGTCCGACTCCTAGTGACCCCACGGACTGCAGCCTACCAGGCTCCTCTGTCCATGGGATTTTCCAGGCAAGAGTACTGGAGTGGGGTGTCATTGCCTTCTCCCAAGGGAGACACTACACATGGCAAAAAGTCTCCTTGGACTCAAAAGTCAAAGGGTAATTCCAGGCAATAATGAGTCTTGCTCCTCCCAGAAGGCTTCACTTGTGGAATTTCCCTGTTAGTCCCATGGTTAAGACTCTGTGCTTCCAATGCAGAGGGACAAAATGGTTCCACCCTGGTCAGGGAACTAAGATTCCACATGGTACAGCATGACAGCATCTTCTCAGCATTTTCCAGCAGCACAGGTAAAATTTGCTATTATCACTCACTTTTATATGTTAATATTTGAGCCATGCATATAAATGCCTAGTTTACTATAAGATACCATTGTGTGTGTGCTCAGTTGCTCAGTCACGTCCAACCCTTTGTGATCCCGTGGACTGTAACCTGCCAGGCTCCTCTGTCCATGGGATTCTCCAGGCAAGAATATTGGAGTGAGTTGCCATTTCTTCCTCCAGGGGATCTTCCCAATCCAGGGATCAAACCTGTGTCTCTATGTCTCCTGCATTGGCAGGTGGTTCTTTACCTCTAAGGCAACCTGGCAAACCCACACACTACAGGGTGTGGCCAAAACAACAAAAAACAACAAAAGCAAAAGTTTATCAACCCCTTCTTAGAGTAATTTATATTTATATGCATTTAATAGTTTAGTATTTTTACACATTTAATAAAATACATAGAATTATAGAGGAAACAAATTATATTAAAATATTAAGGAAAGCAAAAAAAATGTATTTTATACTTGAAAGTTGCTAAGAAAGTAAATCATAAATGTTCTTACTACAAAAAAATGTGGTAATTATGTGGTATGGTAGAGATGATGGCTAATTCTATGAATGTAACCGTTTTGCAAGATATGAGCATTTCGCAAATTAGTACCTTGTACACATTAAACTTACACAAAAAAAGAAAATGCTGCATGTATACTAGAAGAAAGGGCTCCAGAGTATGGTGAGTCAGACACTGGTGCTGGTTTCACCCTTGAGGTGGTCTACAAGGGAAGCTGAGGGACCAGTGTGAGCTTTAAGTGCCGCAGGATCAGGGGTGAACAGTGAGGGTAAGGATCTCCTTTTAGGCTAGCAGCCCAAAGGAATGTCTCTGGGGAATAGGGAGGAACTGAAAGCAAACCAGTGTGGGCTACAGCCAGGTTGCTCACCACCTGGGAGATGCCAGAAAAACCTTGGGTAACTATGGTGCATTACTATCTCAGATAGTGAAGACTCTGCCTGCAATATAGTAGACCCAGGTTCAAACCCCACGTCAGGAAGATCCCTTGGAGAAGTGAAGTGAAAGTCACTCTGTCGTGTCCGACTCTTTGCAACCCCATGGACTGTAGTCCATGGAATTCTCCAAGCCAGAATACTGGAGTGGGTAGCCTTTTCCTTCTCCAAGAGATCTTCCCAACCCAGGGATTGAATCCAGGTCTCTCGCATTGCAGGCGGATTCTTTACCAGCTGAGCCGCTAGGGAAGCCCAGGAAATGCCAAAGGGAGGAATAATAACATCAACCAGATAAGGAAAAGCAATTGGAGAATCTTGGGGTGGCTGGGGATACGAGGCCTCAAGGAAGCCCATGCCTTCCATGGAAACTGTCCCTAGACCAGCCATGACGTCGATCCATTGTGCATCCATCTATTTTGACCATGTGTGAGTAGGAGTCTTGTTCTCTGCAACCACTGCTAAAGGCATTCATTCTGTTGATTTCACATTTTGACCCTGCCACTGCTTCAACTGCTGGGATTTCAAGTATCAAGCCTGTTCAAAGCAAGAATGCATGAGTCACTTGGAACAAGATGCACTAGAAGAGGAGAGAACTGGTACCTGTTCAAGCACACTACACAGAATACAGGGGCGATAGGCAATGCCTGGACTATGACATGCATGTGTGTGTGCTAAGTCACTTCAGTTGTCTGACTCTTTGTGACCCCATGGACTGTAGCCCATCAGGCTCTTCTGTTCTTATGGTTTCCCAGGCAAGAAAACAGGAGTGGGTTGTCATTTCCTTCTCTATATTGTGGAATATTTTGAACACAAAGAGGGCAGGACCCTAATATAATAAACATCCATGTCCCACCTTTCTGGGCTTCCCAGGTGGCGCTAATGGTAAAGAGACCAGCTGCTCATGCAGGAGACATAAGAGACCTGGGTTTGATCCTTGGGTTGGGAAGATCCCCTGGAGGAGGGCATAGCAACCCACCCCAGTATTCTGGCCTGGAGAATTCACCTTTCTGAATTAACTTCTGGACTGGCAATTAATACTAATACTAATTAATACCAATACTAATTTGTGTAAACTTTTAAATTTATCATTCTTGCTAGAGATTGCTTTATTAGTATTTTTTCAAGAAACCAAATTTCAGTTTTTTTCTCTCTACTACTCCACTTCTTCAAAATTAATTTAATTTGTTCTTTTGTGATCATTGTTTCCTGCTTTATTCTTTGAGTTTGCTACATTTATTCTTATTAATACCTTACTATTTTATTAAATAAAATTTCAAGCTTTAACACACTTTTTAAGGCTACAATTTTTTCTCTAAAATTTTTTCTCTTAGAGAAGGAAACGGCAACCCACTCCAGGATTCTTGCCTGGAGAACTCCATGGACAAAAGAGCCTGGTGGTCTATAGTCCATGGGGCTGCAAAGAGTCAGACACTACTGAGCAACTAACAGTTTCACTTTCACTTTTCACTATCAGACAAAGTAGATTTTAATGCAATAATACACCCAGGGATAACAAAGGCAGCTTCATAAAGATAAAAGACTGAATGCACAGGAAAGATACAACAATTCTGAATTTGTACTCAGTATCTAATGATTGAACTATGAGCAAAAATAGTCAAATTCAATGTGTCGGGTGGGTGGGGTGATTTGGTTCAAGAAGGAGGGGATACATGTATACTTATATCTGCCTCTGGGAGATAGTAAAGGACAGGGAATCCTGGGGCATTGCAGTCCATGGGGTTGCAAAGCATCAGACACCACTTAGCAACTGAATAACAACAAATAGCTGATTGACCTAATGGGTGGGCATATACAGAAAATGTACTTGATCACTGCCAAAATGATCTTTAAGCACAAACAGATCATCTACTGCAGATGGTGACTGCAGCCATGAAATTAAATGACACTTACTCCTTGGAAGGAAAGTTATGACCAACCTAAATAGCATATTCAAAAGCAGAGACATTACTTTGCCAACAAAGGTTCGTCTAATCAAGGCTATGGTTTTTCCTGTGGTCATGTATGGATGTGAGAGTTGGACTGTGAAGAAAGCTGAGCACCAAAGAATTGATGCTTTTGAACTGTGGTGTTGGAGAAGACTCTTGAGTGTCCCTTGGATTGCAAGGAGATCCAACCAGTCCATTCTGAAGGAGATCAGCCCTGGAATTTCTTTGGAAGGAATGATGCTAAAGCTGAAACTCCAGTACTCTGGCCACCTCATGCGAAGAGTTGACTCATTGGAAAAGACTCTGATGCTGGGAGGGATTGGGGGCAGGAGGAGAAGGGGAAGACAGAGGATGAGATGGCTGGATGGCATCATCGACTCAAATGGACATGAGTCTGAGTGAACTCCGGGAGTTGGTGATGGACAGGGAGGCCTGGCGTGCTGCGATTCATGGGGTCACAAAGAATTGGACACGACTGAGTAACTGAACTGAACTGAACTGAACTGACTTGACGATTGATACAACAAGGAGACAAAAAAGTCAGATTTCAACATGATTGACCTAATGGGTGGGCATATACAGAAAATGCACTTGATCACTGCTGAAATAATCTTTAAGCACAAACAGATCATCTACTAAGTTTGAGCACAAGTGCTGCATTCCGCACTTAAATTTCAAAGAATTTAAATTGTGCAGAGTATGTTCTCTAGCCACAATGCAATGATACTAAAAGCCACTAACAAAGGGATAAAAATAGATCCTCCACATATTTGGAAACGAAGAAACGCATTTCTATATAACTTATGGATGAAAAAAAAACTCTCAATTCACTTTATTCTAATCAATGTATCTGTATAAATGAGGAAAATGAAGATGACTCAAAAGGAAGAGGATGAAATGAGAATTGGCTTATCAATGTATAATGCTAAAGCAAATGCGTGTTCACAAGTATACAAACACATGAACTGCACACCTGATAATAATGATTTTTTTCCTCCAGCTTTATGGAGATTAATTGACTTCTGTTGGCACCTGATAATTACACATTTGATTTTACTAGTGATTAATCTAGATAAATTTCTGTACACATATATTTCCTGTTTCACTATTAAGTATGTAATATTTTGCCTATTTTATAGATATCAAACTGAACTCAGTTAAGTTGCTTGATAAATGACAGGTAGTAAAACACAAGATAGAAGGATTTTTGGGGGAGTGTGCATTTCAGCAAACTGGGAGATCTTAGTTCCCTGATCAGGGATCAAACCCATTCCCCTTGAAGTGGAAGCATGGAGTCCTAACCACTGGACTGCTAGGGAATTCCCAGGATAGTAGGATTTAAAATACGTGACTTGAAAACTTTACTAGAATTAAATTTTGAAAGAAACGGAAATTCTGGCATACCCAATATTTCATTCCCTTTGACTCATTCTAGAAGCCCACACCAAAAGTTGATGACAGAATCATGAAAAAGAAAACGTTCTGGAGATGAATTTCCTCAAGGCTACCTTTATGTCTCTGTTCCTTAGGTTGTAGGTGAAGGGGTTCATCATTGGAATAATCACAGTGTACATCACACTTCCCTCTTCCTGGGGGAGAGAGAGTAGCTGCAGAACTACGGTAGATCCCAACACAGGTCTCATAATTTAAGAAAATGACAGACAGGTGAGATCCACAGGTGGAAAAAGCTTTATACCTCCCACCAATGGATGGGATTCCCTGGATGAAGGAGACAATCTGCATGTAAGAGGAAATTACGCCTGAGAGAGGACCAACATGTAACAGCTTAGTCACCAGATACACCAGGATGTCCTTGATAAGAGTATCAGAACAGGCAAGTTTGAGGATCTGAGCAAGTTCATAGAAGTGGGAGATTTTCAAGTCTGTGCAGAAGGACAGCTGCAACACCATCAGACTGTGGATCAGGGCATTCAGAATGCTAACGAACAAAGAGAGAAGCAGCCGCAGACCACAGAGACAGGGGTTCATGATGATCACATAATACAGTGGGTGGCAGATGGCCATGATGGTCAGGAGTAAATTGTCCGTACAAATGAAAACCATGAAAAAATACATCTGAGTGAGGCAGCCTGCATAGGTGATGGCTTTGTTCTCTGTCTGGATGCTCGACAGCATCTTGGGGACTATAGTGGAGATGAAAGAGATGTCAGCAAAGGACGTGGGAGAGGAAGAAGTACATGGGAGTGTGGAAGTGGAGGTCAGAGCTGACGGCCAGGATGATGAGCAGATTCCCGAGCATGGTGATCAGGTACATGGACAGGAAGAGCCCAGACAGGAGGGGCTGCAGGTCTGCATTATCAGAGAGGCCCAGGAGGAGGAATTCTGAGACGTCTGTCTGGTTTTCTGATTCTATGTTGTTGATAAGTGTACTGGAAAATATAGACATGAGTTACTATGAAGTGGATACACAGACATCATTTGTTTGAGAGAAATTTTCTTCTATGCCCTAAATTCTAAAAATATTTAGGGACTTCCCTGGTGGTCCAGGAATTAAGACTCCATGCTTCCACTGCAAGGGGCACAGGTTCGACCCCTGGTCGGGGAACTAGGAACCTGCATGCCGGGTGAGGCAGCCAAAAAAAATTTTTTTAATGTAAATAATTCTTCACTTCAAGTTCCTCTACTCATTTCCTCCTTCTCCAAGTAATTTTTGAATAACTTCTAAATACTGTACATTTTTTTCCAATACTACAATTAAAAAATGAAAACAAGTGCTATTGTTTTTTTCTAGGAACCATCATGGGCTTCTCAGGTGGTGCTAGTGGTAAAGAACCCGCTTGCCAATGCAGGAAATGTCAGAGATGTGGGTTTGATCCCTGGGTCGGGAAGATCCCCTGGAGGAGGGCATGGCAACCTACTCCAGTATTCTTGCCTAGTGAATCTCATAGACTAAGGAGCCTGGCAAGCTACAGTCCATAGGGACACAAAGAGTCGGACACGACTGAAGCAACTTAGCACACATGCATGCATCATGCCTCCAGCACTTTATTTTCTTAGTATTAATTTATTTATTTTATTTATTTGGCTGCACCTGGTCTTAGTTACAGCACTTGGGATCTTTAGCTGTGACATGCAAACTCTTAGTTGAAGTATGTGGGATCTAGTTGCCAGACTAGGAATCGAACCTGGGCCCCCTGCATTGGGAGCACAGAGTTTTAGTCACTGCACCACCAGGGAAATCCCAAGGCATTTTAAAATCTATGATTAAATTCTAGTCAGTTCTTTATACACATCAAGCCTGGTTAAGAAGTGAAAATGAAAGTGGCTCAGTCATGTCTGACTCTTTGAGACCCCATGGACTATACAGTCCATGGAATTCTCCAGGCCAGAATACTGGAGTGGGTAGCCTATCCCTTCTCCAGAGGATCTTCTTGACCCAGAATTGAACCAGGGTCTCCCCCAGTTCTGCATAGCAGGCAGATTCTTTACCAGCTGAGCTAACAGGGAAGCTCTCAAGCCTAGTTGGATGACTTTATTTTCTCAGAGGATTTTTAACTCTGTGGTTAACCTTATACTGAGCCTGCTCAGATTTGCAAATCTCAGGTATTGCTGGAAATTATAAGCTCAGATTCTCTTCTATCTCAAGGTAAAAAATAATATCATTAATCCATTCCTTTAAATATTCTAACACTATTGCACTGTGGGGAACAATCTGCAAGCTATTTTGCTAGGTTAAAAAAACAGTATGATTACTAGTGTGCAGACAAGAGTTGAGGAAGTAACATAGATGTCTATCTGTGCATAAAATTTCTCTTCAAGAATCCATACAAAATTAGTGCAATGTTAGCCTCAAAAAGAGGACTTTACTGCTAAGAAATAGGAATAAAAGGGACTTTTTCACTGTTTTTGGTACCTTTTGAATTTTGAGCCACATAAACGAATCTCTTCAAAAAATTAACTTTCTTTTTGCTTGATTTTCCTTGACCAAGATTTCTCAAAGGCCTAATGATATTTTCTAACTCTTGGTATCATAAATCTGAAACCATTGTGGTTATTCTCTAATATTTGGTAATTTTCCTTTCTTTTAGAGGAAGGTACTATGATTTATCTTTTTCATTATAAAAATGATTTGTACCTCCCCAACAAATGTGATTCCTGGTGGCTCAGCAGTAAAGAATCTGCCTACCAACACAGGAGATCTAAGTTCGATCCCTTGGGTCAGGGAGATCCCTGGGAAAAGGAATGGCAACCCACCCCAGTATTCTTGCCTGGGAAATCCCATGGAGCCTTGTGGGCTACAGTCCATGGCGTCACAGAGTCAGACGTGACTCAGCAACCAAAGAACAACAACCTAACAAAATGAAAGATTTCGATTCATAAATTTAAAAAAGAAGAAGGATAGTTGTCAGGGGATGGGAGGATGGCAGTATGGGGGGGAGGTGTTTAGTGTTTCAAGGGGACCAAGAATCACTTTTTTTTTTCTTTTTAACTTTACAATATTGTATTGGTTTTGCCATATATCAAAATGAATCCGCCACAGGTATACATGTGTTTCCCACTTTTGAAAGACGAAAACTGTTCTGGAGATGAACGGTGGTAATGGTTACACAAAAATGGAATTGAAAAATGAAAAATATTTTTAAAAATGGAATTGAACTCAATGCCACTGAACTGCATACTTAAAATAGTTAAAAGGGTACATTTTATTTTCTATATTTTGTCACTATTAGAAAATAAATGAATTTATAAGAAGTACTGAAGAAACTCTTTCTGTTTTGCTTACTCATGCGCTTGTCCTCTATGCTTTGAGAAATCAGCCAGCTGCCCCCTCATTTCTTGAACTTTATGGATGTTCTTAGGAACACAGCCCCACCCCCACTTCTGTTTCAGGCTTCTCCCTCAGTCAGGGAATTCTGCAGATCAGGGAATATTTAACACCATTCATGGAGACTCAGATCTTACCTCCTCCTGTTCTTGGTAGAATCACATCAGAGTCAATAGCACAGGTCTCCTCCTTCCCTTCCTGAAATAAAGGGATGCATTGGAGCAATCTGAAATTCTCAGAAAATATTAGGAAGTATTGATTTCCTTCAAATAGCAAATTGGTCCATAAAATTTCAGGGCGAGAGAATGGGCTCAGCAGAGCCAGGAGCAATGGCAAACCTGGTGCCAAGGGACTTGGGAATAGGCCAGAAAAATCGAGAGGCCCATTAGACAGTGACTCTCAGTCTTGACCATGTGTCAGAGTCACCTGGAGGGTTTCTTAAAACAGAGATTGCTGGGCGCCACCCCAGTTTCAGCATCTCTAGGTGAAGTCCAAGAAACTGCATTTCAAAGAATTCCCCAGGTAATGCTGATACAACTGGTAGAACCTGCTACATAATTTTCAGGTCCCAGCGCAAAATGAAAATTTGGAACCCCAAGTTGTGAAAATGTCAAGACAATGATAGCAGAGCATTCAACCAAGAGCAGCGTCCTCTGTGGCCCTTCTCATTGCACACCCACAAACCCAGCTCTGGCTGCTGGTCACATTATTTAAGGGATACATTATTTTTCTAATATTTATTTATTTCTATGTATTTCTTTGGGATTCCCTGGTGGCTCAGATGTAAAGAATCTGCCTGCAGTGTAAGAGACCTGGGCTCAAACCCTGGGTGGGGAAGATCCCCTGGAGAAGGAAATGGCAACCCACTCCAGTATTCTTGCCTGGAGAATCCCATGGACAGAGGAGCCTGGTGGGATACAGTCCATAGGTTTGCAAAAGAGTCAGACACAACTGAGCGACTAATACAAACATACACATTTATTTATTTATTTGGCTGCACCAGGTCTTAGTGTGAGATCTTTAATTGGAGCTTGTGGGACCTAGTTCCCTGACCAGGGATTGAACCTGGGCCCCCTGCATTGGGAGCATGAAGTCTTAGCCACTGGATCAGCAGGGAAGTCCCGACACATTTCTTTTTCTTTTTTTATTATTTAATTTTTTGGCACAGCATGCAAGATCTTAGCTCCCTGACTAGGGATTGAACCTGAGGCCCCTGAAGTGGAGGCATAGAGTCTTAACTCCTGGACTACCAGGGCAGTCCTAGGGATACATTTTGAGAACCATTGGTTTAGATTTCCTGCTTAATTAACCCAAGACCACATCCAAATGAGAATAATACTGATAATGATAATAATAATAATGTTTTCCCTTTCCTCTAGAAATTACAAGGGTTTCCGTATCTCCAGGATGGCCCTATAGAAGACTACAGGGGGTGAGTTTCTCCCCAGGAGGTAGATGTTGAAGACAAATAGATGTTTGAAAATTTCAAGGAGACAGTCATGTGTGCAGTTTCCAGATAAGACACATTCTCTAAGAAGTAACAAGGTATCTTCCTATCCGGTCTTGTAAGTGTAAGATTGTACTGATATGGGACAGGGGGCAAATTTACAGTTTTGTGTTTTGTTTTGTTTTGTTTTTTCTGGCCCTTGGAGTGTTATCTCCAAAGTTCCTCATTAGCCAAATTGCTCTCTCATCACTTAAGTCCTGCAGCAGGAAGAAGAAAACTACTGGCTTGCTAAGTCTCTGAGTGGGGATAAGCATGTGATCTTTCTTCCTACCTCTTTTGGGTATCAAAGTTCACAGCCCAGGTTGGTCCAGATGCCCAACAGCAGAGATAGTCGTCCTTTACCAAATATCACTCCCTTATCAAGGAAGCAGTCTCCCAAAATGAGCCATTCCCGTTCATCTTCATGGTTGTTGCTAATACTCCTATTGACTTGGAAGTGACTCTTACTTGGCTCTTTTGTTAAACTCAGCAAAGTTGTTTTTGTGTGTGTGTGTGCGATGTATTTTGTAAAGTGTGTGTGTGTTCAGTTGCTCAGTCGTGTCCGACTCTTTTTGACCCCACGGGTTGTAGCCTGCCAGGCTTCTCTGTCCATGGGATTTTCCAGGCAAGAACACTGGAGTGGGTTGCCATTTCCTTCTCCAGGGAATCTTCCTGACTCAGGGATCAAACCTGTATGTCCTAGATTTCCTGCATTGGCAGGTGAATTTTTTCACCACTGAGCCACCTGTGAAAGTGAAAGTCACTCAGTCGTGTCCAACTCTTTGTGACCCCATGGACTTTAGTCCATGGAATTCTCCAGGCCAGAATACTGGAGTGGGTAGCCTTTCCCTTCTCCAGGGGATCTTCCCAACTCAAGGATCGAACCCTGCCGGGGACCAGCCCCGGCTGATCCAGGGTATTCGAAGGAGAGACGGCGTAGGCGAAGATCAGGTGACAATTGCTTAATTAAATGTTAATTAAGGATATAAAGAGTAATAGAATGAGGATAGCTCAGTGAGGAAATTTAGTGGAGAAAAGCGGTTGAAATAAGGATAGCTCAGTGAGGAAATTCAGTGTAGAAAAGAGGCTGAATAATTCAGCCAGAAGGTAAGAGAAAGAACGACATGGTGAGACCAAGTTTCGGTGAACAAGGCCCACACTTTATTTTCCAAAGTAGTTTTTATACCTTAAATTATGCATAGAGGATAATGGGGGAAGGGGTAGAGTCATGCAGTAAGCCAGGCTTTCTTCCTGCAAACTTATCATATGCAAAAGTTTAGGTGATTTGCATCATCTTCTGGCCCGGAGGCCTTTTTCTCTAAAGGTGATTATTCTAAAGTCAGGCGCCAGCCTCCAAAAAGCATTAGATAAAGTTGCATTCCTACAGAGCAAAGGTGTGGTGGGCTATAACAAGAAAAAGAATTAACTCAAGGGTCCCAGGTTACAAACATTAAAGCTACTATTTACACCAATTATATTAATCAATACACTGCCAGGGACACAGCAGGTAGGGGATATGGAGACTTAGCAGCAAACATTGGCCCAACAAGTGAAAATCCCTTCACCAATACAATTTCTAATCAATCTTTTAACTGCTCAAAGGAATCTGTATTTAGACAGTTTAGAACATCTCATGCCTCTCAGTTTGGAGGCTCTGAGCAATCACATGTGGCCGGAAAAACCTATTCAGGCAGGCTAGAGGATTTCCAAGGGAGTTTGTAGGTTGAAACACTGTCACACCCAGGAATTATTAACTGGAGCTGTAAGCTAACTCTTTTTCAGAGAGGTAGTGGGGGACAGCCCCCCGTAAAGTCAGAGGTGTAGGTGAAAGCACAAAGCAGAAAGTAGGCAGACTCTGGTTTTGGGGGTAGATTGCTCGAGAATTTCCAGGGAGACTCCTGAGGCTTGATCCCGCCTTTGCGTATGCCAAGCCTCCTTCCTCATGACCTTTGCCAGGGGTGGAGCTCGCTCCCCGCAGAACCCAGGTCTTCTGTATTGCAGGCAGATTATTTACTAGCTGAGCCACCAGGGAAGCCCAAGAATACTGGAGTGAGTAGCCTATCCCTTCTCTAGCAGATCTTCCTGACCCAAGAGTCAAACTGGGGTCTCCTGCATTGCAGGCGGATTCTTTACCAACTGAGCTATCAAGGAATATTTTATAATATATGTTAAAATATTTGGCTTGGCCAAAAAGTTCATTCAAGGGACTTCCCTGGTGGACTAGTGGCTAAGACTCAGAGCTCCCAATGCAAGGGGTCCAAGTTCCATCCACAGTCAGGAACTAGATCACACATGACATGACTAAGACTCAATGCAGTCAAATAAATTTAAAATGTATATATATACACACACACACACACACACACACACACACACATATTTTAAAGTTCATTTGGGTTTTTCCATAACATCTTACAGAAAAACCCAAATGAACTTTTTGGCCAAGCAAAACATACAGTTTTTAACATACTGTCTACATCCTGTTTTGGAAACACTAATAAGTACATCTCTACAGTTTCTAGATTTTTGCATCAGGAGTACCTGCTCAGGTGACTTCCTCCAACACCCCTGTCAGGGCCAGGGTTCTTGATTTGGGGTTCTACTCATTGGTGACACTCACCTATGACTGTACTGAGATCCAAGACTCTTTTGATTATTTTGATGATGAAAGGCCATTTTGCCCTGAAAAATGCAATACAAGAGAACAATTTTTGCTGAGCATAACTTAACACAGTGCCAGACTCTAATAGGAGCTGATAATGTATTACTGATGTGAGTCAATAAACTGTTCCAACCCATAAATTAGGTGCCATAATGAGAAGGCAATGGCACCCCACTCCAGTACTCTTGCCTGGAAACTCCCATGGATGGAGGAGCCTGGTAGGCTGCAGTCCATGGGGTCACTAAGAGTCAGACACGACTGAGCGACTTCACTTTCACTTTTCACTTTCATGCATTGGAGAAGGAAATGGCAACCCACTCCAGTGTTCTTGCCTGGAGAATCCCAGGGACAGAGGAGCCTGGTAGGATGCTGTCTATGGGGTCACACAGAGTCGGACACGACTGAAGCAACTTAGCAGCAGCAGCAGCAGCAGCAGCAATGATTTATAACCACAAAAGAGGTGAGATGGTCTTCTCTGGTGGCTCAGACGGTAAAGAATCTGCAGTGTAGGAGACCTGGGTTCGATCTCTGGGTTGGGATGATCCCCTGGAGAAGGCAATGGCTACCCACACCAGTATTCTTGCCTCGGAAATCCCATGGACAGAGGAGCCTGGCAGGTTACAGTCCATGGGGTGGCAAAAAGTCGAACACAAGTGAGCGACTAACACTTTCACATACAGCCAGTGATTAGAGGCAATGGTTTGCTGGGAAGTCAGTAAAAGACCTGATTTGTACCACTGATGAATTTCCGGCGCGGACCGGGGGTGGGGGTGGGGGTGGGGGTGGGGGTGGGGGGGCCTGGGGCGGGGTAGGTGGAGGCCATGGTGGAGTATTGGAGCATGTAGTGATCTTAGTTCCCCCACCAGGGATGGAACTCATGCCCTCTGCATTGGGAGCACAGACACCTAACCACTGGACCAGCAGGGAAATCCCAACCTTGGTCAATTTCAAAGGTGTTAATTCTCACAGGATAAATTCGAGCTACCAGTCCCGGAAGGCAGAGTTGGAAAGAGCTCTGTGATCCACTCTGAGGGATGGACTTCACTACTGAGGATTCCTTCATCTTCAAACTCCAAGCTTATTCATGCCTCAAGGCTTTTGTATCAGCATTTCTGGTATTTCTCTCTTTTGAAACGTCTTCTCCCAGATCTTCCCACAGGTGGCTTTTGTAATTCAGATTGTCAAATTTTAAAAAAAGCCACTACTTCAAATGTTAGTGATTACTAAATGCCTTTACTAAAGCAGACAACTGCAACAGGAAGAAATGCTTAGTTAACCTAAAATGTCTCAGGGAAGGAGTGGAGCAACAAAGCTTTAATTTGCAGACGCCTAGGCTTCCCTGCGGAGAGGGCGATGGCAACCCACTGCAGTACTCTTGCCTGGAAAATCCTATGGAGAAGCCTGGTAGGCTGCAGTCCATGGGGTCGCTAGGAGTCCAACACGACTGAGCGACTTCACTTTCACTTTTCACTTTCATGCATTGGAGAGGGAAATAACACCCCACTCCAGTGTTCTTGCCTGGAGAATCCCAGGGACAGAGGAGCCTGGTGGGCTGCCGTCTATGGGGTCGCACAGAGTCGGACACGACTGAAGCGACTTAGCAGCAGCAGCAGCAGGCTTCCCTGGCGAGGCGGAGAGCTGACTCATTTGAAAAGACCCTGATGCTGGGAAAGATTGAGGGCAGGAGGAGAAGGGGACGACAGAGGATGAGATGGTTGGATGGCATCACCGACTCAATGGGCATGGATTTGGGTGAACTCTGGGAGTTGGTGATGAACAGGGAGGCCTGGCCTGCTGCGGTTGATGGGGTCGCAAAGAGTTGGACATGACTGAGCCACTGAACTGAACTGAATTGAGGCTTCCCTGGTGGCTCAGATGGTGAAGAATCTGCCTGAAATGTAGGAGACCTGGGTTCAATCCCTGGGTCAGGAAGATCTCTTGGAGAAGGTAATGGCAGCCCACTCGAGTATTCTCGCCTGGAGAATCTCATTACAGAGGAGCCTGGCGGGCTACAATCCATGAGGTTGCAAAGAGTCGAAAATAACTGAGCAACTAACACACAGGACTGGAGAGGGAAGGAGAGAGGGAGGGGCTCGTTGAAAACTAGTTTGTGGGCGGGGCTGGGTGGGGCTGGGAATGAGGGTAGGGCGGGGAGTGTAAGTGCAAGATGAAGTAGGGGAGTGTCTGGAAACTTAACAAACTGCTTTAAACAATTGCAATATAAATTTAGAAAAAAAGATGGCAATAACAGGAAAAGATGAGGCAGGAAACGTTTGTCATCAGGAACATTGAGGAGGGGTGGGATTGACAGTAGAGCAAACAAGTTACAGTACTGGCCGTGGTGGACTGGTGGTGGTGGTAGTGGGATTTAGTAGCTAAGTCGCATCCGACTCTTGAGACGCCATAGACTGTAGCTCGCCAGGCTCCTCTGTCTATGGGATTTCCCAGGCAAGAATACTGGGATGGGTTGCCATTTCCTTCTCCAGAGTATCTTCCCCAACTCAGGGACTGAATCCAGGTCTCTCGCATAGTCTGAGTCACCAGGAAAGCCCTTTATCTGCATTATCACCCTCCAACAGAAAACAACCTGCTTTATTATTATTTTACACTTGAGGACAGGAACACATGACTTTAACATAATTTTTATCAGGCCCAGGGCTAGAGAGAGTAAAGTCAGATTTGAATGCATTAAGTGAAACTCCATTCACAAGACACCTAAACCATATTCTTTTCTGCCAAACCAACCTGCATTCAGGGAGCTGAATGTAGGAGAAAGGCAAACTCTCTATATGGGGCTTCCCTTGTAGCTCAGCTGGTAACAAATCTGCCTGCAATGCAGGAGACCTGGGTTCCATCCCTAGGTTGGGAAGATCCCCTGGAGAAGGAACTGCTACCCACTCTAGTATCCTGGTCGACTGGGCGACTTTCACTTTAAACTCTCTGTATGGAAGAATTGAGTGGAATTTCTCATAAATAAAGGTTCTCACTGTCTTAAGTCAATCCAGCCTAGGTTGTGTCAAGGTCTCCCCAGGAACTTCATCTTCCCAGAGTGTCCCTGTTCAACTTCTACGAGTCATTCAGGTATCCCATTACCATTTACTTTTCTTCTAGCATTCACTGTCTACAAAAGCCGTCTTACTTATTTGATTTTCCTGTGTGTATGTCGCGTTTGTTTGTGTTTTTGTTTTTTTTTTTTACATTCCTGGTATTCAGAATAGTGCATGGTATATAGTAATATTCAATAAACATTAATTCAATGAATGAAAATTATCCTGTAAAAATACACAATTTATATTTAAAATACGCAACAATTTAGACTTCCGTAGGCTGCGAACCATTCTATAGAATTTACTGAATGCAATCGACCCTGGGATCTGCGGATCCGCAATCGGTCGAATCTGCAGTTGCGGAATCCTCAGAATCAGAGTGGTTGGCGTTTGGTCGAATCTGCAATTGCGGAACCCGCAGTTCCGGAACCGCAGATGCGGACCCCTGCAGATGCGGAACTCGCTGAATCCGAGGGCAGGATGTAAATTACACCGTGTTCCAGGAGGGCCTCGAATATCCCTGGCTTTTGGTATGGGTGGAGTGGTGGTCTTGGAATTAGTGCTCCGCAGATACCCAGGGAAGGCTGAACTTGCATCTTTACTTGACAATTAAAAGGAATATTTAGGGTAAACAGGCTTTCCTTACCTCAGTTGGTAAAGAATCTGCCTGCTAGGCAGGAGACCCGGGTTTGATTCCTGGGTTGAGAAGATACCCTGGAGAAGGAAATGGCAATCCATTCCAATATTCTTGCCTGGAGAATCCCACGGACAGAGGAGCCTGGTAGGCTACAATCTATGGGGTCGAAAGAGTCGGACTCACGACTTAGCGACTAAACTACCACCATTAGGGTAAACGGGGGCCTACTTTTTGGTTTAACAATAATCCAATATAAAGTTCACTGTGTAAACCTGGTCAAAGAGAACAAGGTGTGTCTTCTAATCCTTTAGCCCTTTTAGCTGTATAATAGATAAAGTTCGGTGACCTTGTGCATTTCTCCAGACAGAAAGCTTGCGGTAACTGAGAAGTACAGCCAGGCCCAAGCCCTTACCTCGCTGACCTGTGGATTTCTGTGTCTTTTGGTGAGTAATGAATAAGAACTTGCAGCACGGGCTCCCCACTACCCTTCACTTTGTAAGATAATTTCTAACCTGCAGAATATTTTTCTCTTGATGGTGGGCATCCGGGTGCGTTTGAGGTTGAGATATCTTGTGAAATGAAATTGTTCAGTTATTTATGTTGCATAAGCATCCGCTGAAAGAAGCGCACAATGTGAGAGTTGTGAGTTTTTAAGTTTTATTTGGGACAAAGTGAGGACTATAGCCTAGGAGACCGCCTCTCAGATATCTCTAAAGAACTACTCCCAAAAGGTAGGGGGGAGGTCAGCGTGATTTTGGTGAAGGGATATACCTGCCATCAAGCAACATTTTGGCAGAGGGTTGCTACTACTCATGAGGAGCAGATGTCTCTGTTAATTATTTTAGTCCTTTTTAGATAAAAGAAAATGCAAGGGGACTTCCCTTCTATTGCAGGGTGTGTGTGTTTGATCACTGGTCAGGGAACTAAGATCCCACATGCCACTGTGGTATGGCCAAAAAAAAAGATAATACAAGATATTGGGCTTATAAAATCTTCTCCTAAAGAATATCTAAAGTCCTGTTCTGCCAGTTTTTCCAGGAGCATGGAGCTCCTCGTTCCTGAACTCTGCTCTGAACTCCTTTCAGGGTGTGTTGAAGGTCAGCCACTGCAGTGACCAGTGACTTCATCCTTACAGAGGCAGATGGTAGTTTTTCAACCACATAGGTTTTGTTCACAGGGTGTCAGAATGGGCAATTTTATTACCTTTTAACCATAAGTTCTCCTGTTAAGGTCAGCTGTATGCTCCCGGGTGGCACAGTGGTAAAGAATCCGCCTGCCAAAAGAACGGAGGAGATGCGGGTTCAATCCCTGAGTCAAATAGTTCCCCTGGAGAAGGAAATGGCAACCCACTCCAGTATTCTTGCCTGGAAAATCCCATCAGAGGAGCCTGAAGGGCTGCAGACAGTCCAGGGGGGTCTCAAAGAGTCAGACACAACTGAGTGAGCATACACATTGTTCTTTTCAAGAGAGCTCAGCTCACATGACAGCCCCCAACACTCGAAAGTCAAGAGGTCCATGAAAAAGTGATGCAGATTTCACTAAGGTTCTACCTGGAATTGGAGTTCAGTTGACTCTATATGGAAGGAGTTTTGACCTAGTGTTGTGTTCATTAAGTATTTGTTATCCCCCAAAGGAGATAAAACATAATAAAGGCAAATTAGGCATCTGCTTTGGCTTTAAATACAAGGGATTTGGTTATAAAATAGCATTGTCTTACAGAATTTCTTTTTCTTTTTTTGTGACCATGCAGCGTTTGTGTGGAGTCTTAACCACTGGACCACCAGGAAAGCCCCTCTTATAGAATTTGATGCTTCCTTTACTTAAATAGAATTCACATTATTTAAACAACTCACAAGCTTCTTGTTATTATTTATTACATACATTTTAGTAATTCTTATCATTTAGTCACTAAATTTTAGTGTGATTGGAGGATACTTGCTTTGTTGTGTTGGTTTCTGCCACACAACAACTTGAATCAGTCTTAACTGTATGTATATCTCCTCCCTCTTGGGTCTTCCTCCCACTCCCCTCCCAACCCCACCCCTCTAGGTTATCGCAGAGTGTGAGGCTGGGTTTCCTGCATTTTTTTTTTTAACTTTTTATTATTCTATTACTTCTTTTCGGCTGCACTGGGTGGGTCTTCTTTGCTGCAAGTCGGCTACTCTCTAGTTGTGGTCCATGGGCTTCTTGTTGCAGTGGCTTCTTTTGTGGAGCATGGGCTCTGGATTCAGTAGTTGTGGCCCATGGGTTTAGTTCCTCTGTGGCATGTGGAATCTTCCTGAACTGGGGATCAAACCCATGTCTGCTGCATTAGCAGGCAGATTCTTAACCTCTGAACCACCAGGGAAGTCCCCTGGGTTTGTTTTTAAAATTTGTTATTTGGCTGCACCAAGTCTTAGTTGCAGCATGTGGGGATCTAGATGCCTGACCAAGGATCGAACCTGGACCCCCTGCATTGAGAACAGAGTCTTAGCCACTGGACCACCAGGGAAGCCCCTTCCTAAATGAGAGCACGTCAGTGGAGGACTCAATCTAAGGGTTCATTAAGCCTCTTGAAAAAAAGTTACTGAAGCCTCAATGCACAATCTAGAAAATGACTAGGATACCAGCAGACAATGGGCTAAGCCTGGGGGGAGTGGAGGGGGGAGGTGAACATTTTAGCCTGAGGACTCTACACATGCAAAATCCCTGTAGCAGCTAAAAACTCTGGATTGTACCAAGAAGTGAGCAAGACAGGACATGGCTGAAAAAGAAGCAAGAGGAGAGGAAATCAAATTAGATTGCAGGAGCCCCAGCCACATGACTTGTAGTCTTGAAAGCAAATTCAGGGTTTAATTTAAGACAGGTGGAAAGCCGTTATGAGCAGGGGCACAATGATTATAGACTTGTGTTTAGCAGAGCTAGCTGTGTGGTGAGGATGGAGTACAAAAGGGCAAGAGAAAAGACGTCAGAGAAAAGACGAAGGATTAGTAGTAGATTTTAGGAATGAGTGACAGTAATCTAGACTCTTGATGGTTGCAAAGTAGAAAAAAGTGATGACTTGGGGAAGAGATGAAGGGTGGAATCCATACTCATTAATTTCTTCACACTCAGAATGCTTTGCAATGTGATGAGCTAGTGACTGGATATAGATGGTTTTTTAAATATATGTTTATACTTATTATATGTTTATACTTATTTCTATTTATTATTTGGCTGCACTGCATCTTAGCTATGGCCTTCAGGATCTTCAGTCTTTGTTGTGACATGTGATATCTTTAGCTGAAGCATGCGAACTCTTAGCTGTGGCTTATGAGATCTAGTTCCCTCACCAGGGATCAAACCCAGGCCCCCTGCATTGGGAGCTCAGGGTCTTAGCCACTGTGCCACCAGGGAAGTCCTCAGGTATATGGTTTTAATAAGGCCACTCTCTTGGACATTGGGCTTCCCAGGTAGCAAAGTGGTAAAGAATCCACCTGTCAAGGCAGAAGATACAGGTGATGAAATTCGATCCCTGGGTCAGGAAGATCCCCTGGAGCAGGAAAGGGCAACCCACTCCATTATTCTTGCCTGAGAAGTCCATGGACAGAGAAGCCTGGCGGGCTACAGTCCATGGGGTTGCAAAGATTCAGACTCGACTGAGCATGCATGCATACACTCTTGGACATTAGATCTAGTGGAAGAGAAAGAATGTAAGCAAGCAAAGAACAAATATATGATTACAAATTGTGCCAAGGGCTACGTTGGAAGAATAGAGAGAGCTCTTAGACAAAAAGAGATTGTCTTTATATTAAATATGGGGCTCATGATAAAGTTGATTCTGAGAAAATGACATTTACATGGACAGAAAAATAACAAAGGAAAAATTATCCATGTGTCAGGGAACAGGGAAGAGTTTAGCAGTTGGAATTTTCTCTGGAGGGAGCACCACTGAAGAAATGATTAGATATGGGTGGAGATAGGGTGTGTCTTGGATTAGGCTGTCAATTTCTGCTGTGTGGGAGGGTGGAGAACTCTACAAAGGAAGGGTTTTAGATTTCAGGTAATTGCTGCCCTTAGGGGATGGGGTAGAAAGTGTGCCCTAATTTTTAAACTACTTTGGCTATTGTGGACTGAGGGAGAGCAGTCTAGGATTCTGTGTGATTTTTTAAAATTTTGTTTATTTTATTATTTTTAAAAGTTTATTTATTTGACTGTTCTGGGTCTTAGCTGTGGCATGTAGGATCTTTGGTTGCAGCATGTAGTATCTAGTTCCCTGACCAGGGATTGAACCCTCAACCCCCTGCACTGGGAGCACAGAGTCTTAGCTGCTGGACCACTGGGGAAGTCCCTTTATTATTTTTGACTACACTGGGTGTTTGTTGCTGTGTGTGGGCTTTCTATAGTTGCAGTGCTTGGGCTTCTCATTGAGATGACTTCTCTTGTGGAACACAGGCTCTAGGACACTCGGGCTTCAATAATTGCACCTCCCAGGCTCTAGATCACCAGCTCCATAGTTGCGGCCTATAGGCTTAGTTCAGAGAAGGTCATGGCATCCCACTCCAGTACTCTTGCCTGGAAAATCCCATGGACGGAGGAGCCTGGTAAGTTGCAGTCCGTGGGGTCGCTAAGAGTCAGACACGACTGAACGACTTCACTTTGACTTTTCACTTTCATGCATTGGAGAAGGAAATGGCAACCCACTCCAGTGTTCTTGCCTGGAGAATCCCCGGGACGGGGGAGCCTGGTGGGCTGCCGTCTATGTGGTCGCACAGAGTCAGACACGACTGAAGTGACTTAGCAGCTGCAGCAGCATAGGCTTAGTTGCTCTGCTCCACAGCAAGAGGAATCTTACCTGGATCAGGGATTGAACCCGTGTCCCCAGTATTGGCAGGTAGATTCTTAACCACTGGACCACCAGGGAAGCCCTCTGTGGGTTTTGTTGTTTTTTCTTCTGTGGGCTTTAATTGAGTTCAGCCCATAGGAAGGGGGAAGGGCTTATCAATTAATCTTTAGTTTCAATTAATTATAGCTGCGGGGTGGGGTAAAGGTATGTGATACCAATGGTACCTTCTTTGTGCTGTGACTACCTCGGGCACTAGTACTCCTTGCTGAGAGTGCAGATGTTTGAAGTAAAAACTCTTTTTGGAAGAGATGATAAATTCAGTCTGATAAATTTCATCAGTGGTACCTACAAAGATTTTAGATGGCCTCATTGAAAAGGCAACAGGATATATGGGTCCTAAAGATCAAATTTGATTTCTCTAACTGGAGATTTGGGTGTCATGAGCGTAGAGATGGAATTTAATTTCAAAGGAATTAAATTAGATGTGGAATGCACAGAATAAGGTGAGAGATGAGGGCCAGGACCGAGCCTTGAGAATAGTCAACAGTGAGAAAGGAGCAGGCCAATGAGTCCAGAGAAATAAGATGCCAACCAGGAGATGTCACAGAGCCTATGAGAGAGGCTGATTTATAGAAGAAAGTAGTGATAGGATTTTTCTTATGGGTCAACTAAGTCATGGAGAAGGAAATGGCAGCCCACTCCAATATTCTTGCCTGGAAACTTCCATGGACAGAGGAACCTGGTGAGCTCTACAGTTCATGGGATCGCAAAGAGTTGGACACAACTGAGCTACTGAGCTTGTATGTCAAAAACAGAATGGCATTCACTGGATTGATTCTCTTAAATCCTTGGCAGTCTTGTAGAACAGTGCCAATGAAGCGATAGTAAGGTAGTAACTAGGTTGGAGTGTAATTAAGGGAAGTGAGGAAATGGGGAAAATGTGAGGATAGACTATTCTTTTTAAAAAATAGGTATTTGGTTGCTCCAGGTCTTAGCTGCAGCATGTGGGATCACATTTCCTAACCAGGGATCGAACCCTGACCACCTGCACTGGGAGCTCAGGTCTTAGCCAGTGAACCCACAGGGAAGTCCCTGGGGATAGACTCTTCTTTCAAACAATTTGATGGAGAAAAGGAAAAGAGATTGAACAGTAACTGGAGGGCTAAGTGGGTTCTAAGCTATGAATTTGTTTCAAGATGGGAGATCTTTTTTCTTTGAACTGATTAAGAAGCTTTATTTAGAAAGAAGAGATACAAGACAATATGTATTAGAAATACAAGGTAACCTTGAGAAAATGTACAAAAAGTCACTGAACTTTTTTTTTTTTTTTGGCCTCACCCAGTGGCATAGGGGATCTTCCCCAACCAGGGATGGAACCCTCACACGCTGCCATGGAATCACACACTCTTAACCACTGGACTAGGGAAGACCCACAGTCACTTAAGATAACTCTCAAACTTTGCAAAAAATTATCAAGGGAAAAGATTAGCCAGGAAAATACCTGTCTCCAAGCCCATGTGCTTTCTCATTTTTAAAAAAAAAATTCTTTTCCATTATGGTTTCTCATAGAATATTGAATATAGTTCCCTGTGCTGTACAATAGGATCTTGTTGTAAGATGAGAGATCTTTGATTATATTTCAATGATAAACGTATAAGTACAGGACTTCCCTGATGGTCCAGTGGTTAGGAATCCACCTGCCAATGTAGGGGACATGGGTTCTATCCCTGGTCAGGGAAGATTCCACGTGCCTCAGGGCAACTGAGCCTGAGTACACAACTACTGAGCTGCATGCCCTAGAGCCTGCTCTCTGCAGCAGGAAAAGCCCACTCACCGCAAATAGAGATTAGCATCTGCTCACTGAAACTAGAGATAGCCCATACAGCAGCAAAGACGCATCACAGCCAAAAATAAATAAAAATTTTTTAAAACAGTATGAGTTCAGTGGAGTAGAAGTTGATGGTAATGGAAAAGAAAAAGGAATAAGTAATACAGCAAGCTCTCTGAGAAGGTAGGAAGGGATTAGACCAGTGGTTCTTAACCAGGAAATTTTGCCCCCTAAAGGACATTTGCCAATACCCCTTACACAACTTGAGGGGATACCACTGACATCTTCCTGACCTCAGCTGGTAAAGAATCTGCCTGCAATGCAGGAGACCCTGTTTCAATTCCTGGGTCTGGAAGATCTTCTGGAGAAGGGACAGGCTACCCACTCCAGTATTCTTGGGCTTTCCTGGTAGCTCAGCTGGTAAAGAATCTGCCTGCCATGCTGGAGACATGGGTTTGATACCTGGGTTGGGAAGATGTCCTAGAGAAGGGAACAGCTACCCACTCCACTATTCTGGCCTGGAAAATTCCATGGACTATATAGTCCATGGGGTTACAAAGAGTCAGACATAATTGAGTGACTTTCTCTTTCACTTTTGGGCTTCCCTGGTGGCTCAGATGGTAAAGAATCAGCCTGCAGTGTTGGAGACCTGGGCTCCATCCCTGGGTTGGGAAGATGTCCTGGAGAAGGAAATGGCATCCCACTCCAGTATTCTTGCCTGAAAATCCCATGGACAGAGGAGCCTGGCAGGCTGCAGTCCATGGGGTCACAAAGAGTCGGAAACACGACGGAGCAACTTCACCTGCTACTGACATCTAATGCGTAGACTCCAGGGATGCTGCTAAGCATCCTACAATGCACAGGATAGTACCCTCATAACAATAAAGCCTTTTCTTTCTCAATTGCTTCAGTCATGTCCGACTCTTTGACACCCTATGGACTATAGCCCACCGGGCTCCTCTGTCCGTCAGTTTTCCCAGGCAAGAATACTGGAGTGAGTTGCCATGTCCTCCTACAGGGGATCTTCCTAACCCAGGAATCAAACCTGCATCTCCTGCGTAGGAGATGTTGACTTTAGATAAGAAGGCAGATGTATCCTCACCTGCAAAGTGAAAGAAACCGTGATGCTGTGGAACTACTTTTGAACTGGTGGTAACAAGATGAAAAAATCCTTCTTATCATCGTTACAGTTGTTCTACAAAGTAAGATGTAATATCATTTGTTTATTTACTTTTGATTGCACTGATTCTTCATTGCTGTGCACATTTCTCTAGTTGCAGCGAGCAGGGGCTATTTTTAGTTGCAGTGCATGAACTTGTCCTTGCTGTGGTTTCTCTTGTTGCAGAGAACAGGCTCTTAGTTCCCCAACCAAGTTCACACCCCCTGCATTGAAAGAGGAGAGTCTTACCCACTAGACCACCAGGCTTCAGTAGTTGAGGCTCATGGGCTCTAAAGCACAGTCTCAGTAGTTCTCACCTGGAACCTTCTCCAATCAGGGATGGAACCTGCCAATGTCCCCTGCATTGGCAGGTAGATTCTATCCACTGTGCCACCAGGGAAGTTCCAAGATCATTTGTTATTGAAGAGACAAAGTTGAGACCATATGAAATTCAAAATCTTGCAGGAATTTTGAAAAGGTCTTTAGATAGTTAGGAGATTAAATCTCTTGTGGAGCTTTTCCTTTAGTGTTGAGGACCTATTTAGAGTATGGAACTCAAAATTTTTAGTGATTCTCTGGTATTTTATTGAATGGGAATTACCCAGGCAGAATGCTGCTGCTGCTGCTAAGTCGCTTCAGTCGTGTCCAACTCTGTGCGACCCCATAGATGGCAGCCCACCAGGCTCCCCCGTCCCTGGGATTCTCCAGGCAAGAACACTGGAGTGGGTTGCCATTTCCTTCTCCAATGCATGAAAGTGAAAAGTGAAAGTGAAGTCGCTCAGTTATGTCCAACTCTTAGCGACCCCATGGACTGCAGCCCACCAGGCTCCTCCATCCATGGGATTTTCCAGGCAAGAGTACTGGAGTGGGGTGCCATTGCCTTCTCTGACCCAGGCAGAATAGACAGATGATATTATGATTCCTCAGAGAGAAATTTGGTGTTTTGGAAAATGTATTATTGAAGTGATGGGCCGTGACATTCCCTACACAGTGCAAAGAAAATGAGGATTATAATAGCAATATGGTGGAAGTATGGATGGCTTGGAAGTTTCTATGAGGCCAGAGAGAAGATGCAGTGCAGCCAAAAAAGAGAACAAGTGGAAGTATACCTACTGTGTTTATAAAGTGGGAAGTCTGACTTTTTGCCTTTGTAGAAAGCAAGAATCTCAGGTAACAATAAATTCAAGGTATGTGATTGAGATATGGAAACGATGGATTAGATGTTTGCTAGTTTATGCCCACAAACATGGAATCATCTTGAATTAGAGCAGGGATAAGAGTTAATGTTTTATTCCTTTTTAAAAAAAAAAATTTTAGCCATGCCATATAGCATGTGGGATCTTAGTTCTCCGACCAGGGTTCGAACTCATACCCCCTGCATTGGAAGTGCAGAATCTTAACCACTGGACCACCAGAAAAGTCCAGGGATAGAGTTCAAATGAAGAATGGGTGAGTGAGTCAAGTCTATGTTTGGTACTAATTCAAGGGAGAAGACAGTAAAGTGCCTCAGAGGAGATGGATTTTTTTTTTTTTTTTGATATGGGATTTTTGATAAGTGATGGGTAATATGGTTTGGTAATGATAATGTGAAGGATGGGCTTCTCAGGTGGCTCAGTAGTAAAGAATCCTGCCAAGCAGGAGATGCCGGTTCAATTCCTAGGTCAGGAAGATCCCTTGGAGAAGGAAATGGCAACCCACTCCAGTGTTCTTGTCTGGGGAATCCCAGGGATGGAGGAGCCTGGTAGGCTGCCGTCTATGGGGTCGCACAGAGTCGGACACGACTGAAGCAACTTAGCAGTAGCAGCAACCAGTATTCTTGCCTAGAAATCCCATGGACAGGGGAAGCCTGGCGGGCAACAGTCCATGGGCTCGCAAAGAGTGGGACACAACTTAGTGACTAAACAACAATGTGAAGGATGTATGTTAGGGATGGGAGAGACCAAGAGCAGCCCTCATATTGCTGTGAGGTGATGCATGGCGTGCAGAACAAAGACCCAGGATCAAAGAGGGCTTGAGTTTGACAGGAGCACACACAGAATGCACAATGATCAAATTGTCCTAAGAGCAAAGGAGAAACAGAAAGCTTGTGAATTCTTTTGTTAATATTTCTTTATTCCAGAGCCCTGTCTGGAGTGGATCACAGAAGCAATAAGAGGAGCTTCCAGATTCTCCTGGTTGCTATCTGAGCATACTTACGACTCATAGACTTACAAAATGGCAGCCCCACATCTGTCCACTATATTTGGTAAGTCCCTAGGGTAGAGTCACTTCACCAGGATTGGGTGGGCTCAGCACTTTAGAGCAGGCTCAAAATAAAGAAGTTGAGGAGTCACAGGGAACTGGAAGAAGGGCTGCAATGAAAGGAGGCGGGTATGGAGCTCTTTGAACCCTTGGAGCCCCAGAATTGTTCATGTCAGATTCGGTGCCCTTTGGGATTTTAGAGGAAGGACATATATGCCTGGTGGGGAGAGGGAAGAAAATTTAAGGGTGGTACTTCTTTATTTCATCGATTTGTTTTATAAAGCTGGGAAAGATAACAACTCAACCTTTGTGAATTTCAGTTTCCTTGTTAAGAAAATTGAGAAGATAAACCCATTTCTCATGGGTATCAAAGCACCCTATTCTCTTTTTTTAATCAAAGTGTAGTCGATTTACAGTGTTGTGTTAGTGTATACCAAAGTGATTCAGTGATACATGATTTCTTTTTCCTATGCTTTTTCATTATGCTGTGCTTTAAAGTAGGACCTTGTTTGTTGTTCATTTACTTTATATATAGTGGTTTGTATCCTTTAATCCTAGACTCCTAATTTATCCCTCCCCAACCCCTTTTCCCCTTTGGTAACCATAAGTTTGTTTTCTATATCTATGAGTCTGCTTTTGTTTCATAAATAAGTTTGTGTCATATTTTAGATTCCACATGTAAATGACATCATATGATATTTGTCTTTTTGTTTCTGACTTACTTAATATGATCTCTAGGCTCATCCATGTTGCTGCAAATGGCATTATTTCATTCTTTTTCATGGCTGAGTAGTATTCCATTGTAGATACTACCACATCTTTATCCATTCGTCTGTCAGTGGACATTTAGGTTGCTTCCATGTCCTGGCTGTTGTGAGTAGAAAGCATCTATTTTCTGACTCTGGTGGAGCTAGTGTGTGTGTGTATGACTCAAGTGATGTCAGACAACTTCTACGCTTGAAAACATTGCGATAATATATATGCCTACATGCTCATGTCATCCTCTCCTCTCATTCTGCCTGTTCTAGACCCTTCCTGTGCCCATGAAAGAATCACAGAGATGGGAAACCTCCACTCTTGGTTACAGGTGAGTCAAGAATTATTTTCTTTCTCCTAAAATGCAGTCCTGTCCCTTGGGGTGAATGCATCTCCTTCAGTACTCTGGAGCCTCACAACTCAACCTGCATTTTGGAACTTCTGATAGTGGTTCAAGGACTTTTAAAAAAATTATTCTACCCCACTACTTAACAGTTTTTTTTTTTTTCCAGGATTCTCTTCTGCTTAGTGCTGTTAGTAAAAGAAGTAAAAACTAAAAGAAAATAAAAATAAGAAAGAAAAAAGAAAAAGTTAGAAAATTTTTCAATAAAAAGAAAAATATAATAGTGTCTTAGTCTCAAAAATGATGCTTTGAAATGTGGCACTGGAAAAGATTCTTGAGAGTCCCTTGGACAGCAAGAAGATCAAACCAGTCAATCCTAAAGGAAATTGCAGGGGTCCAGCCCCGGCTGATCCAGGGTATTCGAAGGAGAGATGGCATAGGCGACCTATTTATTTAAATATTTATCAAAGATATAAAGAGTAATAGGATGAGGATAGCTCAGTGAGGAAATTCAGTGGAGAAAAGCAGCTGAAATAAGGATAGCTCAGTAGGAAAATTCAGTGAAGAAAAGAGGCTGAGTAGCTTGGTTTACGCGGGAGACCAATAAAACTTCAAGACAAAAAGTTTGCACCACTTACGTAGGCCGCAGGCGTCCTTCTGTTCTCCCGAAGGAGAGGAGACACTGAGGCCTCCCTGGTCGGATCTTAGAAGCCCAGGCATAGTTAGCAAGCATGGCGGGTTCCGCGCTCCAGATGGAGACTCAGCCAGAATTTGGGAGAGAGAGCGACATGGGGAGACCAAGTTTGGGTGAACAAGGCCCACACTTTATTTTCCAAAGTAGTTTTTATACCTTAAGTTATGCATAGAGGATAATGGGGGAAGGGGTAGAGTCATGCAGCAAGCCAGGCTTTCTTCCTGCAAACTTATCATATGCAAAAGCTTAGGTGATTTGCATCATCTTCTGGCCCGGAGGCCTGTTAACATTTTAAGACCTTTTCTTCAGAAAACTTATTTTTCTCTAAAGGTGATTGGTCAGGAGCCACCCTCCAAAAGCATTAGATAAAGTTGCATTTCTACAGAGCAAAGGTGTGGTAGGCTATAACAAGAAAAAGAATTAACTCAAGGGTCCCAGGTTACAAACATTAAAGCTACTACTTACACCAATTATATTAATCAATACACTGCCAGGGACTCAGCAGGTAAGGGATATGGAAACTTAGCAGCAAACATTGGCCCAACAAGTGAAAATCCCTTCACCAATACAGTTTCTAATCAATCTTTTAACTACAAAAAGAATCTGTGTTTAGACAGTTTAGAACATCTCCTGCCTCTCACAGCTGGGAGGCTCTGAACAATCACATGTGGCCTGAAAAACCTATTCAGGCAGGCTAGAGGATTTCCAAAGGAGTTTGTAGGTTAAACACTGTCACACCCAGGAATTATTAACTGGAACTGTAAGCTAACTCTTTTTCAGAGAGAGGTAGTGGGGGACAGCCCCCCGTAAAGTCAGAGGTGTAGGTGAAAGCACAAAGCAGAAAGTAGGCAGACTCTGGTTTTGGGGGTAGATTGCTCGAGAATTTCCAGGGGGACTCCTGAAGCTCGATCCTGCCTTTGCGTATGCCGAGCCTCCTTCCTCATGACCTTTGTCATGGGCGGAGTTCCTCACGCTGGCTCCTGGCAGTGATAGAATTCCAGTTGAGCTATTCCAGATCCTGAAAGATGATGCTGTGGAAAGTGCTGCACTCAATATGCAATATGCAATATGCACTCAATATGCAATATGCCGGCTCCCGGCAGGAAATCAATCCTGAACATTCATTGAAAGTGAAAGTCACTCAGTCGTGTCTGACTCTTTGCAACCCCATGGACTGTACAGTCTATGAAGTTCTCCAGGCCAGAATACTAGACTGGGTAGCCTTTCCCTTCTCCAGGGGATCTTCCCAACCCAGGGATTGAACTCAGGTCTCCTGCATTGCAGGTGGATTCTTTACCAGCTGAGCCACAAGGGAAGCCCCATTCATTGAAGGAACTGATGCTAAAACTGAAGCTCCAATACTTTGGCTACCTGATACAAAGAACCAACTCATTGGAAAAGACTCTAATGCTGGGAAAGATTGAAGGCAGAAGGAGAAGAGGGCAACAGAGGATGAGATGGTTAGATAGCATCATCAACTCAGTGGACATGAACTTGAGAAAACTCCAGGAGATAGTGAAGGACAGGGAAGCCCGGTGCTACAGCGCATGGGTTTGCAAAGAGTTGGACACAGCTTAGCAACTGATCAACAACAGCATCAAAAATAATAATAACTTTGAAAAATTTTTTTTTTCATTTAGGAAGTATTTCTTTCATTCTTGCAACGTGTTCAGGTCTCTGTTTGACACTGAAGATAGAAGAGAATGATTGTGGAAGTTCTCAGGCTAGGAGTAGAGAGATACATTTCATCATAAATTCTTGAGATTCCTTAAGGAGTGAGCATGAATAGAGAAGCACAGATTCTGAGAACTGAGTTTTGTTTTGTTTTAGCCATGCTGTGCCACATGTGGGACCCTAGTTCCCCAACTAGGTATTGAACCCATGACCCCTGAATTGGGAGTGGGAATTCTTAAACATTAGACCGCCAAGGAAGTCCTTGAATCCTGGATTAAATGAAGAGTCCTCAGAATCTAGACTTATGAAAGTAAAATAAAGACCATGAAGTAAACAGGTCTTTCATCTCCAGTACTGTTAACCAGAACACTGTGGGATTGGTGACTGGTTGACATGAGATGTGTTGTTATTTTAGAACTCAATCACCTTTGAGGATGTGGCCATAAACTTCACCCAGAAGGAGTGGGCATTGCTGAATTCATCTCAGAGAATGCTATACAAAGATGTGATGCTGGAGAACTATAGAAACTTGGCTTCACTGGGTAAGGTTGACACAATCCCTTGATTTATTTTATTGAGTTTGAGCATGGATTTCTTGGGTGATACAGATACAGGCTTTTTAAAAATTCATTCATTCATGTATTTATGGCTGTGCTGGGTCTTCGCTGTGCATGGGCTTTTCTCTAGTTGGAGCAAGCAGGGGCTACTCTTCATTCCCCTAGAGTTGTAGGTGCAAGGGCTCAGTACTTATGGCACTTGGGCTTAGCTGTTCCAAGGTATATGGGGTCTTCCTGAACCAGGGTTGAACCTGTGTTCCCTGCATTGGCAGGTGAATTCCCAACCATTAGACCACCAAGGAAGTCCCTGTAGGTTTTCATTTTTAAGAAAAATAGCCATATTGAGGTATAATTCATATACTATAATTCATTCATTTAAAGTGTACAAAATTAAGCTTTTTAAAGTGTTTTTTTTTTTTTTATTTTAGAGTTGTGCAACAATCACCACTGTCTAATTCCAGAACATTTTCATTAACTTGCGTACAGGGCGTTTCATTCCTTTCTGCCTTCAGTCCCTGACAACTCACCTACTTTCGTTTTCTATAGATTTCCCTATTCAGCATTTCATATTAGTGGAATCATACCATGTGTTGTCTTTTGTGACTTACTTTTTTTCACTTAGCATAATGTTCTCAGGATTCATCCATGTTGTAGTATATGTCAGTACTTGTAGCCTATTCATTGCTGAATAATATTCTCTTGCATAGATTTACCATATTTTGTTTATCCATCAGTTGATGGACATTTGGATTTTTAACACTTGTTATTACAAATTATGGGCTTCCCAGGTGGCTCAGTGGTAAAGAATCCTCCTGTTAGTGCAGGAGACGCAAGAGACGTGGGTTCAATCCCTGAGTCCAGAAGATCCTCTGGAGAAGGAAAAGCAAACCACTCCAGTATTCTTACCTGAAGAATTCCACGGACAGAGGAGCCTGATGGGCTACAGTCTCAGTCAGACACGACTTAACAACAAAACAACAACCACGTTACAAATAATGCTGTTACAAACATTCATGTACAGGTTTTTGTGTGGACAGATGTTGTCATTTATCTTGGGTATATGCCCAAGAGTAAAATTGCTGGGTTATTTGATAACCTCATACTTTACATTTTTAGACACTGCCAAACTGTTTTCCAAACTGGCTTTGTCATTTTACATTCTCTGCAGTAATATATGTTGATTCCAAATTCTCTGTATTTTCTTACTGACACTTATTTCCTGGTTTTTGATTATAGTCATCCTAGTAGTTGTGAAATGGAATTTCATTGTGCTTTAGATTTGTATTTCCCCAATGATTAAAATGCTGAGCCCACATCCTCTGCATTGGAAGGTGGATTATTAACCACTGGACCACCAGGGAAATCCCAACTTTCCTAATGCTTTGCTTGATCTCCTAACACTAGGTTATGGTGAAGAAAAATACAGCATTTATTGCAGGGTGCCAAACAAGAGAGTGGGAGAAAAGCCTCAGATCCACTCCAAATTGGTCTTTGAATTAGGTTTTTTTTTTTTTTTTAAGAGAAATAAAAAAGAGAATGGGATTAATTAATCATTATCTTGTGACATTCCTCTGACTTTTCTTAATCATAGTTTTGGGAGTCAGGATGTCTCTGGTTTAAGATTCTGTGGCCAGGTGGTCCATGACTTCAGGATCAGTTAGCTCATCTTGCTCTGGAGGAAAGAAACCTGAGTTTGTACACTAATGATGATATCCATAATAGCAGTTTTAGTACATTAATGATGCTACTAAAAACGGCAATTTTAGTCATCTGACTGATTACTGTTCAGTTAGCATAGGATTGAGGTCAGAGGGGATAAAAGAACAGGAATAAAGTTTTGGATAGCATGATTAATCATAAACTTGGTAAAGGAACTCAGTTTTAAGGAAATTTGGTTTCATTGCTGGCTTTTATTGTTTTCTTGTTGGTGCTTATTTGTTTAGTGACTTTACTAGATGAATTCCACAGATTCTGTATTCCCTGCAGTGTGCAGCCACAGTTTTCTTTTTTTTTTTTTAAGTACTTAATTTTTAAAAGCCTGGCTTTTGGGAAGTCACTAGCTGGTCATTATAATTTAGTAGTCCACCAATGATTGGTAAAAAGATTTTCTTAAGTGCCTTGCCTGTATCTTTTTTTTTCATTTGTTTTGTTTTAAAAAGATGTATTAATTTATTGGCTATGGTGGGTCTTTGTTGCTATATGTGGGCATATAGTTGTGGTGAGTGGGGCCAATTTTTGTCGTAGTGGATTTCTCAGTATGGTGGCTTCTGTTGTTGTAGAGCGCAGGCTCTTGAGTGCTCCAGTTTTGGTAGTTGGAGCATGTGGACTCAGTTGATGCTTGCAGCTCGCTGGCTCAGAGCCCTCAGGTTTAGTTATTCTGTGACATGTGGTATCTTCCCAAACCAGGGATTAAACCAGTGTCCCCTGCATTGCAAGGTGGATTCTTAACCACTGGACCACCAGGGAAGTCCCTTCCCTTTATCTGTTCCACGTCTTGCCAAGGGGACCTATGGGAAAAGTCACAGCTTTAAGCTTCAGGCAACTTATAAGACAGGCTTAGCTTTCTCTTCCTGCTTAGACTTGGAGAGGGTCTTAAAGTCCACCAAAGGACTTGGGGCTTAATCTTTCCTAGATATTTCCTAAGCATGTGCATAGCCTTGCTGATGCACACAGCCTTTTAGATCGTCAGGAATTTGTTGGGAGCTTTTCAAAGTTCCCTGTGACTGTCTAGTTCTTACTCTTCTTTAAAACTCCCAACCCATCTTCCATTCTCCCCAAGTGAAATCAGAGCCTTAAGCATCTGGGAATGTTACTGCTGCTGCTGCCAAGTCACTTGAGTCGTGTCCACCTCTGTGCGACCCCATAGACGGCAGCCCACCAGGCTTCCCTATTACTAGCAGGTTGCAAGTATTTGAATAATGCCTTGAGGTTAAGGACTTTTTTTTTAGTCTGTTCATCTAGGCTCTGAGTAAATCAAATAGCCACACAACCCTAAGTATGGAGATTTTCTAAGGAGTTGCAAGTTTAGAAAACAAAAATATTGACTCTGTTCTATGGTTCTTTTAACAGAGCTCCCAAAGAGGTCAGACCACCTCTCTGTTGACTGCAGAGCTTCTGGCATTGGCCGCTATGCCACTGAGCTAGGGAGAGTAAAGGAATGAAATAATTCTTTTTTAAGTTTTATTTATTTATTTGGCTGCATTGGGTCTTAGTTGCAGCACGAGGGATCTTTTGTTGCATCTCACAGACTCTGTAGTTGCAGTGTACAGGCTTAGGTACTCTGCAGCATGTGGAATCTTAGTTCCCTGACTAGGGATCTAACTGCATATCCTATATTGCAAGGTGAATTCTTAACCACTGGACCCTCAGGGAAGTCCCCGGTGGGGCTTCTTAAAAGAGCCTTAAAATGTCAAATATCCTGTTCTCTTACCAAGGTTCAGTGATTTCTCTAGACAGTTTTCCATTTGTGGAAAGTTGATCTCCCAAATGCTTTACTTTTGCTTTCTCTGTTAGAAGTTTGTCATCATTTTGCTCTCTGTAATGTCACAATAATCAATCTTCAGAACCTCAAAGACCAAGTTCTTGCCACAGTTTGATGATAGTTTTTGTTATACACTGCATGGCCCTCTCATATATATCATCCCCAATTATAGGACATCAACTCTGCAAACCTCTCATCACCCATCTGGAGCAGGAAGATGAAATGAAGATAGTAGAGCGAAGAATTCACCAAAATACCTGTTCATGTGAGCACAAGGCATATATGAATGTCTTGCCTACAAGATCTGTTGGGGGTGAAGGAAAAGGTGCATTATGAAATGTCAATCAGGAGACTTTAAGAAATAACCCCTTTTGTTTAAGGAGAAAGCAGAGACCCTTTGGTGTGAGCTTCCTTATATAGTTTCAGTTCATTTCAGTCGCTCAGTCATGTCTGACTCTTCGCGACCCCATGAACTGCAGCACACCAGGCCTCCCTGTCCATCACCAACTCCTGGAGTTCACCCAAACTCGTGTCCATCGAGTCGGTGATGCCATCCAGCCATCTCATCCTCTGTCGTCCCCTTCTCCTCCTGCCCCCAATCCCTCCCAGCATCCAAGTCTTTTCCAATGAGTCAACTCTTCGCATGAGGTGGCCAAAGTATTGGAGTTTCAGCTTTAGCATCAGTCTGTAGTTTCAGCTTTCCCTAATCTTTCACTTTTTGCCTTTCATTTCATACTTTCCTGTGCTCTGAAAGATCCGTCTTGATTTTTAATATTTACATTTCGAATCATTGTCTGATTCTTCCCATTTTGCATAGGTAATAATGGCTTGTCAACAACATGGCTTTCAATCAAGACAGAATGATTCATTAGTAAATTATGTGAAATCCTAAACCATGTAAATGTCATTGGTTTCACTGTAAATAGATTTTTCTTTCATATTGTCTCCCTAAGTCTAGGATCAATATTTGAAGAGAAATCCACATGGGGCTTACTATTTTGGTCATCATCCCACAATTTTATTTAATTAATTATTTTTTATTGGTGTAATAGTTAATTTACAGTCCTGTGTTAGTTTCTGCTGTACAGCAAAGTCAGTCATAGATATATCCACTCTTAGATTCTATTTGCATATAAGTCATCAGAGAGTATTGAATAGAGTTCTCTGTTCTATACATTCCACCATTGTATTAGAAACATGAGGTTACGTTTCCCATTTGTTTCAGATTGGGATTGGGCATTACCTGTTTTTGTCAATATATGGTCACCATGTCTTTTCCAAAACTCTTCCCTACTTTGTTCAGATGAGATGATTCTCCTTAAAACCAAACGACCACAGCAAGAACAAGGTATTTTGGAGAAATATACACTCAATGGCAAGAAGGTAAGATTCACATGGAATAATTTCTTGTCCTCACCTTAGAAGTCCAGAATTCTATATGATAGAAAAGAACTAGAGCAGGGTTCTCCAATCCCTGGGCCATGGACTGCTACCAGTCTGCGAAGCAGGAGGTATGTGATGGGTGACCCCATTGCTCACATTGCCACCTGAACTCTGCACCCTGTCAGATTAGTGGCAGCATAATAAATATAATTCACTTGAATCATCCCAAAACCATCCCCACCCCCATCCATGGAAAAATTGTCTTTCACGAAAACCAGTCTCTGGTGCCAAAAAGGTTGGGGACTGCTAGATTATAGGGTAATCCAAGTGGTATCACACTTATTTCACCAACAGAAAGCAGAAGCTACTGTTAAATTTTCATTTGAAGGAAACTCATAACTTAGCTCCAAAAATGGTTTCAGAGAATCACTAATGTAAATATTTGCATAATGTAATTAGATATTAAATGTTTAAGATATCATTCACCCTAAGGCAATTTTATCTTAAATCTGTTGAAGAAACTTTAGTGGGATCTATCTGGTATAGCAATCTGCTTATTCAAGCTAATAAATTCAGTCAGAAACTGTGCATATTCACTGAGAAAATATAAAACTCTCATGCTAATAAAGTGCTTGTTAGACATGTCAGAATTTATGCTGGGGGAGAGTCTCAGTCATGAACATGATAAATCTCGTGATCATAATTCGTATTTTAATCATTAGGAACAAACTCTTGGAGGAAATACCATTCAGTGCAGAGAAATTGTTGAAACCTTGAGTGTGAAATCTAGCATTATTCATAATAAGAGAATTTACCCAGGCAAGAAACTCCATCGATACCCTGACTCTGCAGAAGCCCTTGGTGAATCTTCACATCTTAAGTCACATGAGAGAATTCTTCCTCAGAAAAAATCATACAACTGTGAAACAGATGAAAATTCCTTCATCAGGAGCTCTAACTTAGCCAGCCACAAGAGACAACATACAGGAGAGGGACCCTGTGAATGCAGTGACTGTGGGAAAGTCTTAAATTCAATCTCACATCTTAAGAAGCATGAGACAACTCATATTAGAGAGAAACCTTTTGAGTGTAGTCAGTGTGGTAAAGTATTACAGAGCCATGGGTCCATTAAGTTGCACATGAGAACCCACACTGGAGAAAAACCATTCAAGTGTTATCAGTGCGGGAAATCCTTCAGCTCAAGCTCTTACCTTGCGCGTCACAAGAGAATTCATACTGGAGAGAAGCCCTATGAATGCCATGACTGTGGAAAAACCTTCCGAGATAGCTCACTTCTCAGACAGCATGCAAGGACTCATTCAGGAGAAAAACCCTACAAATGTAATCAATGCAACAAAACCTTCAGTAGAAACGATAGGCTTACTACACACCAGATAACACATACTGGAGAGAAACCCTATAAGTGCAATGATTGTGGAAGAACCTTTAGTGTTCTCCTATACTTTAAACAACATAAGAGAATCCACACTGGAGAGATAGTCACTGAATGTAGCCTCTGTGGTAAAGCCCTAAAGAGTAAGGCATCTCTAAAGACACACATGAGGATACATACTGGAGAGAAACCTTACAAGTGTAATCAATGTGGGAAAGCTTTTAGGATGAGCTCCAACCTTACCACACATAAGAAAATTCATACAGGAGAGAAACCCTGTAAGTGCAATGACTGTGGGAAAGCCTTCAGGGATCGCTCATGCCTTAAAGAACATGTGAGAATTCACACTGGAGAAAAACCCTTTACATGTAATCAGTGTGGAAGAGCCTTCAGAGTGAAATCTTTCCTCATGTTACATAAGAAAATTCACATGAAAATGAAGTATGAATGTAAGGAATGTGGGAAAACCTTCCGTGGTCTCTTATCTCATGGGAGGCATATGAAAATCCATACCAGAGGCAAGAAACCTTTTAAGTGCAGTGAATGTGGAAAAGCTTTTAGCAGGCATGTTTCCCTTACAGTACACATAAGAACTCATACAGGGGAGAAACCCTATGAGTGTAATCAATGTGGAAAATCCTTCAGTGTAAAATGTAATCTCACTGTGCACAAAAGAATACATACTGGAGAAAAACTCTATAATTGCAAGATCTGTGGGCTCAGTTTCAGTAAACCCTTACCCTTTCAGCGTCACGAGAGAACTCATGCTCAATAAGTCCCTTTTGGTGACATCCATGTAAAGTAGCTTTCAGGGAACTCTCAATCTTTAAGACATGCAACAGAACGCTAAGTGGAAAGAACTGGTTTTGAATAATGTGAGAAAGCCTCTGAATAATGCATATATGGGAGAAGCCTAAGTTGTGCAATGATTGTGAGAATTTTTTTATTCATTCATTATCCCTTAGAGAATATGTAGTAATGCTGAAAGATAATGTTTTAATATCTTCAAGACTTGTCACTTGAGAAAAATAAAAACCTAATGTTTTAAGCCACCATGTTTTCTGTGTATTTGTTCTTTTGTTTTCCGTGCATATGTGTGTGTGGTGGTGATGGTGGTGGTGGTGGTGATGTGTGCTAGGTTACTTCAGTCATGTCCAACTCTTTGCAACCCTATGGACTCTGTGGTGGTGGTAGGGAGTTGTTGTTGTTGTTTTTTTCTCCCAGTTGCTGTAATCACTAACCAATATAGTCCACAGATGGTCAGTTTTTTAAAATAACTTTTACATATGGTAACAAAATTAAAAAACTATTTAGTATGGGGATATAGGTTTGATAGATATTTGTGTGCATGCTTAGTCACTCAGTCATGTCCAACTCTTTGCAAACCCATGGACTGTAGTCCACCAGATTCCTCTGTCCATGATATTCTCCAGGCAAGAATACTAGAAGAGTAGCCATTCTTTAGGGGATCTTCCCAACCCAGGGATCGAACCTAGGTCTCCAGGATTGCAGGTGGATTCTTTACCTGCAATCACTATTAAGAGGAAGCCCCTTAGTAGATGTTTGCCTATTAGATAAAGCTCTTAAATTGTGCTTACAAATCACCTGTGTACCTCTACATTTCTTGTCTCCTATCACGTCCTGCACGAGGTCTGTAGTGAGTCTTCCCATGAAGACTGCAGGTGGTTCAATTCTTGGAATTATGAACTTTTCACAACACATTTTGTTTATACATTTAACATATATGAGAACGAACAAATGCATGAATCTTTACAAGGTAAAATACCTCTGGGACAGGGAGGCCTGGCATCCTGGTGTACTGCAGTCCATGGTGTCACAGAGTCAGACACAACTTAGTGACTGAACAACAGCAGAATACCTCAGTATTAACTATTGCAAGCTCTGATCAAGATAATAGAATATTAAGGGCACTACTAATAACTCTGATTCCTGCCATTGGAATGTAGGTACTCTATGGAATCATGTATTTTTAATTCTTTTTAAAAATTGAAGTACAGTTGATTTACAGTGTTGTTTTGGGTGTTCAGCAAAGTGACTCAGTAATACATATATATGTATGTTGTTGTTCAGTCGCTAAGTCACATCTGACTCTGCGTGTCTGACTGTAGCCCACCAGGCTCCTCTGTCCATGGGCTTTCCCAAGCAAGAATATTGGAATGGGTTGGCATTTCCTTCTCCAGGGGATCTTCCTGATTGAGGGATCGAACCCGAGTCTCCTGCATTGGCAAGTGGATTCTTTACTACTGAGCCACCAAGGAAGCCCATACATACATACATATATGCATACATATATTCTTTTTCATATTCCTTTCCATTATGGTGTATTAAGTTCAGTTCAGTCGCTCAGTCGTGTCTGACTCTTTGCCAGGCTTCCCTGTCCATTACCAACTCCCGGAGTCCACCCAAACCCATGTCCATTGAATCAGTGATGCCATACAACCATCTCATCCTCTGTCATCCCCTTCTCCTCCTGCCTTCAGTCTTTCCCAGTCAGGGTCTTTTCCAATGAATTATTACAGGACATTGAATATAGTCCCCTGTACTATACAGTAGGACTTTGTTGTTTATTTTATATATATAGTAGTGTGTATCTGCTAACCCCAGTATACTAATTTATTCCTTCCTCACCCCCTTTTCCCATTCGGTAGCCATGAGTTTGTTTTCTATGTCTGAGTCTGTTTATGTTTTCTAAGTAAGTTCATTTGTGTCTTTTTTTTTTTTTTTTTGACTGCACTGTGCAGCTTGCAGGATCTTAGTTCCTTGGCCAGGGATCAAAACCAGGCCCTAAAAAAAGAACAAGAAACCAGGCCCTGGCAGTGAAGCACAGAGTCCTAACCACTGGACACCCAGGGAATCCCCTAGAAACATGTATTTTAAAAACAACTTTGTTGAGATATAATTCACATACCAAAAAGCTCACCCATTCAAAGTGTACAATTCACTGACTTTAAGTTACATGTACTCTTGTGCCTGATATCACATGTTGTCATTTGTGCCTGGCTTCTGCTCAGCATTACATTTTTGAGATACATTTTTGCTGTTATATCTAGCCAGAGTTTATTTTCATTGTTCTATAGTTTTTCATAGAATGAATTTGTACACTATATTGTTCAACTGTTTTGGACATTTTATCTGTTTATAGCTGGGATATTTTACAAATAGTTCTGCAATGTACATTCTTATACATGTCTTTTGATTCACAACTACATATTTTTGTTGGGTATGTATTAAGGATTAGGTATGGCAAGGAGTCAGACACAATGCGTGACTGAACTAAACTGAACTGATGGTAATGTTTATTTCACAACTACCATGCAGTTTTCCAAAATAATTGCACCAAATTTCATTCCTGCTCTCTTGCCAATATTTCACGTTGTCTCTTTTATTTGGACCATTTTGATGAGTATGTAGGGCCATATTTTGGTTTTTCTCCATTTTAAAAACTTTTATATTGAACTACTTTTACACTAGAGAAGGACTTCCCAGATGGTGCAATGGTAAAGAATCCACCTGCCAATGCAGGAGATGCTAGAGACTTGGGTTCAACTCCTGGGTCAGGAAGATCCCCTGGAGAAGGAAATGGCAACCCACTCCAGTATTCTTGCCTGGAGAATCTCATGGACAGAGGAGCCTGGTGGGCTGCCGTCTGTGGGGTTGCACAGAGTCGGACCTGACCGAAGCGACTTAGCAGCAGCAGCCAGTATTTTTGCCTGAAGAATTCCATGGACAGAGGAGCCTCATGGGCTACAGTATGGGTCACAAAGAGACACAACTGAGCAACTAACACACGTATCTCTCAGTTAAGTTCAGTCACTCAGTCATGTCCAACTCTTTGCAACCCCATGGACTGCAGCAAGCCAGGCTTCCCTGTCCATCACTAACTCAAATTCATGTCCATTGAATTGGTGATGCCATCCAACCATCTCATCCTCTGTCATCCCCTTCTCCTGCCTTCAATATTTCCCAGCAGGAGGGTCTTTTCCAACGAGCAGTTCTTAGCATCAGGTGGCCAAAGTATTGGAACTTCAGCTGCAGGATCAGTCCTTCTAATGAATATTCAGGACTGATTTCCTTCAGGATTGATTGATGTGATCTCCTTGCTGTGCAAGGGACCCTCAAGAGTCTTCTCCAGTACCACAGTTCAAAAGCATCAATTCTTTGGCGCTCAGCTTTCTTTATAGTCCAGCTCTCACATCCATACATGACTACTGGAAAAACCATAGCTTTGATTAGATGGACCTTTGTTGGCAAAGTAATGTCTCTGCTTTTACTGATGCTGTCTAGGTTGGTCATAGCTCTTCTTGCAAGTAACAAGTGTCTTTTAATTTCTTGGCTGCAGTCACCATCTGCAGTGATTTTAGAGCCCCACAAAATAAAGTCTATTACTGTTTCCATCATTTCCCCATCTGTTTGCCATGAAGTGATGGGATCAGATGCCATGATCTTAGTTTTTTGAGTTTTGAGTTTTAAGTCAACTCTTTCACTCTGCTCTTTGACCTTCATCAAGAGGCTCTTTAGTTCCTCTTTGCTTTCTGCCATAAGGGTGATGTCATCTTCATATCAGAGGTTATTGATATTTCTCTCAGCAATCTTGATTCCAACTCATGCTTCATCCAGTTCAGCATTTCGCATGATGTACTCTGCATATAAGTTAAATAAATAGGGTGACAATATACAGCCTTGATGTACTCCTTTCCCAACTTGGAACCAGTCCATTGTTCCAGGTAATGTTCTAACTGTTGCTTCTTGACCTGCATACAGATTTCTCAGCAGGCAGGTTAGGTGGTCTGGTATTCCCATCTCTTGAAGAATTTTCCACAGTTTGTTGTGATCCACACAGTCAAAGGCTTTAGTGTAGTCAATGAAGCAGAAGTAGTTTTTCTAGAATTCTCTTGCTTTTTCTGTGATCCAGTGGATGTTGGCAATTTGATTTCTGGTTCCACTGCTTTTTCTACATCCAGCTTGACCATCTGGAAGTTCTCGGTTCCCGTACTGTTGAAATCTGGCTTGGAGAATTTTGAGCATTACTTTGCTAGCATGTGAGAGGAGTGCAATTGTGCAGTAGTTTGAGCATTTTTTGGCATTGCCTTTCTTTAGGATTGGAATGAAAACTGACCTTTTCCAGTCCTGTAGCCAATGCTGAGTTTTCCAAATTTGCTGGCATATTGAGTGCAGCATTTTCACAGCATCGTCTTATCCCTCAGAGTTTCCCAATATTAATGCAGTCAGTTTATTGGTCACTTCTTTCATAATTAGTGCTTTTTCTTATGATTTTTTTTGACCCTTCCTTGTGGCATGTGGGTTCTTAGTTCCCTGAATAGGGATTGAACCCGAGCCTTCTGCATTGGAATCATGGAATGTTAACCACTGGACCACCAGGGAAGAGCCACTGTGATATTTTTTAAGATTGCTGGCTTATGCCTATTTTTCAGGCAACCTTGAAAAGCTTAAGTAACTATTAAATTTGTTTCCTTGCTACTTTCTTTTGTCTTCATTGCTGTGTGTGGACTTTCTCTAGTTGCAGCAAGCAGGGGCTACTCTTCATTGCGGAGTGCAGGCTCCTCACTGTGGTGGCTTCTCTTATTGCGGAGCATGGACTCTAGGCACACAGGCTTCAGTAGTTGCAGCACCTGGGCTCTAGAGTGCAGACTCAGTAGTTTTGGCTCATGGGCTTAGTTGCTCTGTGGCATGTGGAATTTCCCAGACCACGATTGAACCTGTGTCCCCTGCGTTGGCAGGCAGATTCTTAATCATTGGACCACCTGGAAAGTCCCAACCTTGCTACTTCTTTGCTACAATGATACTAACCTCGTACATGCAGACTTTAATTAAAAAAGCAGAAAATTTTCTTGCGACTTTGTAAAGATCCCATGACACATTCTATCCATCACTGAGTCTCTGTCCCTATGGAGACTAAGGCACTCTGGTTCTCTAGTCCTTTAGTGATTTTGGCTCATAGAAGGCTGGGAATTAGTCTGTGGAGAAGCCCATCAGTTCCCTTCAGGTTAGACCCAAGATTCAAGAATGAGAAGCTCTGGAGGTTAGAGGAAATGTAGGGGGGGAATGACATATACCTGTCTGTCCTTTCAGGGTCAGGAAGTCAGCCATGCAGGAGTTCTCCCTTCTAAGATCTGTGCTCCTTAAGGATTTGAACTGCCTAAGGGAAGAAGTGATGGTACACATTTGGCTAATGAGAAGCTTTGAAAATTGAGCACCACCACCCCCCACCCCCACCCCCCCCCACACACACACACTCCTCTGGACCACAGAGACTGCAGACGGTTCACCTGTGAACAGCACTACTTAGCTCAGGAAACAGCGCACTTGAGTCTCCTGGGATGATCCCTCTTGCCCTGGAGCCAGTTGCCTTACTTAGGCCATCTACCCTTTGTGGGGGCAGATCTTCCATCTCCATCCTTCAATATCCAGAGGAAAGGTAGATGAGTACATTGATAGCTCCAAGGTAATCTGAAGTGCCCAATAAATGCAATGAGAAAATTGAAGAGTTTTTTTTTTAATAATTTTATTTATTTATTTTTGGCTGTGCTGGGTCAACAACACAAGAGAAGACTCTACACATGGAATCACCAGATGGTCAACACCAAAATCAGATTGATTATATTCTTTGCAGCCAAAGATGGAGAAGCTCTATACAGTCAGCAAAAACAAGACCAGGAGCTGACTGTGGCTCAGATCATGAACTCCTTATTGCCAAATTCAGACTTAAATTGAAGAAAGAAGGGAAAACCACTAGACCATTCAGGTATGACCTAAATCAAATTCCTGATGATTATACAGTGGAAGTGAGAAATAGATTTAAGGGCCTAGATCTGATAGATAGAGTGCCTGATGAACTATGGACGGAGGTTCGTGACATTGTATAGGAGACAGGGATCAAGACCATCCCCATGGAAAAGAAATGCCAAAAAGCAAAATGGCTGTCTGAGGAGGCCTTACAAATAGCTGTGAAAAGAAGAGAAGTGAAAAGCAAAGGAGAAAAGGAAAGATATAAGCATCTGAATGCAGAGTTCCAAAGAATAGCAAGGAAAGATAAGAAAGCCTTCTTCAGTGATCAATGCAAAGAAATAGAGGAAAACAACAGAATGGGAAAGACTAGAGATCTCTTCAAGAAAATTAGAGATACCAAGGGAACATTTCATGCAAAGATGGGCTCGATAAAGGATAGAAGTGGTGTGGACCTAACAGAAGCAGAAGATACTAAGAAGAGGTGGCAAGAATACACAGAAGAACTGTACAAAAAAGATCTTCATGACCAATATAATCACAGTGGTTTGATCACTCACCTAGAGCCAGACATCCTGGAATGTGAAGTCAAGTGGGCTTTAGAAAGGAACAAAGCTAGTGGAGGTGATGGAATTCCAGCTGAGCTATTTCAAATCCTGGAAGATGATGCTGTGAAAGTGCTGCACTCAATATGCCAGCAAATTTGGAAAACTCAGCAGTGGCCACAGGACTGGAAAAGGGCAGTTTTCATTCCAATCCCAAAGAAAGGCAATGCCAAAGAATGCTCAAACTAGCACACAACTGCACTCATCTCACATACTACCAAAGTAATGCTCAAAATTCTCCAAGCCAGGCTTCAGCAATATGTGAACCGTGAACTTCCAGATGTGCAAGCTGGATTTAGAAAAGGCAGAGGAACCAGAGATCAAATTGCCAACATCCACTAGATCATGGAAAAAGCAAGAGAATTCCAGAAAAACATCTATTTCTGCTTTATTGACTATGCCAAAGCCTTTGACTGTGTGGATCACAATAAACTGCAGAAAATTCTGAAAGAGATGGGAATACGAGACCATCTGATCTGCCTCTTGAGAAATTTGTATGCAGGTCAGGAAGCAACAGTTAGAACTGGACATGGAACAACAGACTGGTTCCAAATAGGAAAAGGAGTTTGTCAAGGCTGTATATTGTCACCCTGTTTGTTTAACTTATATGCAGAGTACATCACGAGAAATGCTGGACTGGAAGAAACACAAGCTGGAATCAAGATTGCTGGGAGAAATATCAATAACCTCAGATATGCAGATGACACCACCCATATGGCAGAAAGTGAAGAGGAAGTAAAGAGACTCTTGATGAAAGTGAAAGTGTAGAGTGAAAAAGTTGGCTTAAAGCTCAACATTCAGGAAAGTAAGATCATGGCATCCGGTCCCATCACTTCATGGGAAATAGATGGGGAAACAGTGGAAACAGTGTCACACTTTATTTTTCTGGGCTCCAAAATCACTGCAGATGGTGACTGCAGCCATGAAATTAAAAGACACTTACTCCTTGGAAGGAAAGTTATGACCAACTTAGATAGCATATTGAAAATCAGAGACATTACTTTGCCAACAAAGGTTCATCTAGTCAAGGCTATGCTTTTTCCAGTGGTCATGTATGGATGTGAGAGTTGGACTGTGAAGAAGGCTGAGCGCCGAAGAATTGATGCTTTTGAACTGTGGTGTTGGAGAAGACTCTTGAGTGTCCCTTGGACTGCAAGGAGATCCAACCAGTCCATTCTAAAGGAGATCAGCCCTGGGTGTTCTTTGGAAGGAATGATGCTAAAGCTGAAACTCCAGTACTTTGGCCACCTCATGCGAAGAGTTGACTCATTGGAAAAGACGCTGATGCTGGGAGGGATTGGGGGCAAGAGGAGAAGGGGATGACAGAGGATGAGATGGCTGGATGGCATCACTGACTTATTGGATATGAGTCTGAGTGAACTCCGGGAGTTGATGATGGACAGGGAGGCCTGGCGTGCTGCGATTCATGGGGTCGCAAAGAGTCGGACATGACTGAGCGACTGATCTGATCTGATCTGACAAGTTTTTGACTTTGGTATATTTATCCTCCCACTTTCATCCAGTTTGCCTTCAGCTTTCATCATTTCTGGCTCTGATCTCCTAAATCCCAGGAACCCACCTGAGCATGAATGAGCCCCTTCAGAAATCTGGCGCCTGTTCTATAATTCTCTACCAATTTTTTTGGGAGTGAGTGGGCCTGGAGTGGGGTGAGTTCAGCCTTTTTATTTTCCCATTCCTTGTTCCAGATTTCATTCTTAGAGAATTCAAGTCTTGTCCTCATCTCCTACTTGTGAGAACTCTGGGCAAGAAGGTTGAGACCCACTGGTCTACTTTTCTAGTCGTTCTTTGAAAACCTCCAAGCAAAACATTACAAAATATTTTAAACCATGAAAACAGCACAGTGAGCAGTAAAATAAATAGCCATCCAACCACCTTACAGAATTAATGCAAACCTTTTGTCTTATTGGCCTCAGACACCTTTAAAAAAATTGTGTCAAAGGTAGACATCATTACAGAGCATGCTAGATGCTCAGAAGAAAACTGCCCAGACAGAAGCCGGGAGCTACAAGCTTTCAGAGTGAACAGGGTCTCAGTGCAGTTTCAGGAAAACATATGTGTGTTAGAGCATATGGATATATGAACCTACCTTTTCAACTATAAATTGTAGGAAATCTAAATATAGATGAAGTGAATCAGAAGAGAAAAACAAATACCAGACATTAATGCATGGACGGAGGAGCCTGGTAGGAGGAGCTGGTAGGAGGAGCCTCCAAGGGGTCACGAATAGTCAGACACAACTAAGCGTCTTCACTTTCACTTTTCACTTTCATGCATTGGAGAAGGAAATGGCAACCCACTCCAGTGTTCTTGCCTGGAGAATCCCAGGGACAAGGGAGCCTGGTGGGCTGCCGTCTATGGGGTCACACAGAGTCGGACACGACTGAAGCAACTTAGCAGCAGCAGCAGCATGGAATCTGGAAAAATACTACCAATGAACCTTGTGCAGGGCAAGAATAAAGCCACAGCTGTAGAGAAGGGACTTGTGGACACAGCAGGGGAAGGAAAGGATGGGACAAATTGAGAGAGTAGCATTGAAACATTGTGTGTGAGTGTATGTGTTAGTTGCTCAGTCATGTCTGACTCTTTGTGACCCCACAGACTGTAGCTTGCCAGGCTCCACTGTCCATGGAATTGTACAGGCAATAATACTGGAGTGAATTAAAAAATGGGCCAAAGAACTAAACAGACATTTCTCCAAAGAAGACATACAGATGGCTAACAAACACATGAAGAGATGCTCAACATCACTCATTATCAGAGAAATGCAAATCAAAACCACAATGAGGCACCATCTCACGCCAGTCAGAATGGCTGCTAGCAAAAAGTCTACAAACAATAAATGCTGGAGAGGGTGTGGAGAAAAGAGAACCCTCTTACACTGTTGGTGGGAATGGAAACTAGTACAGCCACTATGGAGAACAGTGTGGAGATTCCTTAAAAAACTGGAAATAGAACTGCCATATGACCTAGCAATCCCACTGCTGGGCATACACACTGAGAAAACCAGAATTGAAAGAGACACGTGTACCCCAATGTTCATCGCAGCACTGTTTACACTAGCCAGGACATGGAAGCAACCTAGATGTCCATCAGCAGATGAATGGATAAGAAAGCTGTGGTACATATACACAATGGAGTATTACTCAGCTATTAAAAAAGAATACATTTGAAACAGTTCTAATGAGGTGGATGAAACTGTCTATTATACAGAGTGAAGTAAGTCAGAAAGAAAAACACCAATACAGTATATTAAAGCATATGTATGGAATTTATAAAGATAGTAATGATGACCCTATATATGAGACAGCAAAGGAGACACAGATGGATAGAATAGACTTTTGGACTCTGTGGGAGAAGGCAAGGATGGGATGATTTGAGAGAATAGCACTGAAACATGTATATTACCATATGTGAAATAGATCGCCAGTCCAGGTTCAATGCATGAGACAGGGTGCTCAAGGTCAGTGCACTGGGATGACCCTGAGGGATGGGCTGGGGAAGGAGGTGGGAGGGGTTTCAGGATGGGGGACACATGTATACCCATGGCTGATTCATGTCAATTTACAGCAAAAACCAATATTGTAAAGTAACTAGCCTCCAATTAAAATAAATAAATAAATTAAAAAAAAAAAAAAAGAATCCTGGAGTGCATTGCCATTTCCTCCTCCAGGGGATCTTCCCAACCCAGGGATTGAACCCAGGTCTCCCCCATTGCAGGTAGATTCTTTACTATCTAAGCCACGAGGGAAGTCCTGAAACATACATTACCATATGTAAAACAGGTAGCCAGAAGGACGCTGCTGTATAACACAGGGAGCTCAGCTCAGTGCTCCGTGATGACTTAGAGGGATGGGATAGGGGTTTGTGTCTAGGAGGCTCAAGAGAGAGGGGATATATGTATATGAATGGCTGATTAAGGTTTCCCAGGTGGCTCAGCAGTAAAGAATCTGCCTTCAGTGCAGAAGACACAGGAGACACTGGTTTAATCCCTGGGTTGTGAAGATACCCTGGAGGAGGGCATGGCAACCCACTCCAGTATTCTTGCCTGGAGAATCCCATGGATAGAGGAGCCTGGTGGGCTACAGTCCATGGAGTCACAAAGAGTCAGACACTACTGAAGCGACTGAGCATGCATCCATGGCTGATTCACTTTGCTGTACAGCAGAATCTAATACAACATTGTAAAGCAATTATTTTCCAAAAAAATAATTTAAAATATAGGTCAAATATTTCTGATGAAAATCTAGCACCCAAATTGAGATGTGCTCTAACCATAAAACATACACCAGATTTTGAACTCTTTCTATGAAAAAATAATATAAAATAGCTCACTAATAATTTTTATATTGGTTTCATGTTGAGACGACCTTTTGTATATATTGGGTTAAATAAAATTCTATTGAAATAGAAAAATTTAAAGATAAGACATACACATACATAGGAAGTCCTCTTTCTTATTATTTCCCTCCTGCCTTTCCCAGAGAATACTTGGTGGGCATTCACCATGCTTAGTTTAAAACTGTTGTTACGTATGGATGTGTCTCCATAAATACTCTAGGAAACAGAATTGGACATACCCAAATACCCATTGACTCAGAGAAGGCAACGGCACCCCACTCCAGTACTCTTGCCTGGAAAATCCCATGGACGGAGGAGCCTGCTAGGCTGCAGTCCATGGGGTCGCTGAGGGTCGGACACGACTGAGTGATTTCACTTTCACTTTTCACTTTCTTGCATTGGAGAAGGAAATGGCAACCCACTCCAGTGTTCTTGCCTGGAGAATCCCAGGGACAGGGGAGCCTGGTGGGCTTCCATTTATGGGGTTGCACAGAGTCGGACATGACTGAAGTGACTTAGCAGCAAATACCCATTGATGTTAGATTGATGTATGTTAAAATCAATGGGCCAGGGGTTAAAATGGGCCAGGACTTCCCTAGTGGCCCAATGGGTAAGACTCCACCCTTCCAGAACATGGGGCTCAGGTTTGATTCCTGGTCAGGGAACTAAATCCCACATGCCTCATGCAAGTTTGCATGCTACAGCTAAAAAGATCCTCCATGCTGCGACTAAGACCCAGTGCAGCCAAATAAATATTTTAAATACTGTAAAAAAAAATGAAGGAAGTATGAAACAATACTTGAATTTGAATTAGAACATGTTTTCTGGTAGGTTTGGTGGTGATGGTGGTGTGGTTTAGTTGCTAAGTCGTGTCCAACTCTTGAAACCCCATGAACTGTAGTCCACCAGACTCCTCTGTCCATGGGATTTCCCAAGCAAGAATACTGAAGTGGGTTGCCATTTCCTTCTCCAGGCAAACTTCCCTGGAAGTTTCAACCCAGGGATTGAACCCATGTCTCCTATATGGCAGGTGGTCTCCTGCGTTGCAGGCATTCTTTACTGCTGAGCCACCAAGGAAGCTCTGGTAGGTTTAAACCCTTCATTGTCACTCTCTGTACTTTTCCAGATGCTTGAAATCTGACATTATAAAACATCATAAAAGTAAACAATTGTTCATTTTAAGGGGTATTTGTATGTTTTCATAACTGTGACCATACTCTAGCTGTGTATAAATTGCTTTTATCCTTTAATATTTTTTCAGGCTAGCTTTATACATGTAGAACTAACTTAAATATTTTTATTTTGAGCATTAAAAAGTTAATATGATGAACATTCAAAAAATAAAGTAGGATGAAATAACATTAAAATAGTATTGCAATAACATGGCATATCATAGCCATGCCATAACTTATTTAAATGATTTCCTCCCTCTATTTCATTATACTAAGAGGATTCCCAGTGGGAATTTGTGCACATCCTTCCTTTCTCAGCCTTGAGACATTACTCTTGGGATGTTCTCCTTCCTCTGTCCCTCCTTTTTCACTCTGTCTCACTCTCAAGTTCCCTTCTAGGCATTAGGCCAAGGGAGAAAAGCAAAGTGAACACAAGAATCAAGATGTATTCAGCTTTTGTTATAAGAACTCAATTTCTTGAGAAATCAACCTATTTGTTTAGAGGAAGTTTCTCTAATACTTATTGGAAGCAGTTCAGCCAATAATTGAAAAAAGAATTAAAATATCATCATTTAGTAATTCGTCGTGAGTTAAGGGATCCAGGCCAAAAGTGTTATAAGAAGATAAATAGACATATGCTTCCTCATGAAAATATTTAAGGATGTTTGCCAAAAATTGACCTAAATTTAATCAAATTCTAGACTAGAGGTAGGCACATTTTTTTCAAGAGAGAGCCAAATAGTAAAAGTTTTAGGTTTTGTGGGCCATATGGTCTTTGACATGAGTATTGTCAACTCAGATGTAGAAAGGAACCTGCCAAGGACAGTAAATAAATGAATGACTGTGTTCCAATAAACCTTTATTTACTATTACTAAAATAAATAAAATGAGGCTTCCTGGGTAGCTCAACAGGTAAAGAATCCACCTGCAATGCAGAAGACCCTGGTTCAATCCCTGGGTTGAGAAGATCCCCTGGAAAAGGGAACGGCTACCCACTCCACTATTCTGGCCTGGAGAATTCCATGTACTATATTAGTCCACAGGGTCACAAAGAGTCGGACACCACTGAGCAACATTCACTTTCACTTTCAAACAGCAGGCAGAATTTTGTCCACAGACTGTATTTTCCCAAACTGTATTCTAGAGTACAGTCTTTTAAAAAATATTTGTTCATTTATTTGGCTGTGCTGGGTCTTTGTTGGGGCATGTGGGATCTTTGGTCTTCGTTGTGGCATGCAGGATCTTTTGTTCTTTAGTGTGGCTTATGAACTCTTACATGCAGCATGCGGGATCTAGTTCCCTGACCAGGAATCCAACCTGGGCCCCCTGTAGTGAGAGCATGGAGTGTTAGCTACTGGACCATGATGGAGGTCCCTAGAATGCAGTCCTAATTTTATACTGAAATGATTTGCTTGGAGGCATCTTAAGGGAGAAAACAACATTCCATGATTGTTCTTCCAAGTAAGTACCCCTACTTGACAAACAATAGATGGACTATAAAAACTTAGGACATGGGGCAGTGTGGAGGGAAATTTTGAGGAAATGTAAAATGAGAAAAGGAGAGAGGAGGAAGCAGGAAAAAAGACCTGTAACTGATTTGGTTTCAAAACAGACACACAGGGATTCCCTGGTAGTCCAGTGTTTAAGAATCCACTTGGCAATACTGGGGACACGGGTTCGATCCCTGCTCTGGGAAGATCCCACATGCCTCGGAGCAACTAAGACCGTGTGCCGCAACTACTAAAGCCCGAGCACCCTAGAGCCTGTGCCCCGCAACAAGAGACACCACTCAGTAAGAAGCCTGCACACCACAGTGAAGGGTAGCCACAGCTCGACACAACTAGACAAAGCCCTCGAGCAGCAATGAGATCCCAGTTCAGTTTATTTCAGTCGCTCAGTCATGTCCGACTCTTCGCGACCCCATGAATCGCAGCACACCAGGCCTCCCTGTCCATCACCAACTCCCGGAGTTCACACAGACCTATGCCCATCGAGTCAGTGATGCCATCCAGCCATCTCACCCTCTGTCGTCCCCTTCTCCTCCTGCCCCCAAACCCTCCCAGCATCAGAGTCTTTTCCAATGAGTCAACTCTTCGCATGAGGTGGCCAAAGTACTGGAGTTTCAGCTTTAGCATCATTCCTTCCAAAGAAATCCCAGGGCTGATCTCCTTCAGAATGGACTGGTTGGATCTCCTTGCAGTCCAAGGGACTCTCAAGAGTCTTCTCCAACACCACAGTTCAAAAGCATCAATTCTTTGGCTCTCAGCCTTCTTCACAGTCCAACTCTCACATCCATACATGACCACTGGAAAAACCATAGCCTTGACTAGACGGACATTTGTTGGCAAACTAATGTCTCTGCTTTTCAATGTGCTGTCGAGGTTGGTCATAACTTTTCTTCCAAGGAGTAAGCATCTTTTAATTTCATGGCTGCAGTCACCATCTGCAGTGATTTTGGAGCCCCCAAAAATAAAGTCTGACACTGTTTCCACTGTGGCCATAGCAAACACCCTCTTCCAACAACACAAGAGAAGACTCTACACATGGACATCACCAGATGGTCAACACTGAAATCAGATTGATTATATTCTTTGCAGCCAAAGATGGGGAGCTGACTGTGGCTCAGATCATGAACTCCTTATTGCCAAATTCAGACTTAAATTGAAGAAAGTAGGGAAAACCACTAGACCATTCAGGTATGACCTAAATCAAATCCCTTATGATTATACAGTGGAAGTGAGAAATAGATTTAAAGGACTTGATCTGATAGAGTGCCTGATGAACTATGGAATGAGGTTCATGACATTGTATAGGAAACAGGGATCAAGACCATCCCCATGGAAAAGAAATGCCAAAAAGCAAAATGGCTGTCTGAGGAGGCCTTACAAATAGCTGTGAAAAGAAAAGAAGTGAAAAGCAAAGGAGAACAGGAAAGATATAAGCATCTGAATGCAGAGTTCCAAAGAATAGCAAGAAGAGATAAGAAAGCCTTCCTCAGCGATCAGTGCAAAGAAATAGAGGATAACAACAGAATGGGAAAGACTAGAGATCTCTTCAAGAAAATTAGAGATACCAAGGGAACATTTCATGCAAAGATGGGCTCAATAAAGGACAGAAATGGTATGGACCTAACAGAAGCAGTAGATATTAATAAGAGGTGGCAGGAATACACAGAAGAACTGTACAAATGAGGTCCCAATGCAGCCATAAATACATAAATCTTAAAAAAAGGAAAAGGCCCCATAGACACAAAATTAAGGAAGTTTCTCTGAAGTTTTGTTTTCTTGTCTCCATCTTTCCATCAGCTCCACTGACAGCATGAAACCTGGAAACCTCTCCAATACCTCAGAATTCCTCCCTCTGGGACTGTCAGGGGATCCAGAATTGCAGCCCCTCCTTTTCTGCCTGTTCCTGTCCATGTACTTGGTCACTGTGCTGGGTAACCTGCTCATCATCCTGGCCATCATCTGTGACCCCACCTCCACACCCCTATGTACTTCTTCCTCTCCAACCTGTCCTTTGTAGACATCTGCTTCATCTCCACAACCATACCTAAGATGCTGGTGAACATCCAGACCCAGAGCAAATCCATCAGTTACACAGTTACAAATCTGCTTGGTCCAGACATTTGCTGGACTGGAAAATGGAGTGCTGGTGATGATGGCCTATGATCGATTTGTGACCATCTGTCACCCGCTGAGGTACAAGGCCATCATGAATCCCAAGCTCTGTGGGCTGCTGGCTCTGGTCTCTTTCTCTATTAGTGTTCTCAACACCCTGCTCCACACTCTGATGGCCCTGTGGCTATCATTTTGCACAGACCTGAAAATTCACTTTTTCTGTGAACAGGCTCATATTCTCAAACTCACCTGTTCGACATCCTTGTCAATAACATCCTTGTGTATTTAGTGGGATCAGCCTGTTGGGTATTATTCCTCTCTCTGGGATAATTGTCTCTAATTGTCTCTTATATTCGAATTGTCTCTTCTGTCCTGAAAATCCCATCAACTGGTGGAAAGTATAGGCATTTTTCTGTGAGTCATGATTAATAGTTGTTTCCTTGTTTTACGAGACAGGCTTTGGAGTGTACCTTAGTTCTGTACACTAGAACTTAGGGCTTCCCTGGTGGCTCAGAGGTTAAAGTGTCTGCCTCCAATGCAGGAGACCCAGGATTGATCCCTGGGTTCAATCCCTGGGTTGGGAAGTGCCCTTGGAGAAGGAAATGGCAACCTACTCCAGTATTCTTGCCTGGAAAATCCCATGGTCGGAGGAGCCTGGTAGGCTACAGTCAATCGGGTCGCAAAGAGTCAGACACAACTGAGCAACTTCACTTTCACTTTCTTTAGTTCTGTAGCCACTCATTCCTCCAGAAAGAGTGCAATAGTATCTGTGGTGTACACTATGATCACTCCTATGATGAACCCCTTTGTCTGTAGCCTGAAGAACAAGGACATGATGGGGGCTTTGAAGAAATTCATCTCTAGAATATCATGTTTCCATTGATGTTCAGTTGCTTTGTACTTATATTCCTAGAATATAGAGCTTCCCTGGTGGTTCAGATGGTAAAGAATCTGCCTGCAGTGAAGGAGACCCAGGTTCAATCCCTGGGTCAGGAAGATTCCCCAGAGAAGAAAATGGCAACCCACTTCAGTATTCTTGCCTGGAGAATCCCATGGACAGAGGAGCCAGGTGGACTACAATCCATGGGGCTGCAAAGACTTCAGGGCTGCAAAGAGGTGGACACACGACTGACTGACTTTAACTTCCTAGAATATAAAAGAGAGATAAATAATGAACAGTCCAGAAAGTCTGACCAACTTCTTGAAATACTTAATACCAGAGATCAAATGGATAAGGATGAGAATTTTTTTTAATTAAAAAACTAGGGTTTCTCTTTTTAAAATTTTATTTGACTTTATTTTTAAATATTTATTTATTTGGCTGCTCCAGGTCTTAGTTGCAGCATGTGGGATCTAGTTCCTTGACCAGGGATAGAACCCAGGTCCCCTGCATTGGGAGTGCAGAGTCTTAGCCACTGGACCAGGAAAGTTCTCATTTTTATATTTTTTGGGGGTAAGAATTTTGGAATCAGACCACCTGAATTTGAATCCTACTTCTACTAAACAATAGCTCTGTGACCTTTGACAGTTTACTTGAACTTTCTAAGCTCAGCTTCCTCATCTGCAAAATTGGCATAATGATATTATAATATTTACAATTTTGGAAGATTTTAATTACTTCAGCTCTGTCAGTGAGAATGCCCACTTTCATCAATAATAAGGTAAAAGTCTTGACTCCAACAGGTCAAATGATAAAAACAATTATCATCTTTTCTAACAGTGACTTCAAAGGTCAGGTAGGTCTAGGCACAAAAGCACAGGACTCCATTTCATTCTTTTTGCCTTCCTCTTAAGGCATCCCCTGATGGTCACCAATGGCTATAGCTGGGCAGAGACATTTCAGACACAACATGTGTGCATGCTCAGTTGCTTGGTCGTGTCCATCTTTGTGACCCTGTGGACTGTAGCCCACCAGGCTCCTCTGCCCATGGGATTTCCCAGGCAAGAATACTGGAGTGGGTTGTCATTCCCTTCTCCAGGGGATCAAACTCAGGGATCAAACCCACATCTCCTGCATCCATTGTATCTCCTGCATTGCAGGCAGATTCTTTACTACTGAGCCATCAGGTAAGCCCTTTCAGATACAGTCAGTTCAGTTCAGTTGCTCAGTCTTGTCCACCTCTGTAATACCATGAACTGCAGCACGCCAGGCCTCCCTGTCCATCACCAACTCCCAGAGTTCACCCAAACCCATGTCCATCGAGTCAATGATGCCATCCAACCATCTATCCTCTGTCGTCCCCTTCTCATCCCACCTTCAAACTTTCCCAGAATCAGGATCTTTTCCAATGAGTTAGTTCTTCACATCAAATGGCCAAAGTACTGGTTTCATCTTCAACATCAGTTCTTCCAATGAATATTCAGGAATGATTTCCTTTAGGATTGACTGGTTTGATCTCCTTGCAATCCAAGAGACTACTCTCAAGAGTCTTCTCTAACACCACAGTTCAAAAGCATCAATTCTTCGGCGCTCAGTTTTCTTTATAGTCCAACTCTCACATCCATATATGACTACTAGAAAAAACATAGCTTTAACTAGACAGACCTTTGTTGGCAAAGTAATGTCTTTGCTTTTTAGTAAGCTGTCTAGGTTGGTCATAACTTTTCTTCCAAGGAGTAAGCGTCTTTTAATTTCTCGACTGCAGTCACCATCTGCAGTGATTTTGGACCCCCCCTAAAAAAAAAAATTAACTCTGTCACTGTTTCCACAGTTTCCCCATCTATTTGCCATGAAGTCATGGGATCGGATGCCATGATCTTAGTTTTCTGAATGTTGAGTTTTAAGCCTACCTTTTCATTCTCCTCTTTCACTTTCATCAAGAAGCTCTTTAGTTCTTTGCTTTCTGCCATAAGGGTGGTGTCTTCTGCATATCTGAGGTTATTGACATTTTTGCCGGCAGTCTTGATTCCAACTTGTGCTTCATCCAGTCTGGTGTTTCTCATGATGTACTCTGCATATAAGTTAAATAAGCAGGGTGACAATATACAGTCTTGACACATTCCTTTCCCAATTTGGAACCAGTCTATTGTTCCATGTCCAGTTCTAACTGTTGCTTCTTGACCTGCATACAGATTTAATATTGTCAGACACAATAACTAGAAATAAAACTCTCCCTCTCCTTTGCTCTTTTTGCAATGCAGAAAGAATCTTGCCCAGGAGATGCCCCAAAGACATTGTTTTTATTAGCCTGAATTGGTTCATGTTCTGCATTAGTTTCCTATTGTCACTGTAATGGACTTCCCTGGTGGCTTAGTTGATAAAGAATCTGCCTACAATGCAGAAGATCTGGGTTCAGTCCCTAGGCTGGGAAGATCCCCTGGAGAAGGAAAAGGCAACCTACTCCAGGATTCTTGCCTGAAGAATTCTGTGGACAGAGGAGCCTGATGGGCTCCAGTTCATGGGGTTGCAAAGAGTCAGACATAACTGAGCAACTTTCACTTACTCACTGTCATTGTAACACATATCACAAGCTTAGTATCTTAAAACAACACAAATGTTTTCTTTTGCAGTCTTGGAAGTCAAAAGCCTGAAATCAGCTACACTGGGCAAAAGTCAAAGTGTTGGGCTCCTTCTGAAAGTTCTGAGAAAAGAATGAAAGGCCGAATTTGCAGGAAGTTTTTGTTGTTTTTGTTTTTTGCCATTCATCACGGCTTGTAGGATCTTAGTTCCTTGACCAGGAATTGAACCCCGGTTAGGGCTGTGAGAATGCCAGGAATTCCCTAATCACTGGAATGCCCGGGAATTTCTCAGAGTTATTATTTAATACATAAAGAATTTCTCTTCAGGGTGATGAAAATGATCAGGAAATGGATAATGTTAGTGGTCACACAACATTGTGGATGTTCTTAATGCCATGGAATTGTACACTTTAAATGGCTGAAATAATATTTTTTTCTCTTTTAAAAGGAGAACCACTTTATTTTGAGTAGTAAACAAAATTCCATTTATAACATTATTCCATCAGTTTCTTCACAGTTAGTCCAAAGAACAAAGCCCCTGACTTAATTAGAATTTACATTTAACCTTAAATATTTTAAAATCCATTCAGGTCAACTTTGGAATTTTAATCTTGCCTGATACTATGAGAGGGCAAAACTTGATTAACAGTCAAATTCCTACTTTTTTTCTGTTAGCCACTTTTGAGATGATAAATTTTATATCTATTCAAAGTGATTAAAATTTTGGAAGGTAATATGCAAAGATATTTTTATGACCTTAGAGAAGTTAAATATTTGAAAGAATAGCACAATCCAAAAGGGAAAGACTGAGAAATTCAAGCACTTTAAAAATAAGCTACTAAAACAAATGATTCAAAAAATGAAAATTTAGAATTGTTCTTTCAGTATAGTGAAGAAAAAAGCAGGGCAAGTAAACTTCCAGTGAAATATCTCCACATGTGACATTGCTCACCACATCAATATCAACGTGCTTTTATTAGTCAGTACAGAAATAAACAACTTTTAATATAGTCCAGCTCTCTTAAAAACCAATCCTTCTCCCCTTATCCTCTGCAACCACCATTCTACTTTCTGTCTTTACAAAGTTGCCTATTCTAGATACCTCATAACTTAAATCATATAATATTTGTCCTTTTCGGCTTGGTTTATTTCACATAGCATAAAGCTTTTAAGGTTGTAATGTGTAATGCTGTGATGTGTCAGAATTTCATTCCTTCTTATATGGCTGAAATGAATGAATGAATGAATTTCACATCTACAATTATAAACCATAACCAATTATAACCTGATATTATTGATTACATGGATATGTCATTGGTTGTATCTAAAAAAAGAATACTGTTGTCCAATTAGAGAAAAACGGTGTGTCCACATTTGCACTGGGTGTGAAATACATATGAGCAGAAAAAGGTGGAACAGTGACTGGTGAATACCTGGCCTCATAGCATCAGGGACTCCACCACCCTAAATTCTTCCATATCTTCTTGGTCTCTAAGGATTTGCACTGGCCTGGCATCAGCATGATGATGAAATTGTTTGACTAATGAGGAGCTTTGGGTATTGGTCCTCCAAAGGTACAGAGACTAAAAATTGTCGGTGACAGCCTCACTCAACAGCACTTCCTCGATACTATCAGCACACATGTGCCTCCTCCTGGAAGTGACCCTCCTCCCCCTCTGCTCAGGAGCCTAGTGCTTCTCTCAGTCTGTCTCCTCTTATTAAAACTTCAGCTTTCATTACTCAACATCTAGGAGACGCATCATTGCGTCTCGACAAGAGTCTGTCATTACCTAGTAAAGTCATTCAGGTAAACCTTCATTCCTGTTTGGCAATCAAGAGAGGTGTTTTACCACAAGTTTAACCAGGGGAAATTGTGAGAAGAGGACATGCATAAAATTATTAGAACCAAGGCATCCATTTGCCTCTTGCCTGTCTTCTCTTTTCTCGACATGTTCCTTTGTATCTTTCCTGTAATCTTCAAACAGCTCTTATTCTGCCAGTCTCCTACTGTCTCTCCATTCTCAAAGACTATTTGCCTTGTCAGCAGGAATGTGCTTGTTTACAAACATGGTGATTGTTTTCCATGTTTTCCACTTTGCTGGCATTTAACTTCCTTTCTGTAGCGATTCAGGGAAGAGGCTTGGGCAGTTTGACCGTATCTTGTACTTCTGGGTTTTTGACACAGCTTTGTATTATCTCTGTTGCCAGGCTGTGAGGTCTCTGGGGAAGGAGGTGATGATTCAGATAGACTCATCAGCCCTGATTACCTGCTTCTCCTAATAAAGTTACCAAATGTTATTATAAAAATAATCAGAACAACATAGTGTGATTTTATCTTTTAAGATAATTTACAATTTATTTATTTATTTTTGGCTGTGCTGAGTCTTCGTTGCTGAGAGGGCTTTTCTCTAGTTGCTGAGCACGGGGGCTATTCTCTAGTTGCAGTGTGCAGGCTTCTCACTGCAGTGACTTCTCTTGTTGCAGAGCACAGGCGCTAGGGCACATGGGCTTCAGTAGTTGTAGTGTGTGGGCTCAGCCATTGCGGCTCCCACGGTCTAGAGCACAAGCTCAATAGTTGTAGTGCATGGGCTTAGTTGCCTCGGGGCATCTGGGATCTTCCTGGATCAGGGATCGAACCATGTTTCTTAAATTGGCAAATGGATTCTTTACCACTGAGTCACCAGGGAAGCCGGATAGTGTAATTTTTAAAACGGCTATTCTTCAACTCTTTCCATAATTAACAAATGTTGACACACTGCTTTTAGTAATTTCAGGTCTTTATTCAAAATAACGAAATAATGTGTGTTCCTCTATTCCATTACATCCTTTCTCAAATTGGGGTTTGCCTCTGGTGATACACCTGCTGCTGGACTAGGGGCCACGTCTTTCCCATCAGATTTATCAACAATATGGAACCAAGAAACCAAACCGATGTTTCAGAATTCCTTCTCATGAGCCTGACAGAAGACCCAGAACTGAAGATCACCTTCTTCAAACTGTTCCTGTCCATGTACCTGGTTACTGTCCTGGGAAACCTGCTCATCATCCTGGCTGTCATCTCTGACTCCCACCTCCACACCCCCATGTACTACTTCCTCTCCCATCTGTCCTTTACAGACATCTGTTTAAGCACAACCATGATCCCAAAGATCCTAGTGAACATCCAAGCACAGAATCAGAGCATCACTTACACAGGCTGCATCACCCAGATCTGCTTTGTTCTGACTTTTGTTTGTTGGGAAAATTTTCTCCTTTTAGTAATGGCCTATGACCGCTATGTGGCTATTTGTCACCCACTGAGATACACAGTCATCATGAACCCTCGCCTCTGTCTTCAGCTGATTCTACTCTCCTTGTTCATCAGCATTGCGGACGCTCTGCTCCACAGTCTGATGGTGTTGCGACTGTCCTTCTGCACAGACCTGGAAATCCCCCTCTTCTTCTGTGAAGTTGTTCAGGTCATCAAACTTGCATGTTCTGACACTCTCATCAATAACACCCTGATATATTTTGTGGCTAGCTTATTTGCTGGTGTTCCTCTTTTTGGAATCATTTTCTCTTATATTCAAATTGTTTCCTCCATTTTGAAAATGTCATCATCAGGCAGAAAGTATAAAGCTTTTTCTACCTGTGGGTCTCACCTCTCAGTTGTTACCTTGTTCTATGGGACAGCTTTTGGGGTGTATATTAGTTCTGCAGTTACTGATTCTTCCAGGAAGACTGCAGTGGCTTCGTTGATGTACACCATGGTTTTTCTGTGATGTGTCATTGGGTATGGGATGAGTTCACTACAATGAATCAAAGTAAAAGGAATGCTAATGAGATAGAAAGCCTGCCTTTTTCACCACCAGGTTCTTAAATAAATAGATAATATGATAAGCTAAGTGCATTTTAACTTAGGGTTAATACTTGACTTTATTTTATTTTTTTGGCACTGATTTTTTAAAATTTATTTTGTATTGCAGTATAGTCGATTAACAATGTTATGAGAGCTTACAGCAAAGGGACTCAGCCATACATATACATGTATCCATTCAACCCCATACTTCCTTCCCATCCAGGCTGCCACTTAATGTTAAGGAGAGTTCCATGTGCTATACAGTAGGTCCTTGTTGGTTACCCATTTTAAATATAGCAGAGTGTACCTGTCCATCCCAAACTCCATAACTATCCCTTTTCCCCATCCTTTCCCCAGCAACCGTAAGTTTGTTCTCTAATTGTAGCACTGTGGTTTTTGACAAATGATTTCTATTCTCTAAGATAAATTTCTCCAGTTAGGGTACATGGAAGCTGAATCTGAGGCAGATATTTTTGGTATGGTCATTTCATGGGAAATGTTCTCAGCACAAAGAAAGTGGGGGGAAATATTAACTTATCTTTATTATAGAAAGTGGGAAAGGACTTAAATCTGTGGTCATGCAGAGATGTATCCTGCCTGATTCTATGGACCGCACCATATGAATTGAACCTTAGATGTAAGCCTACTGTGAGGCATAGTGGCTGATCTTTTATACCCCAGTTCAGGAGTTCCTGAGACTGTACTGGTATATTGGACATGTGTGATCCAATATTTACATCCAGAATATTCAGCTTCATCAGTTGTAAAAAATTGCTATGGTTAGATTATCTCAGTAGTTTGAAATGACAGTGAGGTTTTGAACTTGATTTGTGGGGAAGCCTTTCTTTAAATAAGGGAAAGAAATACTGACTCTAACATGCCCAAACTATAAAGATAGCTATCTCTCATGACAAAGATTTTACAGGCAGAAAATGTACAGGAGCAGAAAAGTAGAGATTCATTCATTCCTCCATGAAGTGGCTTCATGCTAGGGTTGATTCCCCTCATGGGCCCAGATGCCTGCATCAGATGCAGGTATCATATCTAGACATGGTTCCAAGAGGAAAAAACCCGACTGTCCTTCCGGAGTCTGTTGTTGACCGAGGCTTTATTTATAATATATACTTACATGGCATCATCCACAAGATTGTGCGTGCGTGCTAAGTTGCTTCAGTCGTGTCCGACTCTTGGTGACCCTATGGACTGTAGCCACCGAGCTCCTCTGTCCATGGGATTCTCCAGGGAAGGATACTGGAGTGGATTTCCATGCCCTCTTCCAGGGCATCTTCCCAACCAGGGATCAAATTCAAATCTTCTGTTCTCCTGCATTGCAGGCAGATTCTTTGCTGCTGAGCCACTGGGGAAACCCCCACAAGATATTACCTTCTATCTTATCACTGAGACTATGATCATAAGTCACGTCCTTAACTAATTCCTGATATGGGGAAAGTAATTCCATTGTATGTATATAATACATTTTGTTTATCTATTCATCCTTTGATGGACACTTGGATGGACACTGCTCCTACCCCTTGGTTATTGTAAATCATGCTACTATGAATAAAGGTATGTAAATATATCAGATGTTTTATTAAATTTGTTTTTAGAATTGTTATTATTATCATTATTTTGGGCTGCACTGCTTGGCTTGTAGGATCTTTGTTCCCTGACCAGGGATCAAATCCAGGCCCCCACAGTCAAAGCTCAGAGTCCTAACCACTGGGCCATCAGGGAATTCCCTAGAATTGTTATTTTTTAACTACACACTTTCCTGTCTCTCTTTGAAAATGCTATCTATACTCACGATTTAATCTTGCAAAAATTTAGTTTTAAAATGATCATACAGCAAAATGCCCTTCTTGTGTGCGGCTCTCTGTATTTTAAGACATACATTGATTCTTACCACCACCACCACAGTCAATATACAGAGCAGTTACATCATCTGCCAACAGACTGCCCTGGACCAGACTAGGCACTTGGTCCTCCGTGTTTGTGAACCTCTCTGAGCCACTGATCTGCTTTTTAGCCTTACCTTTTCTGTGCTTTTCATGATATCATATAAATGAAATCATACATCACCTCAACCTGTGCATGAATACTTTGAGTTGTTCTACTCAAAATTGCCCAAGACAAAATCAACTCACATGTACTTCCGTGGATATGCATAAGTAAACTGCGGTTAAATCATCATAATAGAAACACACCAGTAAAGAAGAATGAATAACTGAGATAGGCAGCAACTTGAATGATTCTCAGTAGCATTATGCTGAGTGAAAGAAGCCCCATGCAAAAATCAAACCTTTATTTAAAAAATCTTATCCTGGAGCAAATTGATGATCTGATTCTTGGTTTGGAAGGTTAAACATTTTAGGATCATATTCTTCCTGGTGTTTAAAATTTGAATTGTAGATTCATTTTACTTGCTAGGTTTTTTCCTCCCTCTCCTTCCATTTTTGTATTCATACATTATCACCTAACAGATTCACAGTTGCCCTTGGCAATTACCAGTCCTCTAGCCTTGAATTCAGACTGATAACTAATCCCTGATACTCAGTGATTTTGAGAACATCACCAAATTCAGCTACCAAACCACTGACTAACTTGATTCAGTTCTGCCCTGGGGGCTTCTTTTGAAACTTTCTGCTGTTCTAAGTCCAAAGTTGTAGTCCTAGAAAGAGTCCCCAACTCTTGTGTTCACTCCCATTTCTCAGTAACAAACCTCCACAAATGCCTTTGGTTTTTTAAATTCGATATTTCTAAGTCTTTTGTATTTTCTATTATTTTATGTGTTCAAAGCAAATGAGATTAAGATAGTAAGGGATGATAGTACAAGGCTCTCCTGTCTCATGTCGGTTCTAAAATATCAAGAAACTTGTATGTTCACAAGTTCATACAATAGCAGTGAACAGTGAAAGGAGTTAATTGACAAATAGATGAAAATATTTTTTTAATTTTTTATTTTGTATTGGGGTGTAGCACATTAACAATATTGTGATAGTTTCGGGTGAACAGTGAAGAAACTCAGCCATACATATACATGCATCCATTCTCCCCCAAACTCCCCTCCTATCCAGGCTGCAGCATAACACTGAGCAGAGTTCCCTGAGCTATACAGTAGGTCCTTGTTGGTTATCCATTTTAAATATGGCATTAGACACATGCAACTCTTGAATTCCTTAAAGATGAAAATTATTTTAATTGATATTAATGTGGAGTACCATGCCAACCTGTTAGATAATGGATAAAATATAATTAAATGTACTGAGATTATGCTTGACCACTGTTGTCTTGGGATGACATTGTAACCCCTTACAGCTTTATGAAAAGTTAAGAGATGAACATGAGGCAGTACAGATGCAGAAAAGTCCACTTGGTCTCATGGGGTCAGAAAAGCAACCATCTTTAATTTCTCCCACGTAGAGTCTTGATCTTAAGGATTTGCACTTTCCTGGGATCACAGTGACAATGAATCGTCTGGTTAATGAGGAGCTTTGGAAATTGAAATCTCCAGGGTTCAAGACTGTGATCTGCCTGTGACTACCTCAATCAACTATACCTTTTCTGGGAAAGTAGTAGCACACCTGAGACTCTTCCCATAAATGATCCCTCCTGCCCAGGAGCTGGTGACTCACTCAGACCTTCTGTTCTTCCTAAGGACAGCTGTTCTGTATGGTACATCAGAGATGTCAAGCATCTTTCCACTGTGATACCAGCAAGGTGGCCTAAATTCCTTTAGTGAATATTTGGTGTTTTGGTACAGGTTCATATAGGGGAAGCTGTGAAAACAGTATATACATCAGATGATTAGAACCCAGTCTCTCTGCCTAACATGACATCTTTACCTTTTTTAAATTATATTTTACACCAATATTTGTAAGCATATTTAATTTACTAATATGAAACTCTCTATATGACCTTGTACTTCTTTCTGATTAGAAATCTTCCTGTTCAGATACAGGGTGACTTTTAAAGAATTGTCCAATATTTCTTTGTGCATCTGTCATTGTAGGGGAGGGGAGAAAACTTGATAAGCTTCATCTTATCTTTCCATTTTTGGTTCTTGACATATATATGTATTATTTCTTTTCCCTGGCCCTGAGGTCACTGGGGATCCAGACAAAATTTTCAGTGGCCTCCCTCATCTGTTTCTCTTTATAAAATTACTAATTTTTTTGATTTGGCTGCACCAGGTCTTAGTTATGGCATATGGGATCTAGTTCCCTGACCAGGGATCAAACCCAGGCTCTCTACATTGGGAACACAGTGTCTTAGCTACTGGACCATCAGGGAAGTCCCCTAATGTTTCAAATAATCAGAACAGTACAGATAGTTTATAAAAGAACCATGTCTTTATCCTTTCTAGCATTAACTGTTCATGCTCTGAAATATCAACTTTGGGTATTTTAAGGACAGAAAAACATGCATGCAGAAGGCATTACTTTTCCCCTCCCTTCATTAATCTCCTTCCCTTCCCAAGATGGTGTGGATCTCTTGTGATACTCCTGATGCTCATCTAGGGATCACAGGTTTCCATGTCTTTTTTAACCACATCTTTTTCATCAGATCATCAACAACATGGAATCCAGAAATCACACAGATGTTTCAGAATTCCTTCTCATGAGACTGACAGAGGACCCAGAACTGAAGACCATTTTCTTCAGCCTGTTCCTGTCCATGTACCTGGTCACTGTCCTGGGAAACCTGCTCATCATCCTGGCTGTCATCTCTGACTCCCACCTCCACACCCCCATGTACTTCTTCCTCTCCAATCTGTCCTTTACTGATATCTGTTTAAGCACAACCATGATCCCAAAGATTCTAGTGAACATCCAAGCACAGAATCAGAGCATCACTTACACAGGCTGTCTCACCCAGATCTGCTTTGCCCTGATTTTTGTTAGTTGTGAAAATTTTCTCCTTGGAGCAATGGCCTATGACCGCTATGTGGCCATTTGTCACCCCCTGAGATACACTGTCATCATGAACCCCCACCTCTGTGCTGTGCTGATTCTCATCTCATTATCTGTCAGCATCGTGGACGCCCTGCTCCACAGTCTGTTGGTGTTGCGACTGTCCTTCTGCACCGACTTGGAAATCTCTCTCTTCTTCTGTGAAGCTGTTCAGGTCATCAAGCTTGCCTGCTCTGACACCCTCATTAATAATATTGTCTTGTATTTTGCAGTTAGCATATTAGGTGGCATTCCTCTTTCTGGAATCCTTTTCTCTTATACTCAAATTGTTTCCTCTATTTTGAGAATGCCATCATCAAGCAGAAAGTATAAAGCTTTTTCTACCTGTGGGTCTCACCTCTCAGTTGTTTCCTTGTTCTATGGAACAGGTTTTGGACTGTATATTTGTTCTGCCATTTCTGAGTTCTCTGGGAAAACTGCAGTGACTTCATTGATGTACACTGTGGTCACTCCCATGATGAACCCCTTCATCTATAGCCTGAGAAACAGAGACATGAAAGGAGCTCTGAGGAAACTCATTGGTAGTGTAGCTTCTTTTCTGTGATGTGTCATTGAACTTGAGATAAGGCTACTAGAATAAGGCCAAATTAGAAGATTACTGATGAGCTAGAATGCCTGACTCTTTCATCACCAGGTTCTTAAATGAATATATAACATGATGGCTAAGTGCATTTTAACTTAAGATTTAAAACCAACTTATGTTTGTCTAGCTCTGTGATGTTTGACACAAAATTTCCGTTCTCTAAGATAAGGTTTTTGGTTAGGGCCAAGAGAAGCTGAGTCTGAGGCAGAGGTTTGTGTATAGTAATTTTGCTGGGGAATGTTCTCAGCATAAAGGATATCAGAGAAGGTGAAGGAAAGGATTTAAACAAGTTTGTGGTCATGCAAAGATAGAGTCTGCCTGATTCCCTGGATAACACCATATGAACTGAACTCTAGAGTTAAGGCTATTGTGACACATGCTGGCTGATCTTTCACACCCCAGTTCAGGAGTTCCTGGGGTTGTTCACTGGTAAATGGGACATGTGTAAGTGGATATTTGCATCCACAATATTCAGCTTCATCATCTGTAAAGTTGCCATGATTAGCTTATCTCAGTCATTTGAAAAGATTGTGAGGTATTTGAACTTGATTAGTGAGGAAGACTTTCTAATGGCAGGCTACAGTCCATAGGGTCGCAGAGTCGGACATGACTGAAGTGACTTAGCACACAGCACATACATCCTTGCTCTAATATGTTCAAATGGTAAAGACAGTTATCCTCATTATAGGAATTTCAGAGGCAGAAAATGTGCAGGCACGAGAGAGTAGAGATTCATTCATTCCTCCATGGAGAGGCTTCGTGCTACGGCTGATTCCCCTCATGGATTCATACGGCTGCATCAGATGGAGGCATCATACCTAGAGGGATTCCCAGAAACCAAGACAACTGTCCTTCTCTCGGTCTGTTGTTAACTGAGGGTCTATTTTTAGTCGCTATTTCCATGGTGTCATATTACCTTCAGTTGGAAAAGTTGGTACTGAAGTTCTATAAATGAAATAATATGCCTACTGTTTTCTCATTTTGCTTTTTAAAATTTGTGGTAAAATGTAAAACATAAGAATTGCAATTGTAATGTGTTTAAGGTGTGCCATTTTGTGTCATATTAACATTCACACTGCTGGGCAGTCATCACCACATTCTGTTTCCACCTATTTTATTTTTTGGCTGTGCCGGGTCTTTGTTGCTGTGTGGGCTTTCTCTAGTTGCGGTGAGTGGAGGTTACTTTTCCTTGTGCTGATCATGCTTCTCATTGCAGTGGCTTTTCTCTCTCTCTGTCTCTCCCCCCACCCCGCACTGGCATGTTTTATTTATTTATTTATTTTTTAATTGAAGGATAATTGCTCTACAGAATTTTGTTGCTTTCTCTCAAACATCAGCAAGAATCAGCCATAGGTACACCCATGTCCCCCGCTCCTGAGCCTCCTCCCCACCCCCACCCCCCGGCTCCCTCCCCATCCCACCCTTCCAGAGCCCCTGTTTGTGATCCCTGAGTCATGCAGCCAATTCCCACTAGCTATCTACATTACATATGGTGTTGTAAGTTTCCACGTTACTCTTTCCATACATCTCACCCTCTCCCTCCTCCCCATCCCCGTGTCCATGGGTCTGTTCTCTATGTCTGTTTCTCCACTGTTGACAGTGGCTTCTCTTGTTGCAGAGCACAGGCTCCAGGCACGTGGGCTTCGGTAATTGTGGCATGCAGGCTTAGTTGTTCCACGGCATGTGGGATCTGCCCAGACCAGGAATGGAACCTGTGTCCCCTGCATTGGTAGGCAGATTCCTAACCACTGCACAACCAAAGAAGTCCTCCAACTATTTTTCATCACCTTTGACTCTCCCCATGCTTCAGTCCCTGGCAATCTCTGTTCCTTTTTCTGTCTCTATAAATGTTTCTAATTTGAAAATTCTTATAATATATGTCATACAATTCATACAATACATGTCCTTTTTTCTTTTTCAAGTTTTGATTGTGAAAAACTAAAAATACAGCAAAAATTGAAAGAATGATACAATTAAAAACCATTTATGGACTGCTTATATTCAACAGTTACTATTTCACAATATTTGTTTTATCAGTCTACATATACTAATTTTCTTCTTTCTTGTAGTGTTAAAATACACATTGTATAAAATTATACCATCCTAATTATTTTTAAGTTCACAATTAAAAGTGTTCAGTATAGGAAATTTTTCATCTTATAAATCTGAAATTCAGTTTCCTTTAAGCAGTAACTCTCCTTTACCTCATCTTCCTAGCCCCTGTAACCATTTTACTTTTGTTTTCTATGAATTTCAGTATTTCAGATACTTCTTATAAGTGAAATTTGTCTTTTTCTGACTGGCTTGTTTCACTTAGTATAATGTTCTCAAGCTCCATGCATGTTGTAGCATGTGGCAGGCTTTCCTCCCTTGCTAAGGATGAATAATATTCCATCATATGTATATAACACATTTTGTTTATCAATTCATCCTCTGGTGGACACTTGGGAAGCTCCCACCTCTTGGCTAATATATATAGTTCTCTTATGAATAAAGATGTATATATATATATATATATATATTTCATTTTAATTTCTAATGCACAGGTTCCTTTCTGTCTTTAAGAGTACTATCTGTGTGTGTGTGTATGTTTGTGTGTGTGTGTGTGCACACGCATGCATGCGTGTGTGTGTGCTCAGTCATGTCTGACTCTTTGTGACCTCAAGGACTGTAAACTGCCAGGCTCCTCTACCCATGGGATTTTCCAGGCAGGAAGGCTGGAGTGGGTATATATATTCAGTTGCTTATACCCGACTGAATACAGAGTTTCAGAGTTTCCTACTCCAGAGGATCTTCCTGACCCAAGGATCAAACCTGTGTCTCTTGCATCTCCTGCATTCTTTACCACTGCTCCACTATCTACTTAAACTTTACCACTGCTCCACTATCTATACTTATGTTTTAGTCTTTCCAAAATTTATTTTTAAAATATCATACAATTTAATGCATTTTTGTGTACTGTTCTTTGTTTTTTTAATTAATAACTTAATTTTTTATTTAGAAATTTTTCTTTGTGGAAAGCTTTTCACTGTTAGTTGAAGAGATCTTTAAAAAATATTTATTTATTTACTTGGCTGTATCGGATGTTAGTTGCATCATGTGGAATCTTTTGTTGTGGCACACAGACTTTCCAGTTGTGGTACATGGACTTATGAGCTCTGAGGCATCTGGAATCATAGTTTCCCAACCAGGGATCAAGGCTTTGTCCCCTGCATTACAAGGTAGATTGGTCACTACCTAACCACTGGACCACAAGGGAAATGCCTATTTTTAATTTTTATTTTAAAAAATTATCCATTTATTTGGCTGGACCAGGTCTTAGTTGGGGCATGTGGGATCTAGTTCCCTGACCAGGGATCGAACCTGGGCCCCCTGCATTGGGAGTATGGAGTCTTAGCTACCGGACCACCAGGGAAGTCCCTGTACTGCTCTTTATATTTCAACTCATGTATCAATTCTTAGAACCACCACTGCACTCAGGATACAAGGCAGTTACATCATTCATGGATAACTGCCTTGTGTTGCACTGTAATCACACATTCCTTCGTCTTTGTGAATCACTATGAGCCACTGATAGCCACAGAACAGAACTGATCTGTTCTGCATCCTTACAGCTTTGTGTTTCTCATAATACCACATAAATGAAATCACCACACTGTTCATAAATACAATGGCTCTTTTCATAACTGGCCTAAACAAAAATATCCACGTGGACTTCTCCGGACAATGCATAAATAATGTGCTGTATTATAATAGCAGCAATAAAAAGGAGTTAGGTATTGATACTCTCAATAACTTGTATAATTCTCAAAGGTATGCTGAGTGAAAGAAGTCCCCTGTAAAAAGCAAACATTTATTTAAAAATTCTTATCCTGTACGGCCCTTATGGAAAACAGTATGGAGATTCCTTTAAAAACTAGGAGTGAATCGACCATATGACTCAGCAATCCCACAACTGGGCATATACCCTGAGAAAACCACAATTCTAAAAGGTACATGTACCCCAATGCTCATTGTAGCAATATTTACAATGGCCAGGACATGGAACCAACCTAGATGTCCATCAACTGATGAATGTATAAAGAAGTTGTGGTATATTTACATAGTGGAATAGTACTCAGCCATAAAGCAGAATGAATTTGAGTCAGCTGTAGAAAAGTGGATGAACCTGCTGCTGCTAAGTCGCTTCAGTTGTGTCCGACTCTGTGCGACCCCATAGACGTCAGCCCACCAGGCTCCCCTGTCCCTGGGATTCTCCAGGCAAGAACACTGGAGTGGGTTGCCATTTCCTTCTCCTATGCATCAAAGTGAAAAGTGAAAGTGAAGTTGTTCAGTCGTGTCCAACTCTTAGCGACCCTATGGACTGCAGCCCACCAGGCTCCACCGTCCATGGGATTTTCCAGGCAAGAGTACTGGAGTGGGGTGCCATTGCCTTCTCCGGTGGATGAACCTAGAACCTGTCAAATAGAGTGAAGTAAGTCAGATAAAGAAACACAAATACTGTATATGAACACATATATATGGAATCTAGAAAAATGGTACTGATGAACCTAGTAGAGAACGAGCTTGTAGACACAGCGGGGGAAGGTGAGGGCGGGATGAATTTAGAAAGTAGCACTGACATATATACACTATCGTGTGCAAAATAGTTAGGAGGAAGCTGCTAAACAACACAGGGAGCCCAGCCTGGTGCTCTGTGATGACCTAGAAGGGTGGGATGAGGGGAGGGGAGGGAGGGTCCGAGGGAAGGGATATATATAATTATGACTGATTCGCATTGTTGTATGGCAGAAAGCAACACAAAACTGTAAAGCAATTTTTCACCAATTAAAAAATAATAAATTTAAAATCTCACCCTAGAGTGGATTGATGATCTGATTCTTGGTTTGATAGGTTGATCTTTTTGGCATCAAGTTATTCCAGGCTATTTTGAAGTTTGAACTGTGGATTCATTTTTTTTTTAATTTTATTTTATTTTTAAGCTTTACAATATTGTATTGGTTCTGCCATATATCAAAATGAATCGGCCACAGGCATACATGTGTTCCCTATCCTGAACCCTCCTCCCTCCTCCCTCCCCATACCATCCCTCTGGGTCACCCATGTGGATTTATTTTAATTGCTATGTTTTTTCCCTTCCTCCGTTTCTCATGTTTTATCATGCAATAGCTTCACAGCTGCCCTTACCAAAAACTAGCCTTGAATTCACTCTAATAACTAATTTCTGCTGCCCACTGATTTTGAGAGTATAAAAAATCCAGCCACCAGACCATCAGGTAGTTCGATTTGGTTTTGCCTTTGAGGCTTCTTTTGAAATTTTCTACTGTTTTAAGTCTAGAGTTAAGGTCCCAGGCAGTGTCCAAGACTTCATGTTCACTCTAATTTCTCAATAACAAACCTCCACTGAGCCCTTGGCTTTTAACTTTTTATACCTCTATGTCTTTTATACTTTTCTATTATTTTATGTGTTTGAAGCAAAAGATGCTAAGATGGTAAGGAGTGACTTTACAATGCCGTCTTGTCTCCTGTTGGTTTTACTATATCATGACAGTTGTAGGTTAACAAAATTCATACAGTAGCAGTGAAAAATAGAGGGAAGAAATGGATAGGCACATGAAAACATTGATCTCTGTAAAGATGAAAAATATTTCAATTAATATTAATGTGGAATACCGTCTCCAATTATTGGGTACAATCTAAATAAATATACTGAGATTAAATCTGCACACTAGCATTTTGCCGTGACATTGGAACCTCTTACAATTCCATGAAAAAATTAAGAGATGGGCGTGAGCCTGCACAGACACAGAAAAGTGAATGGTATCCACTTGGCCTCATAGAGTCAGAAAATCGGCCATCTTGAATTTCTCTCATGTAGTCTTCACCTTAAGATTTTGCACTGTCCTGGGATCACAGTGACAATGAATTGGCTGATTAATGAGGAACTTTGGAAATTGAATCTCCAGGGTTCAAGACAGTAATATGCTTGTGACCACCTCAGTCAGCAGTCTCTCTCAGGAAGGAAGAAGTGCAACTGAGACTCCTCTCGTAAAGGATTCCTCCTGCCCAGGATATGGTGACTCATTCAGATCTTTTGTTCTTCCTAAGAACAGCTTTTCTCTATGGTACCTCAGAGGTGTCAAGCCTCTTCCTATTGTGATCCCAGCTAGGTATCACAGGTGATATCCCTTTGCGAATGTTTGGAAATGTGGGCAAATATTTTGGTACAGGTTTATCCAGGAAAGGCTGTGAAGACAGTACCTACATCAGATAGAACCCAGTCTCTGCCTAACTTATGTCATTATGTCATCTTCACACTTTTTTTTTTCTTTTTTTGCATTTTGTACCAATACTTGTAAACATCTGTTTTACTAATACCATATTCTTTGCTGTGACCTTGAGCTTTTCTTCCTGAGTAGAAATCTGCTTGTTCTACAACAGGGTGACTTTTTTTAGATTTTTTTAAGCTGAAGTGCAATTTTATTTTTTTATTAATTTTTATTGAAGTATAGTTGTTTTACCATGTTGTGTCAGTTTCTGCCATTCGGCAAAGCAAATCAGTTATAGATATACCCATGAAAAAGTGACCCCCTCTTTTTTAGATTTTCTTTCCATTTAGGTCACCACAGAGCATTAGGTAGAGTTCTTTGTGCTATATAGTAGGTTCTTATTAGTTATCTATCTTATACATAGTGGTGTATATATGTCAATCCTTATCTCCAAATTAATCCCATTCCCTTTTCCCCCTTGGTGTCCATAGATTTATTCCCTATATCAAATAAGGTGACTTTTTTTTTTTTTCTGACGTTTCTCTGTGTTCCTGTGATGGTATGGATGGGCAGAAAGGTTGGTAAGTTCACCTTATCTTTCCTGTTTCTTGATATATCTTTATATTATTTCTGATGCATGGTACTGAAGCTGCTGGTTACATAGAATCTTCACTGCCTCCCTAGCCCACTGTTTCTCTTTACAAAGTCACCAAATGTTTTTAATAATCAGAAGAACACAGATAGTATAACTTAAAAATACAACCAAGTCTTAAAACTTTCTAGAATTGTTTGTACTCTGAAATATCCACATCATTTTTTTTAAAGGAACCCAGGAATAAAAATGCATAAAGAAGGCATTCCTTTTTTGTTCCCTCAGTTTGTCTCCTTCCATTCCCCAAGTGGCATTTACCTCTTTCGATACCCCTGCTTCTTCTTCAAGGACTACATATTTCACTGTATCCTTACCACATCTTTTTAAAAGAATATTTATTTGGCTGCACTGGGCCTTAGCTGTGGCACTCAGAATCTTTTAGTTGTGGGATCTAGTTCCCTGACAAGGATTGAACCCAAGCCCCTTGCATTGGGAGTGTGGGGGATTTTAGCCATTGGATCACCAGGGAAGTTTCCTGGTTATCACATCTTTTTAATCAGACTCATCAACAGCATGGAACCCAGAAACCACACAGATGTTTCAGAATTCCATCTTATGAGACTGTCAGAGGACCCAGAATTGAAGACCATCTTCTTCAACCTGTTCCTGTCCATGTACCTGGTCACTGTCCTGGGAAATCTGCTCATCATCCTGGCTGTCATCTCTGACTCCCACCTCCACACCCCCATGTACTACTTCCTCTCCCATCTGTCCTTTACAGACATCTGTTTAAGCACAACCATGATCCCAAAGATCCTAGTGAACATCCAAGCACAGAGTCAGAGCATCACTTACACAGGCTGCATCACCCAGATCTGCTTTGCCCTGACTTTTGTTTTGTGGGAAAATTTTCTCCTTTTAGTAATGGCCTATGACCGCTATGTGGCTATTTGTCACCCACTGAGGTACACAGTCATCATGAACCCTCGCCTCTGTGTTCAGCTGATTCTACTCTCTTTGTTCACCAGCACTGCAGACGCCCTGCTCCATGGTCTGATGGTGTTACGACTGTCCTTTTGCACAGACCTGGAAATCCCCCTCTTCTTCTGTGAAGTTGTTCAGGTCATCAAACTCGCATGTTCTGACACCCTCATCAATAACATCCTGATATATTTAGCAGCTGGTGTATTTGGTGGCATTCCTCTTTTGGGAATCATTTTCTCTTATATTCAAATTGTTTCTTCCATTCTGAGAATGCCATCATCAAGCAGAAAGTATAAAGCTTTTTCCACTTGTGGGTCTCACCTCTCAGTCGTGTCCTTGTTCTATGGGACAGCTTTTGGGGTGTATATTAGTTCTGCAGTTACTGAATCTTCTAGGAAGACTGCAGTGGCTTCCATGATGTACACCGTGGTCACTCCCGTGATGAACCCCTTCATCTACAGCCTGAGGAACAAGGACATGAAGGGAGCTTTGAGGAAGCTCTTTGGAAGAATATCTTTGCTGTGATTGTGTCACCTGATTTTGGCTGGGTACTCTAGAATGAATCAAAATTAAAATAATATGAATGAACTACTCTGCCTGACACTTTCATCACCAAGTTATTTTTTTTTATTTTATTGAAGTATAGTTGATTTGCAATGTTGTGTTACCAAGTTCTTAAGTGAATAGATAACATGATGGCCAACTGCATTTCAACTTAGCATTGAAAACCAACTTGTTTTTCTAGCTCTGTGGTTTCTTTATTATTTTTTTTTTCAATTTAATTATTTGGCTGGTCAACGTCTTAGTTGTGGCATGCAAGGTCTTTAGCTGCAACATGTGAACTCTTAGTTGTAGAATGTGGGATCCAGTTCCCTGACCAGGGATCAAACTTGGGTCCCTTGCCTTGGGAGCATGGAGTAACCACTGGACCACCAGGGAAGTCTCTAGATCTGTGATGTTTACCACAAATTACCTTTCTCTAAGGTTTTTTGTTACAGCAAACAGAAGCTGAATCTGAGGCAGATCTTCTTGGTATGATAATTTTGGGTGGAATGTTCTCAGCACAAGAGAAGTGGGAAAAGTTGGATAGGTCAAGGTTTAAAGAAGTCTGTGGTCATACAGAGGTAGAAATGTGGATTGCACCATGTGAACTGCACCCCAGAGTTAAGCCTGCTATGAGACATGGCAGCCGATCTTTCTTACCACAGTTCAGGAATTCTTAAGACTGGTCACTCACTGGTAAATCAGACATATGTGGGGCAACATTGACATTCACAACACTCAGCTTCATCATCTATAAAAAATTGTGATTAGATTATCACCGTGGTTTGAAATGATTGCATGATATTTGAAATTGGTTAATGAGGAATCCTTTCTAATAAGATAAAGATATCCTTCCTCTAATATGCTCAAACAATAAAGATAGTTATCCTCATTACAAGGATTTCAGAGGTACAAAATGCACGGGAGTGGGAGAGCAGAGATTCATTCATTCCTCTGTGAAGTAGCTTCAACCCAGGACTGACTCCCCTCATGGACTCAGATGGCTGAATCAGATGCAGGCATCATATCTAGACATGAATCCCAGAGGCCAGTACAATCGACTGTCCTTCTCTGGGTCTGTTGTTAATTGAGGGTCTATTGACAATAGATGTTTCCATTGCATCATCCATAAGATATTACCTGCAATTCTATCACTGAGAATAGGATCATATGCCACTGACTTAATCCAGTTCCGGATAAAGAACAAATGATTACTGTGAAAGCCTTATACTTATCATGTGTGTGGGCTCAGTCACTCAGTGGTGTCCAACTCTATAACCTGCCAGACTCCTCTGTCCATGGAATTTTCCAGGCAAGAAAACTGGTGCCAGTTGTTATCTCTTACTCCAGGCGATCTTCCCAACCCAGGGATCTAACCTTGAGTCTCCTGTGTCTCCTGCATTGGCAGGTGGATTCTTTACTACTGAGCCACCTGAGTGCAATTATTGCTGCAAAGTTAATCTCCATATAGGCGATAAATACTTAGACCAATGCCCTAGTAAAATTTAATAGTATTATCATGTTCCACAAATTTCCTCTAACCTTGAGTCTTATAATGTTATTGATCCCATATATTTCTCTACTTGCTTTAACAATTTGATTTGTTTTCTTTTATTGTTATATTTATCAGCCTTTTCCTTCTAGTCTGAGTAATATAATAAAATACATAATAAAAATAAATAATTATTAGTCAGGCAAGGCAAATGTTGGTAATTTTCCTCTGGCATCTTATTTGCTTTGAAACTTTCTTTCTCATTGACTTATTTACAAGAATGTACCTGAATTTTCACTTCTTTTCTTAGTCATCTTATATCATTGTATTTCTTACACATTTCTGGTGAAGTCCACACAGAAACACTGTGAAATAAAATCAATTGTATCATGAACATCTTAGCAATTGGGTGTAATCTTAGGCCTGTAGTGGAAAACTTTAATTTTTTTTTTTTTTTGGCTGTGCTGGGTCTTTGTTGAGGGGTGCAGGCTGTTCATTGCCGTGTATGGGCTTTTCTCTAGTTGTGGTGCATGGGGGCTTCTCTAGTTGCAGTGGGGAGGTTTAGTTGCCCAAGACATGTGGAATCTATTTTCCCAACTAGGGATTGAACCTGAGTTCCCTGAATTGGGAGGTAGATTCTTAACCATTGGACTACCAGGGAAGTCCCTCATGAAAAACTTTTTAATGTGTCTTTGTGAAGAAAGCTGTTCTATGGAGAACTACTTTCATTTGACAGAGAAGTGCTGAGAGTAAGACAAGGAAAAAGGGAAGTGGACAAGATTAGGTGGATCCGTTTCCCCAGAAGCACAAAAATGTATGGTCATCAGTCAGAATCACCTCTGTGGTGAATTGGTGAAAACAGTGGAGCTGTCAAGGGAGAATCAAGAGTGTGGATGAAGAACCTTCTATTCACTGAGAAGTGAGAGGTGGTTTTATTTTAAGCACCAAATCTAGGGAACAGCTCCCTGGCTGGCACTCCTGTTCACTCTAGTGCAGAGGTTCCTCCATTGTTGTCATTAGAACAGCTGCAGAGATTAATTACCTGAGACCTTTGTTCATACTGAGGTATCCCTGACCTCCAACAAGAACCACTGATTTTGAACTTCAGAGGTGGGGGGTATGTGCATGCCTGCTAAATTGCTTCAGTCGTGTCCAACTCTTTGTTGGACAAATCCTATCCATATGATTCTCCAGGCAAGAATATTGGAGTGGGTTGCCATTCCCTTCTCCAGGGTATCTTCCCCACCCAGGGATTGAACCCGCATCTCCTGTGTCTTCTGCATTGCAAGCAGACTCTTTACCAGCCACCAGGAAAACCCCAGGGGGGCATGTGCTGGTCTGCAAAAGTAGTAACATAATAAAATGCATGTAACTGACCTGAAATTTAAATAAATAGTTTTTCTCATATTGCACTTTGGAGATTTCATTGTGCTTTGGGGTATGACAGTAACTGATTAATTTCCAATATTCTGTATATCTACATTATGTTTGATGACTACAAAATAGATATCCTTTAAGAAACTGATGGAAATTTTGTTTGCTTTTCTTGTTATATTTATCAGCCTTTTTCTTCTGATCTGAATAACATAATAAAATAAATAACTATTAGTTTTTGTAGCTAAGTTTCTGCCATTATGAGTAAATCTGAAGGTTTTTTTTTTAATATTTCTTGGTAGAGTGAGAGAGGAGATCCATATCATCATCAACACTTTTCATTTATAGTAACAACTTACTGAGTGTAAAAATTATTTCATCAAGTGGCATACCTCATATTAATATATGGTTCAGAGTCTTTTGATCTTCCTTTCTGTTAAATATCTAATTGTGATGTATCTACTGAGTTGTTTATCCTTTTCTCACTCATTCATATGAGTTATTTACATAATCAAAACATTAGTGCTAGTCATACACATTGCAGATTTCTTCAAGTATATCACTTCTATTTGGATATCCTCTCAGTTTTGCTTCAGATGAATACAAGTACTTCATTTTAATTATGTAGTTGTAATTTGTCAATACTTTCCATAATGGCCTGTACCCAATACGTCTTGTTTATGAAATCCATAGGTCTTGCATTTATGTATTTTAAATGTAAATATGTAATAGTTCGTTTATTTCCAACTGTTACCTCCCTATTATGATATTTCAATTTCAAATCTTCTCTATTCTCTTCATTTATGAAACTCACATTTCTATGAACATCTTAATTAGACCTCAAGCGATATAGATTACTAATCTGATAAAAAAGAAAATTGTTTGAATAGATTAGTACCATGTTCATTTTTCATTTGTTTTGTTTTTTGCTTTATATCTTATTTGTTTTTTGTTGTTTATATATCTTATTGTAATATAGTTGATTTACAATATTGTGTTAGTCTCAGGTGTATAGCAGAATAATTCAAGTTATACATATACATGTATTCATGATTAGATTTTTTTCTCATACAGGTTGCCACAGAGATTTGAGTCGACATGCCTGTGCTATACAGTAGGTCATTGTTGGTTGTCTATCTGATATATAGCAGTAGTGTGTGTACATCCCTATCTCCTGATTTGTCCTTCACCCCCGTGTTTTCCCTTTGGTAACCATAAATTTGTTTTCAATATTGAAAGTCTGTTTGTAAAACTATTGTTAAGTCTGTTTCTGTTTTGCAAATAAGTTATTTTGTATCTTTTAAAGAATTATATTCCATATATGAGTGATATCATGATATTTGTCTTTGACTTACTTCACTTAGTGTGATAATCTCTAGATCCATCCAGGTTGCTACAAATTGCATTATTTTATTCTTTTTTATGACTGACTAATAGTCCTTTGTATATATGTACCAAGTCTTCTTTTTAAAAACAAATTTTTGGAGTATAGTTGATTTTTAATGTTGCATTGGTTTCAGGTATACAGAAAAGTGTATCAATTATACATATACATATGTTCATCCTTTTTTAATGATTTTTTTCCCATATAGACTGTTACAGAGTATTGAGTAGAGTTCCTTGGGTTATAAAGTAGGCTCTTGTTAGTTATCTATGAACCACATCTTCATCCACTCCTCAGTCAACGGACATTTCGGTTGCTTCCATGTCCTGGCTATTAGAAACAGTGCTGCAGTGAGCACTGTGGTGCATGTATCTTCCCAGATTACAGTTGCCTCCAGATATACGCCCAGGAGTGGGATTGCTGAATCATACAATAGTTCTATTTTTGGTTTTTTAAGGAACCTCTATATACAGTGTTTGTACCCATAGGCATTCCTACCAACAGTGTAAGAGGGTTCTCTTTTCTCCATACCCTATCCAGCAGCTATTGCTTGTAGATTTTTTTTTGATAATGATGACCATTTTTTTTTTGGCTAATAGCTTAAAAAAATTTTTTTAATTTAATTTTTATTGGAGTACAGTTGCTTTACAATGTTGTGTTAGTTTCTACTGTACATCAAATGAATCAGCTATACATATACATATATCCCTTCTTTTTTGGATTTCCTTTCCATTTAGGTCATCACAGAGCATGAATAGAGTTCCCTGAGCTATACAGTAGGTTCTCATTAGGTACCTATTCTATACATATTGTCAATAGTGGATATATGTCAATCCCTTCCCCTTTCCCACCCCACTGTGTCCATATGTTTGTTCTCTATGTCTGTGTCTTATTTCTGTCTTGCAAATAAGATCATCTATATCATTTTTCTAGATTCCGCACATACACATTAATATACAATATTTTTTTTCTTTCTGACTTACTTCACTCTGTATGATAGTCTGTAGGTGCATCCATATCTCTACAAATGACTCAATTTCATTTCTTTTTATGGTTGAGTAATATTCCAGTGTATCCATGTACCACATGTTCTCTAGTCACTCATCTGTCAATGGACACTTAGATGGCTTCCATGTTCTGGCTATTGTAAATAGTGCTGCAATGAACATTGGGATGCACATGTCTTTTTAAAATATTTTTTAAATTTTATTTATATTTTTAATTGAAGGATAATTGCTTTACAGAATTTTGTTGTTTTCTGTCAAACAGTTTTCACTGGGTATAAGCCCAGTAGTAGGATTTCAGGGTCTTATGGTAGTTCTATTTTTAGTTTTTTAAGGAACTTCCATACTGAACTTCATAGTGGCTGTATATAATTTACATTCCCACCACAGTGCATGTAGGTTTCCTTTTATCCACACCCTATCCAGCATTTATTGTTTGTAGATTATTTGATGATGGCCATTGAGGTGATATTTCATTGGGGTTTTGATTTGCATTTCCTTAATAATTAGTATTGTTAAGCATCTTTTCATGTGCTTTTTGGCCATTTGCTTGTCTTCCTTGGAGAAATGTCTATTTAGATCTTCTGCCCATTTTTTTTGTGGAGAAGGCAATGAATGGCAACCCACTCCAGTACTCTTGCCTGGAAAATCCCATGGACGGAGGAGCCTGGTAGGCTGCAGTTCATGGGGTCACTAAGAGTCAGACACAACTGAGCAACTTCACTTTCACTTTTCACTTCCATGCATTGGAGAAGGAAATGGCAACCCACTCTAGTGTTCTTGCCTGGAGAATCCCAGGGACGGGGGTAACCCCAGTGGGCTGCCATCTATGGGGTCACACAGAGTCGGACATGACTGAAGCGACTTAGAGAATTATTGAATGTGAGGAAGTTCCTGATTTGTATAAGTAAGGGTGGTACTGGAAATCCTTGAACTTTTAGCTGGTGTCTGAAGTGAAGGCAATCTCATGAGGAGTGCTCCCTTAAGCTTTGTGGCTTGGCAAACTCTTTGCAGCAAGGCAGGGGGTGAAAAAAATCAAGCCAAGTTGAAGCCCCTCAAAGGTCTCTGAAAACTACCAGAGAGCTCTGGGGCTAGAATGATCCCTTAGAGTCGGCTGGAGTTGGGACAAAATCATACAGTCATTGGCTGTGGGCTGCCTGCTGGCTCTCTGTAGCTGAGGCAGATTGCTTTAGGAGTTGATTGCAGAGAGCTGAGTAACACCCAACATTGGAGAAATATGTCCCTCATTCCAACAGTAGATATTTTTTTTTATTGTGGTAAAATAACATAACATAAAATAATATAAAATTTACTGTCTTCATGATTTCCAAGTAAACTTCACATGGTTTTGCAACCATCACCACCATCCATCTGCAGAACTTTTCATCTTCCCCATCTGAAACTCTGTCCCCACTAAACACTAACTCCCCATTTCTCCTCCCAAAGCCTCTGGTAACCAACGTTCTAATCTCCGTCTACATGTGTCTGACTACTTTAGGTACCTTATATAAGTGGAATCTTTCAATTTTTGTTCTTTGTATCTGGATACATAATATGATACATAATACATAAAATTTTGTTCTTTGTATCTGGATATGGTGGTTGGAATTGGAAGAATTATCAGAAAAGTTGGTAATTGACTTTGGTAGACACTCTTTCATCTGCTCCTTGGGAAACATACATGTGAGGTTTCCTAGGAAAGTTCCAGTTGATAACTCAGTATTAATCATATCGCATTTCAATTTCAAAATACCCTAGTTTGAACAGGAAATTAGTCATCCTATTTGCTCAAAAATATGGCCAAGACCATTAAGAAACAAAAATGCACTAAATATTTTGGTCCTTAAGGTAGAGTCTAGATCCTCAAATCAAGGCGTAGGCAAAAAAATCATAGGAGAAGTTTAGAAACAATAAATAAGAAGAAAGTGAGAGCTATGATTATTTTACAGTGCTAGAAATAAGACTCCCTGTGAACAGAGGTCCTGGATAATGTATAAAGAGAGTGAGAAGGGTATACTGATGTGCTTCACAAAGTCCAGGAGAGCTATGACTTGTGTGGGGAGTCCAAAATAACTTATTATTTCCATTAAAGCTATTCTAAGAGGAAAAATGGGGCTTCCCTGGTGGCTCAGTGGTAAAGAATCCACCTACCAATGCAGGAGATGCCAGTTTGATCCCTGGGTCAGGAAGAAACCCTGGAGTAGGAAATGGCAACCCATTCCAGCATTCTTGCCTGGGAAATCCCATGGACAGAGGAACCTGGCAGGCTCCAGTCCATGGGGTCACAAAGAGTCAGACATGACTGAGCGACTAAATAACAACAATTTCAACAACAGGAGGAAAAATTGTGTAAACAGAAAGCAGAGTGCCAAATAGGTACAAATCACTATGGGACTGCAGATTCAGAATTTCTTGTTGCACATATTTGAATTTACTGCCTTTCCCAGTATTATGAACCAAAAGAAAAAAAAAAATGTTGACGCAGGTATTAAAATTAGGCTATTCTGATGATAATCCCCCACAGGGCACTCTTGATGTCCTTGTTCCTTAGACTGTAGATGAAGGGGTTCAGCATAGGGGTGACCACAGTGTACATCACCGAGACCACTGCACTCTTCCTGTGGGAAGATGAGACAGTGGAGCTGAGATACACCCCAAGGGCTGCTCCATAAAATAAGCAAACAACTGACAGATGAGAACCACAGGTAGAGAAGGCTTTGTACTTCCCATCTGAAGATGAGACTCTTAGAATGGAGGATATAATTCGAATATAAGAGTAAAGGATCCCTGAGAGTGGAACTCCAGCCAAGATGGTACCAATGAAATAGATTAATATGTTACTGGTGGAGATGTCTGAACAGGCGAGGTTGAGAAGTTGAGAAAGCTCACAAAAGAAATGAGGAATTTCCACATCTGCACAGAAGGTAAGCTGTGACATCATCAAGTAGTGAAGTTGAGAGTTCAAAAGGCTGATGGAAAATGACACCAGGACCAACAAGCCACAGAGGTGGGGATTCATGATGACCAGGTAATGCAGAGGGTGACAAATGGCCACCAATCGATCATAAGCCATCACCGTCAGAAGGAGACTCTCCAAGCATGCAAAAAGAGAAAAGACAGTCACCTGAGCTAGGCATCCTGCATAAGGGATGGATTTGCTCTGTGTGTGGAGGTTCACTAGCATGTTGGGGACAGTGGTGGTGCTTATACCAATGTCAGCCAAGGACAGATTGGAGAGGAAGAAGTACATGGGGGTGTGGAGGTGAGAATCGGAGCTGACAGCCAGGATGAGGAGCAGGTTCCCAAGCACAGTGGCCAGGTACGTGGACAGGAAGAGTCCAAAGAGGAGGGGCTGCAGGTCTGGATCATCTGAGAGCCTCAGGAGGAAGAATTGTGAGACACGTGTACGATTGTGTGGTTCCATGAAGAAGGGACACCTTTTTAAAGAGAAGAGGATGTTGAATAAACAATACAAATATAGAGGCACAGACATAAGTGTCCAGAGTTTGGATTTGAACAATTCAAAATTCAGAAATAAAGTATGCATGCTTGAGGACCATACAGCACAATTCATTGAGCAGTATTTTTCAGTGTGAACACATCTTTACTAATGCTGAAGACATTCATTTTTTCCTTCATACATCTATTTTAGAGGCATGGGGCCAAAGAGTATTAGAGAAGAACATTTTGAGATCACAATCCATGAACATGGTCATATATCTGTCCCCTACCTTTGAGAGAAAAATATAGAATAAAAAGTATTCTTCTTTTTTAAAAGATTATTATAATTAAAGCACAAGAAATAGCAGTCAAAAGTACTATATCTTATTCAAATGCAGTACAAGAAATTCCCTTGATTTGCACTGTAGTCCCAGAAAGCTAAAAAGCACTGTCTCTGGATTCTAAATTAAAATCAAATGTTCACAATCAGATAGCATTTGTATAGGTTAAGTAATTTCAAGGGTTTTTTCATCTTTATTTATGTTTATTTATTTCATCTTTATGATATTCATCTTCCATGGAAGTAACTGCTTATTCAAATATGTGGGTTGTCTGGTCACTGTCTCTTTAAATATAACTCAAATATAAATATTTGACCTTGATGGACTCCACATTTTGATAAGTATATTTTTGTTAAAAGAGTAAAATCATATGGCATCCACGATCCTGAAGATAGCATTAATGTATGATGCAGCAATTATTAAATAATAATTAAATTTTAATACTTTGAAGTTTTTTTCATTTTTGTAGAGTTTTTCTCAGTGCTATATACTCTTGGAGAAAGATTTGAGGTTGAGTTTGCATTTTACTGTTTTTGTTTGTAAGGCTAGGAAAACTTCTTAATTGTGTCTTTACTCCTAAACGTTTGTAAAGTGTTGCTGCTGCTGCTGCTAAGTCGCTTCAGTCATGTCCGACTCTGTGCGACCCCATAGATGGCATCTCACCAGGCACCCCCGTCCCTGGGATTCTCCAGGCAAGAACACTGGAGTGGGTTGCCATTTCCTTCTCCAACTCATGAAAGTGAAAAGTGAAAGTAAAGTCACTCAGTTGGGTCCAACTCTTAGCGAACCCATGGACTGCAGCCCACCAGGCTCCTCCATCCATGGAATTTTCCAGGCAAGAGTACTGGAGTGGGGTGCCATTGCCTTCTCGGTGTAAAGTGTTGACTCCTCATCAAATCCAGTCCTCTTAAGAATAGTTGAAAAATTTAAGAACAAAGCCCAGTCTCAAACCCTAAATTGGTCTTCTTATGCCAGATTAAGAGCTGTTCAGGTAGTTCTTTTTTATTGAGGAATCAAGTTTCAATCAACATTGAACTCCCTGAAGGCAACTCAAGTCTTCATTTCTCCTGACAAGTCAAAATATGAATGTAATTGGGAAAAATCAAAACGGGAAAAAAAATAGTAATATCACAAACAGTTGGGTAGTTTGTACATCTGTAAAATGGGTACATTAATTGAACTGAACTTACAGGTTTGCTATAAGCAATTAAAGTACTCACACTTACAAGCAACTGGTCACCATAGTCTAGCCTAGTTAACATATAAAATTAGCTTTCACATGCCCTTTTAACTTCCCAACTTCTGTCAGTTATACTTCGAAGGCTTGTTTTAATATCCAGATAAGTTGAATTTACAAATTGAAAAACCAAAAACTATGTATGTATCTTAATTTAATTGAACTTACAGTCATTATAATGTTGATGTAGCTATCACAAAAAGGAATCTGTGCCCTATTTGTCTATTAAAAGTCAAAAAAAAAAGAAAACTAGAGGGAATTTTGCTCTCCCTGCATGATCTTATTCCCTTGCACTTCAGTGTTTCCCCATGTTAAACACATCATGAGTTGGGTAAGCATGTTTTCTTTCAGTGTTTCCATAACATTTGTATTGATTTATGTATTCATAAGAAGTTTTCTTGAAAACTTTACTAGATACTACCTACCATAGATGAGTCCCTATTTACCACTTTATGAAATACTTCTATTTCAACACATAATATGATGTATGATATTACCTGAGGGATAAATTTTATTTTCCTTTTCAATTTTTTATTATGACACAGCTAAGAAAATTCTTGGGCCCCTATCTATATTACACAAATAAAAGTCCCAAAAGACATATGCATCTAAGACTATTGTTTGAGTTTTAAAAATTGAAGCATGTGCAATTTTCCTATTCCTATCTTCTTGTGTGATAAAAAAGATCACACAAAAGCAAGTGCATGCTCTGATTGTCAAGGTACAAAATTAGAAAGATCTCTGAAATCTCACTGGCAATAGGCTTTTCATGATAAAATCACAGGAAAATTCCCGTCTTGTATAGGGAATGACATTTCTGTAACTCAAATGTTTTAGATGGGCTGGAAAATGCATTCTTATTCACAGAAAACCCTATCATCCATAATAGTCATACAATAAAAGCCCCTGAAAACCACTTAGTCTATTTGTTAATACACAGATAAATTCACCAAATCCCCAGCAGAAGAAACCCACAGTTCTACTTCCATTTGATCATCTGGGACTAAAGCAGGTTTCAGAAGAAAACAAGCAATCCACTCTGGTGGGACAGAGTCCTAGGACTGGAATTGGGAGGCCCTTGTCTGAGGCCCACACCTTTCATACACTAAATATGGAGTGTGTGTAAATCTCCCTACATCTCTGCGAAGGTGTTCCTCACATTGAAGTCAGGCCAATAACACCCATTTGTAGGACATGTAGGGTGTCAGGGAAGGGGAAATTACCCCTTCTACCCTTCTGGAGTTCTTGTGGCTGGATTAATAATAAAATCAACACAGGGCACGTTAACAGGAGAAAAAGGAATCAAATATTAATTTGTGCACTTGAAGGTCACATAAAAATAGAACCTAAGAAGTGGCCAAAGCAGGCAGCTTTTATCCTCTTTAGATAAAGAAACAAAACATTTGTAAGAAATTGACAGGACAAAGAAACTTAGGCTTTGAGTGCTTCATTAGTGAAGAATCTAAACAGTTTGAGCTTGAGGTAGTGTATTGAAGAAATAATGAGTTTTGTTTAAACAGATTTCTGGGCCCTAAATTCCCTATGTCTGAAAATAAGGATGTCCTTCTCCCCCTAGATAAAGCTTCCCAGGTGGGTCAGTGGTAAAGAATCCATCTGCCAAAGCAGAAGATGCAGGAGACATGGGTTTGATCCCTGAGTCGGGAAGACCCCCTGGTGAAAGAAACAGCAACTCACTCCAGTATTCTTGCCTGGGAAATCTCTGATGGGCTACAGTCTGTGGAGTTACAGAGTCAGACACGACTGAACTCACATCTCCCTCTAGATACAGGGAGTGCCCCTTTCATATGAGAGATTTTCCTCCTTCTCAGGGGGACAGAGGAGGATCAGAATTTCCTTCTTGCACTGGCTGCTTCAGAAGCAACTTCATTTCAAACTGATCAATAGATCATTGCAGTATGCTTTATGGCAACCCATCCTGATCCCCAGTAGAGGTATCTGAAGAGGTCAGCACAATAAATATTCTGTCATAGGTTTTGAATCAGAAGTTGAATTATTACTGGAGTACTTGGATATTGATGAAACACAATCCTAATAAAATTTAATGATCTTATATTCTATTTTATATAGGAGAGGTAGAAGCCTATTGAAGGAAAGTTACACGGCTCAAAATAGCCTGGAGTTAAAACTCCCCTACAGGTCCTCCCCACCATTCTATGCAAAACAAAGAACTCGCTCATCTGAAGAAAAATATGGACATTAATTAAGGTTGATTACACCCAGCTCCCAGCTGGTTCAGCCTCTGATCTCCAAAATTCCATGCCCCAGCCGTTTAAGAGATAACTACTCCGAAAAACCTTGGAGAAGAGCAGGCTCCCTTAAGACAGTAACTTTCCACATATGTGCCTATATATACTTACTCTTTTCTTGGATAAGGGCCGCAGCTCACTAGTCTGACTGCTGCCCCTTCTCGCCTCATTAAAGGTGATCAGTTCTTGTAGCGTGCCAGTCTCGTTCTTTTTCTGAACCTCACCTTCTCTAACTCCCTTACCCTACATTTTTGGTGCCGAAACCCAGGAGTTTGAAGTTCCTTCTCGTTCTTCACAGCCAGCTCTTCGCAGCGTGGAAGCCTGCCAAGCTCACTTTCCTGCCCGGGCTTTCAAGACCTCCTCAAAAGGACGCCCTGTGCCTTCTTGAGCGGTACCAGTCCTGTGTAAGGGCTTTATTGGTTTTCCACATAACCCGAGGAATATTGGTCTCTCTCTCTCTCTTTCTCTCTTTTCCTCTTTTCTCTACACTTTCTTTTCCACAAGACCAACCAACTCCAGGACAGAGGCCTTTTGCCATTCTCGACCACGCTACATGCAACACTCCACTCGAGCTGGCCCCTAGATTAAGGTAAGATCCGGACGGTGTTCTAGAGGTGCCCTAGAACTCAGTCTTCTCAGGGTCCCAGCGACCCCTGGCCCAGGGCCACTCTGTAGGTGATGGTGGGGGATGCTCCACCTCGACATAGAGCTCTCTTCTCAACTCCTATTGTGACTACAGGTGACAACTCGAGCTCCCAATAAGAGCCTCTTCTTGCCTTTCAATTATGGGGTCTGGCCAATCTGTCCCAAAAAATTCCCCTCTGGCCTATGTTCTCAAAAATCTCAGACCACTCTCACTCACTGAACTCAAAGCTAATCACTTAAAACAACTCTGTATACAGATCTGGCCTCAATACCAATTAGACAACCAAAACCTTTGGTCTGAGTTCGGGACTTTCGATTTCAGTATTTTATCAGATCTCACTAACTTCCTCAAAAGGAATGGCAAATGGTCGAAGCTCCCCTATATTCGAGCCTTCTGAGACCTTAGAAGCCGTCCTTCTCTCTGCAAAGACTGTTCTACCTATCAAATCCTCCTCTGCTCTCTCTCCCCGTCCATTACAAAAGAATCCAAATCTAAAGCCCCTAAAAGGCCCCCTAAACCCTCAGCCCCCAGTTTTGACCAGACAGATGAGCCTCCTCCCTACTGCCCTGGAGAAAAAGCTTCCGGAGATGAGACCCCATCCTCTAGCCCTTCCTCCTCCAAAACAGAAGGCTTTGACTCCAGAACCCCCAAAGAGATTTCCAGCCCCCTCCATCGGCCAGGACCTGAAGCAAACACATTTCCTCTCAGAGAGGCAGTGGGACCGGAGGGCCCTACATGGGTTCATGTGCCTTTCTCAATTTCTGATATGAGCCAAATTGAAGAAAAATTTGGATCCTTTTCAAAAAATCCTACTAGATACAGAAAAAATTCCTCTGCCTTGCACAAACATATCATTTAACCTAAAATGATCTTTATTACATCCTAAATGCCACTTTAACCCCTGATGAAAAGAAACGGATATGACAGACAGCCCAGACTCATGCTGATCAGCTCCATAACCAAGATAAAACTAATCCGGTGGTTAATGATACAGTCCCTCTAACTGAGCCACGGTGGACATATCAAACAGGCGATGCCAACATTCAGTACCTGCATCATATGATCACCTGTTTACTAGAAAAAAAAATATGAAAAAGTATTTTATTACTTATTACACATTCATATTAACTACGATAAGATTAGAGAAGTGACTCAAGAAAAAGATAAAAATCCTGCCCTTTTTCTTTCACGGCTTACGAAGGCAGTCCAAAAACACACTAATCTAGATATTTCCACTCCCGCCGGACTTCTATACCTACATGTCCAGTTCATAAGCCAGTCAGCCCCCAATATTCACTGAAAACTATGCCAGCTAGAAAAGGGCCCTGAGACCCCCCAAAGAGACCTTCTAGAAATAGCCTTCAAGGTGTTCAATAATAGAGAGAAAGAGGCTAATAGAAAAAACAACTGTGAGAGAAAAGCTAAATATGCCTTTTTGGTGGCAACAATCAAGATCAGCCCAGCCCAAGTCATCCCAGACTGGAACTTAAGACTCCCTCCCAGACCCTGCTTCCGATGCAACCAGTCAGGACACTGGACAAAAACATGCCCGAACCCGTGCCCCCCCACAAAAACATGCCCAACCTGTGGTCAGTGGGGACACTGAGAGGTAGACTGTCCCCAAGGACGCCCTGACACCCCTGGGGAGGTCCACACCTCCCAGACCTGGAGAGTGAAATGTCCACAGGGATGCCCTGGCACCCCTGGAGACATCCCCACTTCTCCCCAAACCCCAGCCCAACCCTATGAGAGTTGTTCCAATGACAAGGCCCTGGTTCCAGCCCCCTGGTCCGTGTCCTGAACATGAGCTCAGATCTTAGGGTAGATGGGGTAGTGGCCAAAAAAAGACCTACTTTATAGTAGACACTAGAGCCACTTTCTCTCTCTTAACTTCCTACTCTGGCCCAACTCAAGACTCAGAACTCACAATCAAGGGGGTGTCTGGCCTTAAGGCCAAAAATCAGCCCTCCATTACTGTCAATTTAAAAGATCCACCCTCATACACTCATTCCTCATAATGCCTCAGTGCCCAATGACAATCCTAGAGAGAGATTTGTTATCCAAATTGGAAGTCTTTATTACCATAGCCCCCCTCAATACAGTCTCTATATTCTGCATGCAGATGACACCTAGACCATTTCTATCCCTCACCCCTGACCTTCCCTTGGATCTACCCAGCTTAGACCCCCAAGTCTGGGACACTGATCACCCATCCATAGCCAAACATCATCCCCCAGTTCACATTACCCTAAAAGACCCCTCAACTATAATCACCCAACAACAGTAATCTCTCACCCTAGAGGCCCACAAGAGACTTAAGCCTATCATAGACCGCCTTCTTCAAGCCTCTATCTTAATTCCTACCCATTCATCACACAACACCCCTATTCTGGCAGTAAAGAAGAGACCAAACTCTTGGAGACTGGTCCAGGATCTGCAAAAAATCAATGAGGCCATCACGCTGACATTCCCAGTAGTCCCTAAGCCTCACACCCTTCTGTCTGCCATACCCCCCGACCGCAACCCACTTCACGGTATTAGATCTCAAAGACGCCTTTTTCACCATCCCCCTCCACCCCCTCTCCCAACCCCTTTTTGCCTTCACCTGGCAAGACCTCAAGACTCATGTTTCCCAACAATTAACATGAACAGTTCTCCCCCAGGGGTTCAGAGACAGCCCCCACTTTTTTGGACAGGCTTTACAAAAGGACTTACAGACACTCGACCTAGCCCCGAGTCATCTCCTCCATTATGTAGATGACCTCCTCCTTTGTAACCCAACCCCAAAACTCTGCCTCCAACATACTGCCAAACTCCCCAGGGCCCTGGGATCCTGCGGTTATCAGGTGTCCCAATCCAAGGCCCAAGTAGTACAGACAAACGTCACCTACTTGGGGCTTTCCATATCCCACCAACAAAGAACTATTCCCCCAGATAGAACCCAGGCCTTGATTAACTGTCCGCTTAAAAAAAAACGAAAAGGGAATTCCTGTCTATCCTCAGTCTCCTAAACTTTTTCCATATCTGGATCCCTAACTTCCCCCTCATTACAAAGCCACTCTGTGAGACAACTAAAGGATGTCTGGGTGAGCCCCTTTTTAACCTTTCCTTGCTGGCTAATCCAATTCGCCAGTTCACCCAAAGCCTCCTCTGAGTGCCAACTCTCCACCTGCCAGATCACACCATACCATTCTTTCTCTTTGCCCATTCCAACCAAGGACAGGCCCTGAGACTTCTATGTCAGCGGGCCGAAGACACCTGGGCTCCCATAGCCTATCTGTCAAAACAGATTGACATGGTGACCAAGGGGTGGCCTCCCTACATACAGGCCATGGCTGCTATCACAGCCCTCGTACCCGAAGCAAATGAACTCTCTAGACATGCCCCTTTAACAGTCTGTTCTCCACACACCTTCTGAGACTTACTATCACATTGGGCTTTCCTCTCCCTTCCTCCTTCCAGGGTACAGGTCCTACATGCCTTTCTCCTCGACCCTTGGCTCTCATTCTGCCCCCGCTCTCCCCTTAAGCCCGCCAGCTTATTACCCACGTCTGCTACAACAGACCCTCTCTTACATAGCTGCAACCACCCTCTTAATACCTGAAGCCCAAAAACTAACCCGAAATGCTCCTCTAAATGTATGCTCACCTCGTTCCTTCAAAGATTTACTCTCTCATCGGGCTTTCCTTTCTCTGCCCCCTGCTCGACTACAAATCCTCCACACACACCTCCTCGGCCCATCCCTTTCTTTTATGCCTTATAAACCCCTTAATCCTGCTAGCTTACTCCCTGCACCAGATCCAGAAACAAAACACCTATTTCGTGACTGTGTTCAGACCTTAGTTATGACACTTAATCCCTTTAAACACATAACTGGTCAACCCCTTACTGACCCCAAAGTCCCATCCTGGTTCACAGATGACAATGCCAAAAAACAAGCCCCATTTGGGGCTCAATACTCCTTGGAAGAAAAGTTATGACCAACCTAGATAGCATATTGAAAAGCAGAGACATTACTTGGCCAACAAAGCTCCGTTTAGTCAAGGCTATAGTTTTTCCAGTGGTCATGTATGGATGTGAGAGTTGGACTGTGAAGAAAGCTGAGTGTTGAAGAATTGATGCTTTTGAACTGTGGTGTTGGAGAAGACTCTTGAGAGTCCCTTGGACTGCAAGGAGATCCAACCAGTCCATTCTAAAGGAGATCAGCCCTGGATGTTCTTTGGAAGGAATGATGCTAAGGCTGAAACTCCAGTACTTTGGCCACCTCATGCCAAGAGCTGACTCATTGAAAAAGACTCTGATGCTGGGAGGGATTGCGGGCAGGAGGAAAAGGGGACAACAGAGGATGAGATAGCTGGATGGCATCACTGACTTGATGGACATGAATTTGAGTGAATTCCGAGAGAAGGTGATGGACAGGGAGGCCTGGCATGCTGCAATTCATGGAGTCGCAAAGAGTCGGACACGACTGAGCGACTGAACTGAACTGAACTGAATGCTATAGTTCAGGGACAACCCAACAAAGCTATCCCCCCTCGCCTCATCAAGTCAGCCACACTCCCAACTCACACATCCTCACAACAGGATGAACTGATAACTCTTACACAAGCTTTGACCCTAGCCAAAGACCAAAAGATAAACATTTACACTGACTCCAAATATGTCTATAACATATTACATTCTAACATTGTAATTTAGAGGGAGACAAAATTCCTCACTTAAGAAAACACACGTATTTTCAATGATTCTTTTATTTCTAAACTCCTCCATGTGGCTCAACTCCCAAAACAAGCTGCTGTAATACATTGTCAGAGACATCAGCAACATAGTCCTATCTCCTTTTATAACAGTATAGCAAATCATGAAACAAAACGACAAGCCACTTCTGTTAGTCCTGTCTTTACTATAGCTCAAATTGATGAGCCTAACATGCACACGTTACTTTCATATTTACATTTGCTTTTCCACCCCTCTATAAAAGTACTTAAGGCTTTCCTTCAGAACTTTATTAAACTAAGGACAATGTGACTTATTTAAATAATTTGACCCAAACTTGTACCATTTGTCAGCAGACAAATCTTAACATTCACCCCTCTCCTTTCCCCACCCACCAAATTCACAGACATCTTCCTGCTGAAAGATAGATTTCACCCGCATGCCACCCGTAAAAAGGGTTAAATTTCACCTAGTCTTTGTAGATACATTTTCTAGACAGATTGAAACTTTCCTGACTACTAACAAAGGAGCCCCTACTGTGGCTCAGCTTATTCTTAGTGAAATCCTCCCAAGGTTTGGAATGCCTTCCTCCCTCCAGTTTGACAATGGGCCCAAGTTCACATCCCAAATCACCCAAATTATTGCACGAGCCCTTCAAGTTCCTTAGAGATTTCACATTCCTTATCATACCCGGTCTTCCCATAAGGTTGAGAGAGCCAACAGAGTCCTAAAAGAAACAATGACCAAATTAACGATCGAACTTCATCAAGACTGAAGTAAACTCCTCCCTTTAGCCCTCTTAAAGGTCCGGGCCTTACCAAAAAAAAAAAAAAAACAAAACCTTAAATATCAGTCCATTTGAGGCCATGTATGGGAGGCCCATAATACCTTTAGATCTTCCCCCTCCCAAGACAGTCCCAAACTGCCTTCCCACCTTTTCCTTTACTTGCCCAGATACGAGATGCCCTTTGACAACATATAGATAACTTACTCCCTCGACCACACCCCAATCTTCCATACCCATCCCTTCAAATAGGAAACAAGGTCTATATGACAGTTCAGTCCCACTCAGATCTAACCCCAAAATGGCAAAGACCCTAAATGGTAATTCTGCTGACCCCTACCACTGTAACATTAAAAGAAATCACCCCTTGGATACACATCACCCAGTTTAAAAAGGTTATGCAGCCCAATCATAAAAATGCTTGCCAGACTAATACTTATCAAGTCTCTCACACAGGCCCTACAACTCTAAAGTTCTCACAATTTCCACTGGCCCCACTGGTGATGGATGAGCCTGTCGGTTTCATGGCTACAATTATTCCTGGAACAACTTCTGACAGATATCTAGGTCTTGAGTCCTCAAACATCCACGCTCGAACACATTGAAGATTACACCTCCACCCTGTGACTACAAAAAACCTTCTATAACTTTTAACCCCTTCTCAGACCATTCATTTTTATCATCCTCCTATACCTACCTTTGGGCCTTGTTTGTTTAATCTTTTCCAGAGATTCCTCCAAGACCGAATTCAAGCCATTTCCTGAGACCAAGTCAAGACTGTTCTTTTGCTTGAGACCCTAACAGCTAAAATAAAAAATCAACACTACGAGCCTTAGACTTCCTTCCTCCCAGACCACAAATCCCTGACCCTCATTTATCAGCGCGAAGAAGCCCTAGACATTAACGGCGTCCACCTCTCTTTCTTTTTTCTATATATTCCTTAGGGTCTGGAGTGAAAGAAAGCTACAAGGCTCAAAATAGCCTGGAGTTAAAACTCCCCTCCAGGTCCTCCCCATCATTCTATGCAAAACAAAGAACTCTCTCACCCAAAGAAAAAAATGGACATTAAGGATGATTACACCCAGCTCCCAGCTGGTCCACCCTTTGTCAGATCTCCAAAATTCCTTGCCCCAGCCTTTTAAAAGATAACTACTCCGAAAAACCTTGGAAAAGAACAGTCTCCCTTAAGACAGTAACTTACCATATACATACTCTTTTCTTGGATAAGGGCTACAGCTCACTAATCTGACTGCTGCCCCTTCTCACCTCATTAAAGGTGATCTGTTCCTGTAAAGTGCCAGTCTCATTCTTTTTCTGAACCTCACCTTCTCTAACTCCCTTACCTTACACCTGTTATATCCCAAGAAATTCATTTGCAGAATGAATGGAAATCCAAAAATGTGTCTTAGTCCACATGATAAGATTGACTTCCCTCCTTTCTTTCTTTTTAAATGTTTATTTATTTATTCTTGGCTGTGCTAGGTCTTGGTTGCTGTGGACAGGCTTTCTTCAATTGCGATAGGCAGGGCCTACTGTCTATTGGGGAAGACAATTTCTCATTGTGGTGGCTTCTCTTGTTTCAGAGCATGGCTCTAGGGTACGTGGGACTCAGTGGCTGCAGCACATGGGCTCAGCAGTTGTGTCATGGGCACGTGGGATCCTCCCGGACCAGGGATCAAACGTGTGTCCCCTGCACTGGCAAGCAGACTCTGGTCCACTACATCACCAGGAAAGTCTTCTTTCTTTCTTTCATTCTCTCTCTCTCCCTCTCTCTCTTTTTAATTTTTGTGAGTGACTGTTTTTTTTTTTTTAAATAATTGAGTGTTGTAGATTCTATTTAATGGAAACTGATGAGTCCCTTAGAAAGTGACACAGAGGCATACAAGCACTGTTTCATCTTTTGTCTAGTCCAGCAAAACATTGCTGGAAGGAATGAAAAAACAATCAGGAAAATGCCCAGTGCATGGAAGTTTTATTGCCCACACTGCTTCTGAGAACTAAAGAAGGGTCTATCAGTATCCAACTGAGATTTTTGTTCTTGTAGCCTATTCTGTGTAAGGAAGAAAAGGCTCTGAGGAACGGAAAATAGATAAATCTCAGTTGTTTTCCTATAGGCAGTCAGAATCCACTAACATAAAAAAAAAAAAAAAAAGTAAAACGTTGTCTCTGGCTTCCCTGGTTGCTCACTGGTAAAGAATCTGCCTGCAACACTGGAGACATTTGATCCCTGAGTCGGGAAGATCCCCTGAAGGATGAAATGGCAACCCATTCCAGTATTCTTGCCTGGAGAATTCCATGGACAGTGGAGCCTGGTGGCTACAGTCCATAGGGTTGGAAAAGTCAGACAAGACTGAGCAACTAAATAATAACAAAAGGTTCTCTCAGGATCTAGGGAAAGCTAAACCTCAGATCACCCATTATTTTAGTTAAGTAACTGGTACTTAGCCTTAAGGATAATATTAATAATAAAACTAACTAAAATTTACTTTGCTTTAACTGTAATGCCTCCATCACACATCTAGGCATGTGTTAGAATACATTTTCTTTCATTCTTTGTCAACACAGTGTATCAACTGGATATCAACTTAGATGGCAACATTGAGGGTCAGAGATGTTAAGGACTTGCTCAGTGTCATTCAGATAATAAATAGACAAGATTCAAACTCAGATTGTGGGTCTCTGAGGTGCATGCACTGAGCTTGTTTACTGTTTCCCCACACTTGAGAGAGTTTAAGCAGAGGATCAGAAGTCTCTTCCAAGCTTTCTAAAGTACACATTTCTTGTTTCCTGCCTCAGAATACAAACCAACACCCTGATGCCACACTCCCTTAGAGATCAAGAAGGTATTAATTACAAGAATAAAAGAGCAAGTGGACAGGGAAGCAAAATCCAAGAACAGGGACAAGAGAGAGAACTGCCTTGAATTGCATGAACTCATTCTTCCTGGAATCCCCACCTCCACCTTCCTTCCGGTAGTTGTTAAGCAGGTACCACCACTGCTTTCCACTGTGTCTACCATGAACGCCTAAAGGGAAGAGCCCAGTGAGCAGGACCTCTCTGCCTGGGATGAAAAGGAAGAGAGTTTGCTTTTTGTTCTTTTTGTTTATAGTGGCTAGGAAAAGCATCTTAAAGATGTCTCCAATCCTAAAACATTTTAAAAAGTTGATTTCTCATCAAATCCAACCCTCTTAAGAACAACTGATAAATTTAGGACCAAAGTCAAATATCAAACTCTAAGCTGACCTTCTTATGCCTGTTTAGGAGTTTTTCAAGTCAGCATTTCTTTATAGAGAGTTTGCATTTCTCCTACATTCAGTCCTGGAATCCAGGCTATATTAGCAGAGGAGGATATTTTGTAGGTGCCTTATGTATAGCATTTCACTGTCCTCATTCAAATCCGAATTTACCCCCTTTTCCACTCCATGGCCTGATAAATATTTCATAAAAATATTGTGTTCCTATCCTCAACTGTAAAGTGATGCTCATGCATGTTGTGGGAGAGGTAATGCAGATAAAAGGAAACAAGCAATAGAAAAATTTAGCTTGGCTCCTGGCAGTTGGAATCCAAAGTAAAGGTTTGTGATACTATGGTTCCTGATATCATTTTCTTCACTATCATCTGCATGATCCTCTGGAGTGCTTAAGCACAGTTTGCTGCTGCTGCTGCTGCTGCTAAGTCGCTTCAGTTGTGTCCGACTCTGTGCGACCCATAGACAGCAGCCCACCAGGCTTCCCGTCCCTGGGATTCTCCAGGCAAGAACACTGGAGTGGGTTGCCATTTCCTTCTCCAATGCATGAAAGTGAAAAGTGAAAGTGAAGTCGCTCAGTCTTCACTTAAGCACAGTTTAGAGGGACCTATTTCTTTGTCAGTTAGAAAAGATGGGAATGGAAGGACAGTAAGTGTGGGATGAAATAGAATTTTAAATAAACAATATGGTAGAGCAATTGTCCTTCAATTAAAAAAATAGACACTAAAAAAAAGAATTTTAAACAAGAGTTCTATGATCTCCAACACACAACAAATCAACTTCGTAAGCCTTTGACCTTATCTATGTAATGGTTCCCTCTCACTGGCTATCTCAACTGTCCCACTGCCTTGACAGTGATCAAACATGGCTCCCCCATCCTGCATTCAGTGTCTCCCACTGCACTTGGCACTCTCTGGGCCGTGCTATGTCTCTGCTGGACCAGGACTGAGGATTACAGATTGGCTGCCCCTCTCCTACCTGCTGTTGGATGAGGGCTGAAGCTGTGTCCTCAGGCCTGGCAGCAAGGCAGACTCAAGAATGGAACTTCTGGGGCAGACCACAACTCTGGGAAGCTGAGATACACAGGTATGGGACTCACTGGAATAGAGCTGGCTATTTGAAGGGCTGGGAAGCACAGGCTAATTATTTACAGTGGTGCAGCCTCGAGGTCTCCGTGCACATAACAGGTAATTAGACAAATTGGTCCATGGTCTCTCAAACTCTAAGGATTTGCTAATTTAATGGAAGATGAAAATTTCAAAAGTAAGTATTAGTAAGGATCTAGATCCTTCCTCTTTTCACAAGGAGACTGACCTCTCTCCTTATCTCTGATGTTCAAGTTGTTTATCAAAAATTTCAACATTTCCCTTTTAAATATATATATAATATTTCAGATTCTTTTTCATAATAGATTTTTATAAGACATTGAATATAGCTCCTATGCTATACAGTAGGTTCTTGTTTATTTTACATACAGTAGTGTGTATATGTTAATCCCAAACTTCCAATGTAACTCCCCTTCCTTACCCGTTTAGTAACCATCACTTTGTTTTCTGTGTCTGTGAGTCTGTTTCGGTTTATTCATTTGCATCATTTTTTTAGATCCTGCATATAAGTGATGCCATATGATACTTGTCTTTCTCTAACTAGCATATTTCACTTAGCATGATAAACTCTAGGTTCATCCATGTTACTGTGAATGGCATTATCGCATCCTTTTCTTTGACTGAGTAATATTCCATTGTACATATGTACCACATGTTCTTTATCCATTCATCTATTGATCAATATTTAGGTTGTTTCCATGTTTTAGCTAATGTAAATAGTGCTGCAATGAATATTGGAGTGGATGTATCTTTGGAACCATGATTTTCTCTGAATATAGGCCCAGAAGTAGAATAGCTGAATCACACATTAGCCCTATGTTTAGATTTTCTAAAAGAAATTTTTGGACTTCAATTGATTTCTAATACTGTGTTCATTTCTGCTGTACAGCAAAGTGAATCAGTTATACATAGGCATATATCCACTTTTGAAAAGATTTTTACCTATTTCCAAAGCAGGAATAGAGTAGCAAGTGTACACAGAGCGGGAGGGGAGGGAGGGACAAACCGGGAGGTTGGGATTGACATATACACTATCACATGTGAAATAGATAGCAAGTGGGAACCTGCTATAAAGCACAGGAAGCTCAGCTCAGTGTGATGACCTAGATGGGTGTGATGGGGGTAGTTGGGAGGGAGATCCAAGAGGGAGGCGATATATGTGTATATATGTGGCTGATTTACTTCATTGTACAACAGAAACACAACATTGTAAAGCAATTATACCTCAATAAAATAAAATTGATTCCAAAATTTTATTGATATTTTCTTATACCATATTAAAAACAACTTTTAAAAATATTTATTTTGGGCTGTGCTGGATCTTCATTGCTGCGTGGGCTTTTCTCCTGCTGCAGCAAGCAGGAGCTACTCTCTAGCTGTAGTGTGCAGGCTTCCATTTCTGTGGCTTCTCTCACTGCAGAGCACAGGCTCAGTGCGCCTGGGCTTCAGTAGTAGTTGCAGTATGTGAGCTGTAGGGTCTGCTAGCTTCAATAATTGTGGCACACAGGTTTAATCATTGTGGTTCATGGCCCCTGGAGCACGCAGGCTTCAGTAGTTGCAGTTTGCAGGCTCTAGTTCATGGGCTCAGTAGTTGTGGCTCATGGGCTTTGTTGTTCTGAGGCACATGGAATCTTCCCAGAGCAGGGATCGAACCAGTGTCCCTTGCATTGGCATGCAGATTCTCATCCACTGTGCCACTAGGGAAGTCCTCTACTTCTGTTTTGTAAGTAAGTTCACTTGTACCCATTTTTTTTTTTTTTAGATTCTACATATAAGAGTTATCACATGATATTTGTCTTTCTGTGTCTGACTTACTTCACTCAGTATGACAAACTCTAGATCCATCCATGTGATTGCAAATGGCTTTATATTGTTCTTTTTTATGGCTGAGTAACATTCCAATGTATATGTGTTCTACATCTTTATCCATTCCTCTGTTGATGGACAGTTAGGTTACTTTCATGTCCTGTAAGTTGTGTTTCCCTGGTAGCTCAGTCGGTAAAGAATCTGCCTGCAGTTCAGGAGACCTGGGTTTGATCCCTGGGTTGGGAAGGTTCCCTAGAGAAGGAAATGGCAACCCACTCCAGTATTCTTATCTGGAAAATTCTATAGACAGAGGAGCCTGGTGGGCTACAGTCCATGGGGTCGCAAGAGTCAGACAGAACTTAGCAACTAAACCACCACCACCATATCCTGGCTGTTGTAAATAGTGCTGCAATGAATATTGGGGTGCTTATATCTTTTTGAATTATGGTTTATCAGGGAATATGCCCAGGAGTGAGATTGCTGGGTCTTATAGTAGTTCTATTTTTTTGTGTTTAAAGGACTCTTTATACTCTTCTCCATAGTGGCTGTATCAACTTACATTCCCACAAATAGTGCATGAGGGTTCCTTTACCTCCACACCCTCTATGGCATTTATTGTTCATAGATTTTGTTGATGATGGCCATTCTGACCTGTGTGAAGTGATAACTCATTGTAGTTTTGACTTGCTTCCTCTAATAATTAGTGATGATAAGCATCTTTTCATGTGTGTTTCAATCATTGAGCTGTTGTTATATTTTGGAAATTAATCCCTTGTCTGTAGCTTCATTTGCAAATATTTTCTCCCATTCTGAGGGTTGTCTTATTGTTTTGTTTATGACTTCCTTTGATATGAAAAATCTTTTGAATTTAATTAGATCCCACTTATTTACTTTTTTTATTTGCATTACTCCAGGAGGTGGATGAAAAAAGATCTTGCTACAATTTCTGTCAAAGGACGTTCTGCCTATATTTTCCCCTAAAGAATTTTATTCCTGCCTTACATTTAGGTCTTCAATCCGTTTTAGTTTATTCTTGGGTATAATGTTAGGAAGTGTCCTAATTTCATTCTTTTGCATGTAGCTGTCCAGTTTTCCCAGAACCACTCATTGAAGATACTCTCCTCCATTGTATATTCTTGCCTCCTTTGTCATAGATTAGGTGACCACAGAGGGTGCGGGTTTATCTCTGGGCTTTCTATCTTGTTCCCTTGCTTTATAGTTCAATTTTTGTGCCAGTAACATACCGTCTTGATTACTGTAGCTTTATAGTATAGTCTGAAGTCAGAGATCCCAATTCTTCCAGCTCCATTTTTCTTGCAGATTGCTTTAGCTATTTGGGGTCATTTGTGTTTCCATAAAAATTGCAAAATTATTTGTTCTATTTCTATGAAAATACCATTGATAATTTTATAAGAATTGCATTGAAACTATAGATTGCTTTGAGTAGTATAGTCATTTTCACAATATGGATTCAAGCCACACAACACAGCCAAAAAGAAAGAGCAAAAAAAGATGTGGGGAGGGGACACAAACAGACAAACAACACCTAAGATAAACAGCAGACAAAAACAAATAAGCAGCAGCAAAAGAGTTTTAAAAAAGAAAACAAATGGGCAGGCAAAGCCCAAGACAAATGGTAAAAGCAAAACTAAATAAACAAAAACAAAACCATATGACCCAGCAATGCCACTACTATGCATATACCCTGCTGCTGCTGCTGCTAAATCGCTTCAGTCCTGTCCGACTCTGTGAGACTCCATGGACTGCAGCCTGCCAAGCTCCTCTGCCCATGGGATTTTCCAGGCAAGAGTACTGGAGTGGGTTGCCATTTCCTTCTCCAGCATATACCCTTAGGAAACCAGAATTGAAAAAGACACATACACCCCAGTGTTCACTGCAACACTATTTACAACAGCTAGAACATGGAAGTAACCTAGAAGTCCATCAGCAGGTGAATGAATAAGGAAGTTGTGGTACATATACACAATTGAATATTACTCAGCTATAAAAAAAAGAATGCATTTGAGTCAGTTCTAACGAGGTGGGTGAACCTAGGGCCTATTTTACAGAGTGAAGTAAGTCATAAAGAGAAAGACAAATATTATATATTAACACATATATATGGAATCTAGAAGGATGGTACCAACGATCTTACATGCAAGGGAGCAAAGGAGATACAGACATAAAGAACAAACTTTTGGACTCAGTGGGAGAAAGAGAGAGTAGGATGATTTAAGAGAATAGCATTGAAACATATAAATCGCCATATGTAAAATGGTCAGTGGGAGTCTGGTATATGATGCAGGGCATCCCAAGCTGGTGCTCTGTGACAACCTGGAGGGATGGGGTGGGGAGGGAGGTGAGAGAGAGCTTCAGGATGGAAGGGGCACATGTATGCCTATGGCCAATTCATATTGATGTATAGCAAAAACCATCTCAAAATTGTAAAGTAATTATTCTTCTGTTAAAATAAATAAATTTATTTTAAAAGCAAAGAAGTAAAGAATATATTGATTAATTAATAAAATTAAATAATAAAAACAAAGAAAATGACAAAAAAAAAAAAAAAAACAAGAGAACAACAAAAGAACCCCAAATGAAAACAAGGGAAAAAACAACAAAGAAAAGAAAAATAGAAAAAATTAAAAATATTTTTTAATTTTTTACATTAAACAAATAAAAATAAAACAATAAGAGAAACAACAGAACAAAGCAAAATAAGAATATTTTCCTGGCATCTCAGCTGTCAGTGTCTTTGCCCCCACCAGGAGCCACAGCCAACCTCTGCCTCCCCTGGAGACTTTCTAACACCTCTAAGTAGGCCTCTGGACCCACTGTGGGCACTGTGGGGCAGCTCAGACTCTGACCTGGGCCAGCTCCCACATGTACTTGCCCCCAGAGTCCACAGCTGCTACCGCTACACAAGTCTTAGTTTCGAGAACATTCATAGTCTATTCAGACTTTTCAGAGATGATCATAGTATCTAATCTGCAATTGCAAGGAAAGATTTTTGTTCCTCTTCCCTAGTTGCCACACCCCTGGGGCTCAGCTGTGGTTTTAGCCCCACTTCTGTGTATTTTCTCCTGAGGCTGCCCTGGAGCTCAAATCTGCCTATGAGGACAGGGCATGGTGGTGGCAGCAGAGCTGCCCAGGGTTGTAGGATCCCCAGCTACAAGTGCGTGGGGAAGCCGGCAGCCACGGGCATGAAAGATCCAGCCCTAGTGGGAGCCTTTCCTAGCACCTGGTGGCTGGCATGATAGAGTGCCCCAGCCCTGGTCAGAAAATATACCTTTTAATTCAATTTTTAAAAGATCAAGCCTCAGGAAAATTAATCTATAATTTTTTCAAATTTAGACAGAGTAGAGAAATTACCAAGAAAAATCCATGAAATTCTGCTTTAAAAATCAGAATACGAAATTTTTCTTGGGGGAGCAACAGATCACTATTAAAATAGAATATGGCAGACACTATTAAAATAGAACATTATTTCAGAATAATATTATCCTTATTAAGTCGTAAGGATATTATTCTTATTAAAATAGAATAATGTGTTGGTATTATTATTTTTTCCCAACTAAATTGAGATACAATGGACCAATAATGGGCTTCCCTCGTGGCTCAGATGGTAAAGAATCTCCCTGCAATGCAGGAGACCTGGTTTCAATCCCTGGGTTGGGAAGATGCCCCAGAGAAGGAAATTGCAACCCACCCCACTATTCTTGATTCTTGTCTGGAGAATCCCATGGACAGAGGAGCCTGGTGGGCTATAGTCCATGGGGTCGCAAAAAGTGATACACCACTAACACTTTCACCTACACTTTGACCAGTGACACTGTATAAGTTTAAGGTTCAGAATGTGATGATTTGATACAGTAAGAAACTTTCAGTTATAAAATACAGTACTGTTAACTAAAGTCATAATGCTGTACATTAGATCCCTGGAACTTATCATCTTATAACTGAAAGCTTCTATGCTTTGACCAGCATCTCTCTATTTCTCCAACCCTGTAGCCTCTGGTAGCCACCATTCTACTCTCTGTTTCTGTGAATTAAGTTGTTTAGATTTGTAATTTTTATTATAACTAGTGTTACTGCTCCAAAAATATGTTGTTTTTGAAAGCTTTCAAAATAAAAAACAACATATTTTTGGAGCAGTAACACTAGTTATAATAAAAATTGCTGAAAATTAATGTATATTATGTTCATACAGTGATTACCTTGGGAAGGAAAATAAGATTGTGCCAACACATGATGTGAGTTGTTCACATATATCTGCATTATTTCTTGCAATAAAAACACCTTGAATGAGGACCATTAAGTGGGTGAATTTGATACTATTGACTGGGTGGATATCAAGCCCTTCATATCCATTTTTTTTTTTTTGCTCTATAGGTTTATTTTTATTATGGATTATCACTTGTAACAATTCAATATATATATAAATATAAAATTTTCAAATGCCATAGTTTGTCATTCAAATTCTTTTTCTTATAGGTTTCCATTACTTGTATTGATTTATATATGCATTGATCATTCATTGATCATTAATACACTTAATGATCATATATTTCATCATGTGTTCATGGCAAATGAATATTTATATCATGGACATTTCCTTCATTCCTTATCTACATGGTAAATTCCCAGCTTGAGTTTCATCTCATAAACACTTCCCTGAAATTTGCAGCTGTCATGCTAGGGATATTCTCTCTTTCTATTGTTGTCTTTCTTTGACTTGCTCCATCCCACTGCTTCCTTCTGAAGAATGAAACTTGCCAGGTGCCATTGTTTATGACAGAAAAAGAAAACCATAATAAGAAATGTCAGTATGAGAGTCCCATGTGCTGAATACTATGTTGGCTGCTCTTTTTCTGTTCATTTCTATTCTATTCATTGCAATATCCAGATACAGTTTTCTGATAGTTTTCATTGTACAGTGAGAACCTGGAAGCTTCTCATACAGTTGAATTACTTTGAGCATTCTCAAAAAAAGTACTGGTCTTGGATTAAATTCAAAGTGTTTGAGTCTAAGTAATACAGTAAATAATAAAGGCTGTCTTGGCCACTTCTGTCTCCCCCAGGTAAGGGAAGACCGCTGCTTTACAGAAACAGTCCTGTTTGGATGCCTGATTATTTTGTATCATATTTTGTCTTATCTTCTAATCCTGTCTCTTCAAATGAACAAAAACTGTTGCTACTGGATATTCTCTTAGGTTCAAAATATACATAGAATTACTTCTTTTATTCATGCACTGTTTTTTTATTATTATTATTATTTTTAACTTTACAATATTGTATTGGTTTTGCCATATATCAACATGAATCCACCACAGGTATACACGTGTTCCCCATCCTGAACCCTCCTCCCTCATCCCTCCCCGTACCATCCCTCTGAGTCGTCCCAGTGCACCAGCCCCAAGCAACCAGTATCGTTCATCGAACCTGGACTGGTGACTTGTTTCATATATGATATTATTCATGCTTCAGTGCCATTCTCCCAAATCATCCCACCCTCTCCCTCTCCCACAGAGTCCACAAGACTGTTCTATACATCAGTGTCTCTTTTGCTGTCTCGTATACAGAGTTATTGTTACCATCTTTCTGAATTCCATATATATGCATTAGCATATTGTATTGGTGTTTTTCTTTCTGGCTTACTTCACTCTGTATAATAGGCTCCAGTTTCATCCACCTCATTGGAACTGATTCAAATGTATTCTTTTGAATGGCTGAGTAATACTCCATTGGGTATATGTACCACAGCTTTCTTATCCATTCATCTGCTGATGGACATCTAGGTTGTTTCCATGTCCTGGCTATTATAAACAGTGCTGCGATGAACATTGGGGTACACGTGTCTCTTTCAATTCTGGTTTCCTCAGTGTGTATGCCCAGCAGTGGGTCATAAGGCAGTTCTATTTCCAGTTTTTAAAGGAATCTCCACACTGTTCTCCATAGTGGCTGTACTAGTTTGCATTCCCACCAACAGTGTAAGAGGGTTCCCTTTTATCTACACCCTCTTCAGCACTGTTTTAAAAATTATGACATCTATCAAATTCATCTGGAGAGTCTGTTAAAACTTAGATTTCTGGATGTTACCTCCAATGTTTATCAGCAGTACATCTGGAGTGACACCTACAGTTAGCATTTCTAACAAGTTCCCAATTGATGCTGGCGCTTCTTATCTGGAGACCATTCATTTTCTTTTCTTTTCATGCCATTTTCCCTTCAGATTCATCAACAACATGGAGCCCAGAAATCAAACAGATATTTCAGAATTTTTTCTCCTGGGACTAACATAATCCAGAACTACAGCCCCTCCTCTTCTGTCTGTTCCTGTCCATGTACCTGATTACTCTCTTGGGAAACCTGCTCATCATCCTGGCTGTCATCTCTGACTCCCACCTCCCCCACACCATGTACTTCTTTCTTTCCAACTTCTGCTTTATTGATGTCTGTATAAGCACTACCACAATCCCAAAGATGCTGGTCAACATCCAAGCACAGATACAGCACATTACTCATACAGGCTGCCTCACCCAGATTGGTTTTGTTCAGGTTTTTGGTGATATGGAGAATGTTCTCCTTGCAGCAATGGCCTATGATCGCCATGTGGCCATTTGTTACCCCTTGAGGTACACAGTTATCATGAACCCCCAACTCTGTGTTCTGCTGATTCTACGTTCACTGTTCATTAGCACTATGGTTGGCTTACTCCATTGTCTGATGTTATTGAGACTGTCCTTCTGCAAGGACCTCTCTCTTCTTCTGTGAATTTGCTCAGGTCATCAAGCTGGCTTGTTCTGATACCCTCATCAATAACATCCTGATATATTCTGTAGCTAGCCTGTTTGGTGGTATTCCTCTTTTAGGGATCATTTTCTCTTACACTTAAATTGTCTCCTCTGTTTTGAGAATGCCTTCAGCAGGAGCAAAGCTTAAAGCTTTTTCCACCTGTGGGGCTCACCTCTCAGTTGTGTTCTTATTCTATGGGGCAGTTTTGGAGTTCACGTTAGTTCTGTGGTTACTGACTCATCTAGGAAGACAGAAGCAGTGGGTTCAGTTATGTACATTGTGGTTCCTCAAATGATGATTCCTTTTACCTACAGCCTGAGAAATAGTGACATGAAGTGAGCCTTAAGAAAACTCATCGGTGATGTACCTTCTTTTTTATGATTGTGCCATATATACTTTGGACTTGTGTTTCTGTGTTGAAGCAGAGGGATAGAAATCTTGGGTGAGCCATAGCACCTGATTCCTTCATCACCAAATTCTTCTGAAATAGCCAGACAACAGAATGGCCAGATTAATTTTAATTTAGGATTGAAACTTTCTGTCTTGCTTATTATATTTGACACATGATTTAAATTCTTTAAATTTAATTTTTTTGCTCAGGTTCTATAGAAGCAGAGCCCGAGACAAGGGTTCTAGTTTTAATGATATTTTGGGGGGAGGTCATTCTCATAAGAAGTCATATTCCAGAAGCTATGTAGGACAAGGGCATATTGAAGCAGGGCTGTGGTCACTTCTGAAGACCAGCTTCCATTTGATCAATGTTACAACCATATCAGTTGTACCCCAGATTCATGATAATTCAGTTCAGTTCAGTTGCTCAGTCATGTCCGACTCTTTGTGACCCTATGAACCGCAACATGCTAGGCCTCCCTGTCCATCACCACCTCCCAGAGTTTACCCAAACCCATGTCCATTGAGTCAGTGATGCCATCTAACTATCTCCTGTCATCCCCTTCTCCTCCTGCCCTCAATCTTCCCCAGCATCAGGGTCTTTTCAAATGAGTCAGCTCTTCGCATCAGGTGGCCAAAGTATTGAAGTTTCAGCTTCAACATCAGTCCCTCCAATGAACACCCAGGTCTGATCTCCTTTAGGATAGACTGGTTGGATCTCCTTGCAGTCCAAGGGATTCTCAAGAGTCTTCTCCAACACAACAGTTCAAAAGCATCAATTCTTCAGTGCTCAGCTTTCTTTATAGTCCAACTCTCACATCCATACATGACTACTGGAAAAACCATAGCCTTGACTAGACGGACGTTTGTTGGCAAAGTAATGTCTCTGTTTTTTTTTTTAATTTTTTGTATATTTTTAATTTAAATTTATTTATTTTAATTAGAGGCTAATTACTTCTGCTTTTTAATATGCTGTCTAGGTTGGTCATAACTTTCCTTCCAAGGAGCAAGTGTCTTTCAATTTCATGGCTGCAGTCACCATCCGCAGTGATTTTGGAGCCCAGAAAAATAAAGTCAGCCACTGTTTCCACTGTTTCCCCATCCATTTGCCATGAAGTGATGGGACCAGATGCCATGATCTTAGTTTTCTGAACGTTGAGCTTTAAGCCAACTTTTTCACTCTCCTCTTTCACTTTCATCAGTGGAGCAAGAAATGTGACCTTTAAGTCACTGACTTCATAATGAATTAGATTGGTCACTGGTAAACCATAACTTTCTGAAGACATTAGGTATCTACCACACTCAATTTCATTACCTATGAAATTAGCAAAATTAAAGGATATCAGTAGTTTGAGATGACTGAGAGATATTTGAACTTCATTAGTGAGGAAACCTTCAGTTCCAATAAGGAAAGAATCTCTAACTCTAATATACCCAAACAATAAAGAGAGTTATCTTTCACTTCAAGGACTTCAGAGGAAAGAGATATATAAAAAGAGGGAGCAGGGATTCATTCAATCATTCACGTTTTGTCTTGTCCTGGGACTAGTTCTCCTCAGTGGTGGCACCAGATGAAGATGTCATATATGCACATGATTTTCAAAGACGGACCCATAACTGTCCTTCTTTGAATCAGATGATTATAACATTTTCCATGAAGCCAACTAGAAGACATTTCTATAACGGATTGAATAGTGATCCTCAAGACAATTTGGTCACATTCTAAATAAAAGCGTGAATGTTGCTAATTTGGAATTAGAATCTTTGTAGAGGAACTATTGTGCCAAATATTGTGGGCGGGTCCTAAATGTAATCACATGAATCCTTATAAGCTAGACAGAAATGGAAATGGCACAGAAAAGAAGGAGGAGGAAATGTAATCATTGCAACAGGAATTGAATTTTTGCAGCCAGTATTTGATTTTCAGTATTTGATATTTTTCTTCAGCTTTATTGAGATATAACTGTCATGTAAAATTATATAATATTAAGGTGTGTATCATGTTGATTTGATACAGGCTCTAGGTTCTGTTGTTTTGGTCAATGTGTGTTTTTATGCCAGTATAATTCTGGTTTGATTACTTTAACTTTGTAATACAGTTTGAAGTCAGGAAGTGAATGCCTCCCTGAAGCATTGTTCTCTCTCAAGAATGCTTTGGAAATTAACCAAATGAATTATTTTTTCCAAATGAATTCTTTTTAAGTGCAGAGTTTGCTAGCGTTAAGTTCATTCACACTGTTGTATTTTCATCACCACTATCCATCCATAGAACTGTTCATCTCACAAAACTGAAATGTGTACCTATTGACAATAACACACTACCCCTTCTTGTCCCCAGGCCCTGGCAACCTCATTCTAATTTGTGTGACTTTGAATTTGACTTCTCTAGGTACCTCATGTAAGTAGAATCATACATTATTTTTCCTTTTGTGACTGACTTATTTCCCTTGGTATAATGTCCTCAAAATTCATTCATGCTGTAGTATGCATTAGAATTTCCATTCTTTTTAAGACTGAATAATGTCCCTGGTGGTTCAGACAGTAAAGAATCCACCTGCAATGCAAGAGACCTGGGTTCTATTCCTGGGTTGGGAAGATCCCCTGGAGAAGGGCATGGCAATATACTCCAATATTCTTGCCTGGAGAATCCCCATGGACAGAAGAGCCTGGTGGGCTACAGTCCATGGGGTCGCAAAGAGTTGGACACAACTGAGCAGTTAAGCACAACACAGCACAATGTGCTTCTTTGATGTGCTTTCTTGATGATCCATAGCCTGGCTTGGAGAATTTTTAGCATTACTTTACTAGCGTGTGAGATGAGTGCAATTGTGCGGCATTCTTTGGCATTGCCTTTCTTTGGGATTGGAAGGAAAACTGACCTTTTCTGGTCCTGTGGCCACTGCTGAGTTTTCCAAATTTGCTGGCATATTGAGTGCAGCACTTTCACTGCATCATCTTTCAGGATTTGAAACAGCTCAACTGGAATTCCATCACCTCCACTAGCTTTGTTCAGAGTGATGCTTCCTAAGGCCCACCTGACTTCGCATTCCAGGATGTCTGGCTCTAGTCCAGTGATCACACCATTGTTCTTATCTGGGTCATGAAGATCTTCTTTGTATAGTTCTGTGTATTTTTGCCACCTCTTAATACTTCTGCTTCTGTTAGGTCCATACCATTTCTGTCCTTTATTGTGTTTTCTTTGCATGAAATGTTCCCTTGGTATCTCTAATTTTCTTGAAGAGATCTCTAGTCTTTCCCATTCTATTGTTTTCCTCTATTTCTTTGCTTTGATCACTGAGGAAAGCTTTCTTATCTCTCCTTGCTATTCTTTGGAACTCTGCATTCAGATGCTAATCTTACTTTTAATATTTGACCTAGAGCCAGACATCCTGGAATGTGAAGTCAAGTGGGCCTTAGAAAGCATCTCTATGAACAAAGCTAGTGGAGGTGATGGAATTCCAGTTGAGCTATTCCAAATCCTGAAAGATGATGCTGTGAAAGTGCTGCACTCAATATGCCAGCAAATTTGGAAAACTCAGCAGTGGTCACAGGACTGGAAAAGGTCAGTTTTCATTCCAATCCCAAAGAAAGGCAATGCCAAAGAATGCCGCACAATTGCACTCATCTCACATGCTAGTAAAGTAATGCTCAAAATTCTCCAAGCCAGGCTTCAGCAATACGTGAACCGTGAACTTCCTAATGTTCAAGCTGGTTTTAGAAAAGGCAGAGGAGCCAGAGATCAAATTGCCAACATCCGCTGGATCATGGAAAAAGCAAGAGAGTTCCAGAAAAGCATCTATTTCTGCTTTATTGACTATGCCAAAGCCTTTGACTGTGTGGATCACAATAAACTGTGGAAAATTCTGAATGAAATGGGAGTACCAGACCACCTGATCTGCCTCTTGAGAAATTTGTATGCAGGTCAGGAAGCAACAGTTAGAACTGGACATGGAACAATAGACTGGTTCCAAATAGGAAAAGGAGTTCGTCAAGGCTGTATATTGTCACTCTGTTTATTTAACTTATATGCAGAGTACATCATGAGAAACACTGGACTGGAAGAAACACAAGCTGGAATCAAGATTGCTGGGAGAAATATCAATGACCTCAGATATGCAGATGACACCACCCTTATGGCAGAAAGTGAAGAGGAACTCAAAAGCCTCTTGATGAAAGTGAAAGTGGAGAGTGAAAAAGTTGGCTTAAAGATCAACATTCAGAAAACGAAGATCATGGCATCCGGTCCCATCACTTCATGGGAAATAGATGGGGAAACAGTGGCTGACTTTATTTTTCTGGGCTCCAAAATCACTACAGATGGTGACTGCAGCCATGAAATTAAAAGGTACTTACTCCTTGGAAGGAAGTTATGACCAACCTAGATAGCATATTCAAAAGCAGAGACATTACTTTGCCAACAAAGGTTCATCTAGTCAAGGCTATGGTTTTTCCTGTGGTCATGTATGGATGTGAGAGTTGGACGGTGAAGAAGGCTGAGCACTGAAGAATTGATGCTTTTGAACTGTGGTGTTGGAGAAGACTCTTGAGTGTCCCTTTTACTGCAAGGAGATCCAACCAGTCCATTCTGAAGGAGATCAGCCCTGGGATTTCTTTGGAAGGAATGATGCTAGAGCTGAAACTCCAGTACTTTGGCCACCTCATGCGAAGAGTTGACTCATTGGAAAAGACTCTGATGCTGGGAGGGATTGGGGGCAGGAGGAGAAGGGGACGACAGAGGATGAGATGGCTGGATGGCATCACTGACTCGATGGACGTGAGTCTCAGTGAACTCCGGGAGTTGGTGATGGAGAGGGAGGCCTGGCGTGCTGCGATTTATGGTGTCGGAAAGAGTTGGACACGACTGAGTGACTGATCTGATCTGATCTGATATGTTTATTTGTCCTCAATAACTCAAACCATGTTTTTTTGAATGAAAGTGGCATTTTTTGGCACCTGTTCTTGATTTTCAAGGGAATGTTTTGGCAGAAATAGATTCATAGATACAGAGAACAAACTGGTGGTTTTCAGAAAGGAAGGGATATGGGATTGGGCAAAAAAGATGAAAGGGATTAAGCAGTACAAACTTCCAGTTGTAAAATATGTCACAGGGATGTCATATACAGCATGGAGAAAACAGTCAATAATATTGTAATAACTTGTGACAGATAATAACTAAGACTTATCACGGTGATCATTTCATAAGGTACAAAAATATTGAATCACTAAGTTTTAGAAACTAATGCTGCATTGTATGTCAGTTATAATCAAATAAAACAATAGTAAAGGAAATGTTTTGAATATTTGACCATGAAGTATTTCATTTACTGCTGATTATCTGAAATACCCTTTTTTGAGTTAAGGCCATTTCTTCTATATTTGTTTCACTATTTTTTTATCATCATGGAGGGAAATTTCATTCAAATGCTTTTTCTCCATTTATAGAAAATAATTCTATGTCTTTCTCTTTATAAGTGTGTCAAATCATATTCAAGAAGTCTAATACACATATTTTTTCACTTATTCATTCATTCCTTCATCAAATGTTAATTTAGAACACACTGTTGCCAGACCACTTGTCATGCTGATGTAGAACAGGGCACAAACAGGTGGAAGTCCCAGTGCTCAGAGAGTGTTCATCCATGAGGGGAGGTGAAATTAATAAAAGAAAGCCTCACTAAAACATAATCAGGAGTCCATAAAGGGGAGCTCTCACGCAATACCACTCATGGGCCATTACCCAAAGGTCTGTCAATTACAGACCCTAGCAGAATAATCATCAGCAGTGAAGAATCAGCAATCACTGACCCCCAAAGAAAAGACGTACCTTGGATCTCCCACAAGGAACTGACCACCCCCATCAACTCAGCCAATGAGATGCTTTCATCACCTGGAAATTTTGCTTTTCTCCAGTGGAATTTTCATTCAAGACAACTGCTCCCAATGTCTTCCTTTTTGTCTGTAAAACAAAATTTTGTCCTTTGTTTGTTGGTCTTGGCCTGTTGCTTTTGCTATAATGTACTTGCCATAATTGCAATGCTATGCTATTCACAAACAAACTACTTTTTGCTAGTAAATAACTCTTTTAAGCTCAAAAGAGGAAACAGGTGACATACAAGAGATATTGTGGAGGACAATGTGATGTATTGATCTTTTAGGAAGATCAATATCTTCCTATGTATCATCTTTTAGGAAGGAAGTAATCATTGCTCCAGTGGCAGAGTATGCTGCTGGCAAACAGCCCTTCACTGGCAACTTCCTTTGGGGCAAACTTCAGAAGAAAGCCACTGCACCCAAAGTCATTCCCTTTTCCAGGGTTGCATCTAATAACTGACTAGTACATTTATTAAAGGTGTTTAAAGTCCTTCCTCTCTTGCATCAACTTGGAATAGCTCTGAAGGGACAGTCCAGGCTTAAGCTTCCTTTAGGGTCTCTGGAGCCTGACTCTCGGACTCCATTGCACCTACTCACTTTGCCCACTCTTATTTTCTTACCTTCTCTTCCACAAGGATATATCTAGGAGCACTCCCTCCAAACTCCTGCATGCTAATCCCTTCTCTGTGTCTACCTCTCAGTAACCTAATTCAACGCCATAAGAAAAATATCAACTGACAGATGGTGAAAGATGCTATGGAGAATAGACACTTGGAAGGAAAGTTATGATAAACCTAGACAGCTTACTAAAAAGTAGAGATATCATTTTGCTGACAAAGGAGCATATAGTCAAAGCTATGGTCTTCCCAATAGTCTTGTACGGGTGTGAGAATTGGACCATAAAGAAGGTTGAATGCCAAAGAATTGATGCTTTCAAATTGTGGAGTTGGAGAAGACTCTTGAGAGTCCCTTGGACTGCTAGGAGATCAAACCCATCAATCCTAAAGGAAATCAATGCTAAATATTCATTGGAAGGACCGATGCTGAACCTGAAGCACCAATACTTTGGCCACCTGATCGAAAGAGCCAACTCATTGGAAAAGACCCTGGTGCTGGGAAAGACTAAAGGCAAAAGGAAAAGGGTGGTGGGACAGACGATGAGATGGTTAGATAGCATCACTGACTGGACATGAATTTGAGCAAACTCCAGAAGGTGGTGAAGGACAGGCAAGCCTGGTGTGCTGCAATCCATGGGGTTGCAAAGAGTCGGACACAACTTAGTGACTGCACAACAATGAATAATGGTAAAAAGACAAGAATAAGTAAATGTGTGCAATTTTACACAGAAGGGCAAGAAAACTTGCTGAGAAATTCACATTCTTATACAGGCTTGAAAGAGGCATGGGAGAAAACAACATGTCTTTGTGGAGCAAAAATCAACCTGTGTTCCTGGAGGAAAACTGGATTTTTCAGAATGCACTACCCATTTTTATTCTTTGTTAGATTTAATTTTTAAAAAATCTGTTAGTGCACGATGCTGGATGCTTGGGGATAAAAGCAATCAAGAGCTCTGATGAAAAAAAAAAATCTGTTAGTAATTTTGCAGGAGTAAGAATGCCTTGTGATTTTCCATTCTTCTAAACTTGTGTGCTTCAGGCATCCAGGTTGTTTTGTCCTTATGAAATGAGATAGAGGTTATCCTTTTCTCTATTTTCTAAAATCATACCTTTATTCTATTTTATTTTATTTTTCTGTTGTGTGCAGTCCTTCTCGAGTTGCAGTGAGCAGGGGCTAGTTTTTGTCGCAGTGCATGGGCTGCTCATTGCCGTAGCTTCTCTCATTGCGGAGCGCAAGCTCCAGGTGCACAGGCTTCAGTAGTTGCAGCAGGTAGGCTCAGGAGTTGTGGCTCCTGGGCTCAGTTCTCTGTGACACGTGCAATCTTTCCGGACCAGGGATCGAATTCTATGTCCTCTGCATTGGCAAGGGGGATTCTTATCCAATGGACCACCAGGAAAGTCCTTACCTTTATTCTTAATATTACCTCTTCCTTGATTGCTTAGAAGACCTTGCCTCAATTCTGTTTACTTAAGGTTGTATTTCCTCATTAGTTACGCTATTGCACAATTTAATTTGCACAGTGCTTCCTCATAATCAGTTTCCATTTTTATTCTCATAATTGATATCTAGTTTCATATGTGGTTGGAAAAGATGCTTGGTATAGTTTTTACCTTCTTAAATTTGTTGAGACATCTTTTGTGACCTGGCTGGTGATATATACTGGAGAATGTTCTATGTGCCCTTGAAATATAATACACATTGTATCACTACGTATAAAATAGACAAACAATATAGACCCATTATATGGCACAGGGAACTAACTCCACACAATATTCTGTAATAACTTGTATGGGGACAGATGTGATAAAGAATGGATATATATGTATATGTATAAATAAATCAGTTTGCAATATGTCTGAAACTAACACATTGTAAAACAACTATATCCCAATATAAAATAAAAAAAATTTTTTTAAGAATGTGTATTCTGTTGTTTTTGGATAGAATATCTTATAGATACATGTTGATTACCACTAGTCTAATATGTCATTTAAGGCCACTATTTCCTAATTGATTTTTCTGTGTGGATAATCTGTTTGCTGATGTATGTGAAGTGTTAAAGTCATCTACTATTATTGTTTTATTGTGAAATTCTGCCTTTATCTGTTATAGTTTGCTTTATATATTTAGATTCTTAAGTATTAGGTACATATATGTTAATGAGTATTATATCCTCTTCTTTCTTGATTTTCTGTCTTTATAATGTCCTTATTTGTCTTTTATTATAGACTTACTTTAATCTACTTTGTCTGATGTGAATATTGCTATACTAGCTTTCTTTTCAATTCTATTTTTATGGATATCTTTTCCATTCCCTCACTTTCAGTCTGTGTTCTTTAGCTCTGAAGTGAGTCTCTTGTAAGCAACTTATAGGTGGATCTTGTTATTTTATCCAATAAGCCGCCCTATATCTTTTGATTGGTGTATTTAGCTCATTGACATTTAAAGCTATTGATAGGTATGTTGCTATTGTTTAGTAGCTAAGTCATGTCTGAGTCTTTTATAACCCCATGGATGGTAGCCTCCAGGCTCCTCCATTCAAGGTATTTCTCAGGCAAGAATACTGGAGTGGGTTGCCATTTCTTCTCCAGGGGATGTTCCTAAGCTACTTGGGAACCCCTTTGATAGGTATGTACTTATTGCCATTTTGTTACTTGCTTTCTGGTTGTTTTTGTAGTTCTCTGTTCTTTTCATATTCCCTAAGTTTCTTCCCTTTTGGTGTGATGTTTTCATTTAGTGATATGCTTGTGTTCCTGTCTCTCTATTTTTTGGTATCAATAATCCAGCCACCAAGCCGTCACATAGCTTGGTTCAGTTCTCTCTGGGAGGCTTCTTTTGAAACTTTCTGTTGCTCTAAGCTCATAGTCATGGTTTCAAACACTGTCCATAACTCTTATGTTCACTCTCATTTCTCAATAACAAATCCCCACTTCTGCTTTAGTTTCTAAAATTTTATATCTCTTGTTTTTCTGTTATTTTATGTGTTTGAAGGAAGTGAGGTTAAAGTAGTAAGAGATGAAGTTACAACAATATCTTGTTTCCTGTTGGTTTTACTATATCCAGAAAATTGTATGTTAACACATTTCATACAGTAGCAGTGAACAATAGAGGAAATAAATTGATGTGTGCATGTTAAGTTGCTTCACTCGTGTCTGATTCTGTTTGACCCTATGGACTGTAGTTTGCAGACTCCTCTGTCCATGGGATTCCCCAAGCAAGAATACTGGAGTGGGTTGCCATGCCCTCCTCCAGGGGGTCTTTATGACCCAGGGATTGAACCCATGTCTCTTATGTCTCCTGTATTGGCAGGCAGGTTCACAAGCACATGAAAATATTGAATTCTTTAAAGACGAAAGATAGTTTAATTAATATTAATATGGGATACCAACCCCACTTATTAGATAATGGGTAAAATCTAACTAAATGAACTGAGAGTATGCTTGCACACTAGTGTTTTGCCTTGATCCTGTAACCTCTTACATTTCTATGAAAAACTTAGAAATGGACACGAGCAGAAAAGTAGACAGTGTACACTTGGCCTCACAGAGTCAAGAAAGCAGCCATCCTGAATTTTCCCATGTAGAATCTTCTTAAGTATTTGCACTCCCCTGGGATCACAGCAACATTAAATTGCTTGGTTAACAAGGAGCTTTGGAAATTGAATCTCTAGGGTTCAAGACTGCAATCTATCTGCTACCGCTTCTATCCACAGTTCTTTCCTTGGATATAAGCAGCACACAGACTCCTACCATAGATGACCCTTCCTGCCCAGGAGCTGGTGACTCACTCAGACCCTTTTCTTCCTAAGGACAGATCTTTGGTTTGGTATATCACAGATGTCAGACATCATTTCACTGCAATGCCAGCCAGGTAACCTAATGATCCTTAGTGAATGTTTGGAAATGAGGACAGGTATTTGGGTACAACTTTATCCTGAAAAAGCTATAAAAAGAGTACATACCCCAGATTTCCCTGGTGGCTCTGACAGTAAAGTGTCTGCTACAATGCCGGAGACCCGGGTTCAATCCCTGGGTTGGTAAGATCCCCTGGAGAAGGAAATGGAAGCCCACTCCAGTACTATTGCCTGGAAAACCCCATGGACAGAGGAGCCTGGTAGGCTACAGTCTATGGGGTCACAGAGAGTCGAACATGACAAGCAACTCCATTTTCCACTTTCCACTCCAGATGATTAGAACCAAGTCACTTTTCATAACTTATGTCATCTTCATACTTCTTTTTTATTTTGCATCAATAATTAAGCATCTCTGATTTATGAATACCAATAAATATTTTTAAAAACCAACCAAGGTGTTGGTAACCTTTTCTAGAACTGTTTATGCTCTGCTGTCATCAGCTTTGGGTATTTTTATTGTTACTCAGTCACTTAGTAATGTCTAACTCTGCAACCCCATGGACTGCATCATGACAGTTTCCTCTGTCCTCCACTATCTCCTGAAGTTTGCTCAAATTCATGTCCACTGAGTCAGTGGTGCTATCTAACCATCTCATCCTCTGCCACCCTCTTCTCCTTTAGCCTTCAATCTTTCCCAGCATCAGGTTCTTTTCCAATAAGTCAGCTCTTTGCATCATGTGGCCAAAGCATTGGAGCTTCAGCATCAGTCCTTCCAATGAATATTCAGGATTGATTTCCTTTAGGATTTTTTTTTTTACATAACACATAAATATGCATGCAGAAGGCTTTCCCTCCCCTCCCCACTCCTTTAGTTTCTTTCCATTCCCAAGATGGTTTATGCTTCTTGTAACACTACTGCTGCTTCCCTAGTGACTACACATTTTATTGTCTTGTTACCACATCTTATTCATCAGATTCATCAGCATCATGGAACCCAGAAACCAAACAGCTGTTTCTGAATTTCTTCTCATGAGACTGACAGAGAATGAAAAACTGAAGACCATCTTATTCAACCTGTTCCTGTCCATGTACCTGGTCACTGTCCTGGGAAACCTGCTCATCATCCTGGCTGTCATCTTTGACTCCCACCTCCACACCCCCATGTACTTCTTTCTCTCCCATCTGTCCTTTACAGACATTGGTTTAAGCACAACCATCATCCCAAAGATCCTGGTAAACATGCAAGCACAGAGTCAAAGAATCACTTACACGGGTTGCCTCACTCAGATCTGTTTTGTCTTGATTTTGGTTTGTTGGGAAAGTTTTCTCCTTGGAGCAATGGCCTATGACCGCTATGTGGCTATTTGTCACCCACTGAGGTACACAGTCATCGTGAACCCCCACCTCTGTGTTATGCTGACTCTACTCTCCTTGTTCATTAGCATTGGGAATGCCCTGCTCCACACTCTGATGGTGCTGCCACTGTCCTTCTGCAAGGAACTGGAAATCTCCCTCTTCTTCTGTGAAGTTGTTCAGGTCATCAAGCTTGCCTGCTCTGATACTCTCATTAATAATACTCTTCTTTATTTTGCAATTAGCCTATTAGGTGGCATTCCTGTTTTCGGAATCATTTTCTCTTATACTAAAATAATCTCCTCTATTTTGAGACAGTCATCAGTGGGTGGAAAGTATAAAACTTTTTCTACCTGTGGGTCTCACCTCTCAGTTGTGTCCTTATTCTATGGGACGGGTTTTGGAGTGTACATTTGTTCTGCAATTCCTGACTCTCCCAGGAAGACTGCAGTGGCTTCATTGATGTACACCGTGGTCACTCCCACGATGAACCCCTTCATCTACAGCCTGAGGAACAAAGACATGAAGGGAGCTTTGAGGAAACTCTTCAGTAGAGTACCTACTATTCTATGATTGTGTCATTTTCTAGGTCTCTGATGTTTGACATAAACTTCCCATTCTCTAATATAAGGTTTTGGTTAGAGCCAGTAGAAGCTGAATCTGAGGCAGAGGTTCATGGTATAGTAATTTTGTGGGGAAGTTCCCAGCATGAGGGAAGTGGGAAAAGGTGCGTAGGTCAAGGAAAGAATTTAAACAAGTCTGTGTACATGAAGAAATAGATTCTGCCTGCTTCCTTGGATGACACCATGTAAATTGTACCCCAGAGTAAAGCATATTTACAAGACATCGTGGTTGATCTTTCACACCTCAGTTCAGGGATCTTTAAGACCAGTCACTGGTAAATTGGACATATGTTAGGCAACATTAGCATCCATAACACTTGACTTCATTACCCATAAAATTTTGTGATTAGATTATCTCAGCAGTTTGAAATGATTGTGGAATATTTGAAGTTGATCAGTGAGGAAAATTTTCTTGCTAATAAAGAAATCCTGACTCTTAATATGCTCAAACAATAAAGATAATTATCTTTCATCACAAGGATTTCAGAGGCAGGAAATGTGCAGGAACAGGAAATTAGAGATTCATTCATTCCTCCATGAAGAGGCTTCATATTAGGTTGATTCCCCTCATGGACTCAGATGGCTGAAATAGATTCAGGCATATCTAGACATGATTACTGGAGACAAACAAAACTGACTGTCCTTCAATGAGTCTGTTGTTAATTGAAGTTCTATTTATAATAGATATTTCCATGGCATCACCCATAAGGTATTACCTTCAATCTTATCACTGAGAAATGGATCCTATGCCACCTACTTAATCCAATTCCTGATATTTGAAATTGATTATTCTTGAGCCTTATGCTTGCCATTTGTAGTTTAATTACTGCTGGAAAGTTAATCTCTATAAGAACAATAAACACTTAGGACAATGCCTCAATAAAATTTAAGTAGTGTTATTGTGTTTCATAAGTTTCCTATACCCTTGAGTCCTTGTATTTTTTCCATTGTTTCAGCAATTTGATTTTTAAAAATTTTTACCTTTTATTGTGGACCACTTTTAAAGTCTTTACTGAATTCATTACAATATTGCTTCTGTTTTATGTTTTGGGTTTTTTGGCCACAATGCATTTGGGATCTTATCCCCCCCAAGCAGTATTGAATCCCCATCACCTGCAAAAGTCTTAACCACTGGAATTCCAGGGAAGTCTTTGATTTGTTTTCTTTTATTCTTATATTTATCAGGTTTTCCCTGATAAATATTTGAGTAATATAATAAAATAAATCATTGTTTTGTAGGCAGGGAAAATGTTTTTAATCTTCCTCTGGCATCTTATTTGCTATGAAATTTTTCATTGGCTTATTCCTAAGAATGTATCTGTTTTCACTTTTCTTTTAGTCATCTTTTTTTATTTTTAGTTTTTTATTTTAATTAATTTATTTTTTAAAGTGAAGGATAATTGCTTTATAGAATTTTGTTGTTTTCTGTCAAATATCAATAAGAATCAGTCATAGGTATATATATGTCCCCTCCCTCTCAAACCTTCCTCCCATCTCCCTCCCCATCCCACACCTCTAAATTATTACAGAGCTCCTGTTTGAGTTATTGCTGTGTTTCTTACACATTTTGGTAGAGTCAACACAGAGGAACATCATTGAATAAATTTAACTGTGTCATGGATGTCTTAGTGTATTGCGTTTAGTCTTAGGGCTCTCATGGAAAACTTCTTCATGTGTCTCTATGAGGAAAGTTATTCTATGAAGAACTACTTTCCTTTGACAAAGAGATATTGAGAGTAAGACAAGAGAGAAGAAAAGGGAAGTAGAGAAGATCAGTGAGATCACCTTCCCAGAAGGACGAAAATTTGAGGCCATCAGTCAGAACCACATTGGGTGAGGTGGTAGAAACAGTGGAACTGTCGAGGGAGAGTGCAGGGATTGGTGAGGAACTTTATTTATTTTTTTTTTTTTATTTTTTGTGAGGAACTTTAACAAGGTGAAGAACCTTGTTCACTGTAGATTGTGGTTAGTTGCGTCTGATTCTTTGTAACTCTTCGGATTGTAGTGTACCAGTCTCCTCTGTCCTTGGGATTTTTCATGCAAGAATACTCGAGTGGGTTGCCATTCCTCCTCCAGAGGAATCTTCCCGACCCAGGGATCAAGCCTGTGTTTCCTCAATCTCCTGCATTGCAGGCAGATATCTTTACCCACTGAGCCACTGGGGAAGCCAGAGGGGTCGTTTTACTTTCAGCACCACAACTGGGAAACAGCTCCCTGCTTGGCCCTCTTGTTAACTCCAGAGCTTCCTTCATTGAGGTTCACAAAACAGCTGCAGATTTGAATAACGTTAGACCTTAGTTCATACTGAGAGTTCCCTGATCTTTAGCAAGAACTGTGGATTTCGAGCCTCAGGGGAATGGGGCATGTGAAGGATGAGAGAATTTTTAATAAACATTTTGTGAGACTATGATGACCTGAGATGCATAACTTTCATATGAGGACTTGGGGAAATATATTATAATTACATTTAGAATTGGAAATACAGAAGGATCTTTCCTCAGTTTTACTCATTAAAGTAGCATATGCAAAGTGGTGCTTAAAGTCCATGTGTAGTTCTGTGAGAATGGTAACATAATAGCCATGCATGTACCTACCCGATCCTGAAATTAAATAAATAAAACAATCCCTTAATTATAGAATGCAATTTTTCTCCCACCTACATCACACTCTCCCCTCCCAGTGACAAACAAAATCTTGACTTTTTAATTGTTTTTCTTTCATTTGATCTTCTGTTAGGTTGACTCCTGTGAATTTGCCATTATTTGATCATGTTTGCACCATAAAACTGACAATAGGATGAAATATCACTGTCTGATCACCTCTGTATGTATTCCTTTGCAATTTATAACTTGATGACTCATTAAAATTTAATTGTTATGCTTTAACCTTTTATCTTGATTTTTTCCTCATTATTGTACTTGGGAGATTTCAATGTTATCTTGGAGTGTATCAGTAAATAATTAATTTGCAATATGCTGTATATTTACATTGTGTTTGGAGACTTCAAAATAGATATTTTTTATCATATTGATGGAAATTTTGTTTGTAGCTAATTTTATGCTGTTATGAGTAAATCTGAGTATTCTTTTCTATTTCTCATGGTAGCATGAGGGGATCCATATCGTCATCAACACGTTTTCATTTATAGTAACAATGTAAAAATTACTTCATCAACAGACATACCTCTTATTATTACATAACTGAGAGGCTTTTGATGCATTTATTTTCTTTCAAATATCTAATTGTGATAGACCTACTGAGTTGTTCATAATTTTCTCATTAATTCATATGAGCTTTTTTTTTTTTTACATAATCAAGATATTAGTGTTAGTTATACAAAATCAACCCTGACTATTCATTGGAAGGACTGATGCTAAAGCTGAAGCTCCAATGCTTTGGCCACCTGATGCAAAGAGCCAACTCATTGGAAAAGATCTCTGACGCTGGTAAAGATTGAAAGCAAGAGGAGAAAAGTGAGGCAGAGGATGAGATTGTTAGATAGCATCACCAACTCAATGGACGTGAATTTGGGCAAACTCCAGGAGATAGTGGAAGACAGAGGAGCCTGGCGTGCTGCAGTTCTTGGGGTCACAAAGGGTTGAACACAACTTAGCAGCTGAACAACAAAAACCATACCAACTGCAAAATTATTTCTTAAGTGTATGACTTCTTTTTGAATATCCTGTACAGTTTTATTTTGTATGAACACAAGTGCATTGTTTTAGTTGCATAGTTAATAGCTGTTAATACTTTACATAATGGCATCACTTAACAGGTCTTATTTATGAAAACAACAGAGTTTCCCTGGTAGTACAGCTGGTAAAGAATCTGCCTGCAATGCAGGAGACCCCTGTTCGATTCATGGGTCAGTAAGATCCCCTGGAGAAGGGATAGGCTACCCATTTCAGTATTCTTAGGCTTCCCTGCTGGCTCAGCTGGTGAGGAATCCACCTGCAATGCAGGAGACCTGGGTTTGAATGAAAACAATAGTACTTCAGTCTGAAGAATTCCCAGTCTTGGCTTTTACATTTGAAATATGAATTTAGTTTTCCCTTTGATGTTAAGCAGGATCCAAATTCATTTTTATGTACCTGTATAAACTTCCCATTTATGTATAGATTTCTTTATGGATTCTATCTTCTGGTCAATAGGTCTTCTATTTATCCCTGAGCCAATATAAAACATTTTAATTATTCTAGCTCACTAGACTAATAAAAATAAATTTATTGTGATAACAGAGAAGCTTCAGACTCTGTTGATTACAATCACAAGGTACATTGTGTCATAACTTGAGTGCTTCTCTGATAACTTATGATGCAGTGTAAAAACATTGGTAATCAAGGGCCAGAATTTCAATGAATTGCCCATTATAATGAGGTCAGAATATTCAATCTACTACTTTGGGAAAAATGATACTGAAATTCTATAAAGGGAATGGAAAATGCCTATCACATGCTCAGTCTATTTTTAAAATTTTAGTAAAATATATAACATAAAATTTCCAATCTTAATGATTTTTAAGTGTGCAGTTTTGTGGCATAATTGCATTCATCATGTTATGCTGTCATCACCAAGATTTGTTTCCACGTGTTTTTCATCATCTCAAACTCTCCCCCAACCTCAGTCCCTGGCAAACTGTAGTCTAATTTCTGTTTCTATAAATGTTTCTACTCTAGCCATTGCATATAAATGGAATGATACAATAAATGTTTTTTTTTTCTTTTTCAATTTCCTCTTGTTAAGAAGCTATTTTTTTTCTTTATTGGATTTGTTACAATATTGCTTCTCTTTTTTTAAAGTTTTGGTTTTATGGCTGTGAGGCATGTAGGATCTTAGCTCCTCAACCAGGGGTCAAACCCACACCCCCTGTGCTGATGGACAAAGTCATAACCACTGAACTATCAGGGAAGTCTGTCTTTTTCAATTTCTTACTGTGAAGTTTTTCAAACATACAGGAAAGTTGAAAGAATGATATAGTGAACACCCATTTGCCCACCACCTACATTGAATAGTTAACTTTTTTGCGATATTTGCTTTATTGATCTATGTACACTAGTTTTTTCTTTTTTGTTGTGTTAAAATACACATAACATAAAATTTACCACCTGAACCATTTCTGAGTTCACAGTTTAGTAGTGTTAATCATAAGAACATTTTAGTCTTGCAAATCAGAAACTCTATTCTCTTAAAATAAGAATTCTCCTTTTCTGCCTCTTCACAGACCTAGATAACTACTGTTCTATTTTCTACTTCTACGAATTTCAGTACTTTAGACGGTTCATATAAATGAAATCTGTCTTTTTGTGACTGACTTGTTCCACTTAGCCTAATGTTCTCAATTCTCATCCATATTGTTGCATATGGCAAAATTTCTTTCCTTTCCAAGACGGAATAATATTCCATTGTCTGTAAATAGCACATTTTGTTTATCCATTCATCCATTGGGTCGCTCCCACTTCCTGATTATTATAAATTGTGCAACTATGAACGCTCGGCTGGTAAAGAATCTGATTGCAATGAGGGAGACCCCGGTTCGATTCCTGGGTTGGAAAAATCCGCTGGAGAATGGACAGGCTATCCATTCCAGTATTCTTGGGCTTCCCTGATGGTTAAGCTGGTATAGCTGGTAAAGCTGCAAAAGAATCTGCCTGCAATGTGGGAGACCTGAGTTCAATCCCTGGGTTGGGAAGATCCCCTGGAGAAGGAAACAGCTACCCATTCCAGTATCCTGGCCTGGAGAATTCCACAGACTGTACAATACAGGGGGTCAAAAAGAGTTGGACACAACTGAGCCACTTTCACTTTCATGAACAAGTTCAGTTCAGTTCAGTCACTCAGTCCTGTCTGACTCTTTTTGGGTGTATGTGTGAGTTAAGGTTTATTTGGGACAAAATGAGAAGTATAGCCCCAAAGACAGCATTTCAGATAGCTGAGAAACTGCTCCAAAGAGGTAGAGGGGAAGGTCAGTGTTACATATGATTTTAGTGAAGAGGGTACATGCAGTCAAGCACACATTTTGGCAGAGGCTTGCTGCTAGTCTCATGTCCGACTTTACAACCCCAGGGACTGCAGCACGCCAGGCTTCCCTCTCCACCACAAACTGCCAGAGCTTACTCAAACTCATGTACAAAGTTGTGGAAATGTCTCTTAGAATCTTAATTTAAAATTTTTAAAGAATCATTATTTTTTAAGTCTTTATTGAATTTGTTACAGTGTTGCTTCTGTTTTATGTTTTGGCTTTTTATGGCCATGAGGCATGTTGCATCTCCATGAGAGATGGAGACCATGAGGTCTATGGAGGAGATAAGGGTTTGATCCCTGTGGTAAGATCCCTGGTCGGGGAGCAAAGATTTCCACCCCCACCATGCCTCGCAGCCAAAAAAAAACAAAAACATAAAAATAGAAGCAATATTGTAGCAATAGCAAATTTCCACCTGGGCCCTTGACAGCTAAAATTTTAAATCTTTATATCATGTGTATTTTTCTGTTATTTTATGTGTTTGGAGCAAATGATGTTAAGAAGGTAAGGGATGACATTACTAATGCCATCTTTTCTCTTGTTAGTTTTAATATATTAAGAAAATTGTAGGTTAATATAGGCCATATTGTAGCAGTGATAAATCCATAGATACATGAAAATATTTAATTCCGTAAAGATGAAAAATAGTTTAATCAATATTAATGTGGAGTACCACCTCCACCTATTAGATAATGGATAAATCTATATAAATGTACTCAGATTACACTTGCCCCCTATTGTTTTACCATGACTTTTTAACTGCTTATGAGTCTATGAAAAACTAAGGAATGGACATGAGCAGGTACAGATGTTGAAAAGTGGGTAGTCTGTACTTAGCCTGAATTTCTGCAGTATAGAGTCTTTTTATTTACTTGTTTGTTTGCTTATGATTTCACTGTGTCTTCATTGCTGCACACAATCTTTCTCTAGTTGTGGCGAGCAGGAGCTCTTCTTCGTTGCAGTGCACAGGCTTCTCATTGTGGTGGCTTCTCCTGTTGCAGACACAGTCTCTAGGTGCATGGGCTTCAGTAGTTGTGGCTCATGGGCTCTAGAGCACAGGTTCAGTAGTTATGGTACATGGACTTAGTTGCTCAGCGGCATTTGGGACTGTACCAGATCAGAGATCTAACCCGAGTCCCCTGCGTTAGCAGACAGATTATCCATTGTACACCAGGGAAGTCCCAGTGTAGAGTGTTGACCTACAGGTTTGCACTGTCCTGGGATCACAATGACAATAAATTGACTGGTTAATAAGGAGCTTTGGAAATTGAATCTCCGGAGTTCCAGACTGCATGAGTTCCATCTGCCTGTGACCATCTCAATCAACAGTTCTTTCTCAGAAAAGAAACAGCACACCTGAGACTCCTCATAACAGATCCCTCCTGTCCAGGAGCTGGTGACTCACTCAGACCTTCTGTTCTTTCTAAGGACAGCTCTTCCAAACCAGACACGTGAAGCATCATTCCACTGTGATGTCAGCCAGGTAACCTAACCTCCCTCTGTCAATGTTTGGAAATTATAGCAAGTATTTTGCAATAGGTACATCCAGGGGAAGCTGTGAAGAGCGTACATATATTAGATGATCACAGCCAAGTCATCCATGGGTCTCCTGCCAAACTGTTTGTCATCTTCTTCAATATTTCCTTGTACTTTGCACCAGTACTCAAAAACCTTTCATTTATTAATACTTTACTGAGTCCCTGCTATGACAAGGACCACTTCTTCCTGAGTAGAAAGTTGCCCATTCTCAGTGAGGGTGATTTTGAAGAATTGTCTGACATTTCTTTGTGTTTCTTTAATATGGGAGGTGTGCAAAAAAAGTTGATAAATTTCACCTTATCAGCCCATTCCTGGTCCTTGACACACCTAGGAATTATCTCTGTTGTTTGAGTCTGAGGTCACTGGGGATTCAGACAGAATCTTCAACTGCCTCCCTAGTCTGTTTCTTCTTATAAAATTACCAAATGTTTTAAATAATCAGAGCAGCATAGATATCAATAGAATGTTGTTGCTCAGTTACTCAGAGAAGGCAATGGCAACCCCACTCCAGTACTCTTGCCTGGAAAATTCCATGGGCGGAGGAGCCTGGTAGGCTGCAATCCATGGGGTCGTAAAGAGTCGGACATGACTGAGTAACTTCACTTTCACTTTTCACTTTCATGCATTGGAGAAGGAATGGCAACCCACTCCAGTGTTCTTGCCTGGAGAATCCCAGGGACGGGGGAGCCTGATGGGCTGCCATCTACGGGGTCTTACAGAGTCGGACACGACCTAAGTGACTTAGCAGCAGCAGCTCAGTTGCTACCTTATGTAACTCTTTTGCAATCCCATGGACTATAGCCCACCAGACTCTTCTGTCCATGTGATTTCCAAGGCAAGAATACTGGAGTGGGTTGCCATTTCCTTCTCCAGGGGATCTTCCCAAAGCAGGGATCGAACTTGTGTCTCCTGCATTGCAGGTGGGTTCTTTACCAGTGAGCCACCACGAAAATCCTATAGATAGACTACTACAAGTTACCCGTGTCAGATTCATGTTGATGTATGGCAAAACTAATACAATATTGCAAAGTAATTAGCCTCTAATTAAAATAAATAAACTTAAATTTAAAAAAAAAAAACAGTCACCTCTTAACCATTTCCAGGTTTAATTTTGATTATTGACTGTTATATCAGCTTTAGGTTCTTTTTACAGTAACAGAAAATTATGCACCAGAAGACTTTCCTTTCTCACCACCCTCCATTAGTCCCCTTCCCTTCCCAGGGTGCTTTCTTCCTCTTGTGATAGACCTGCTGCTTGTCTAGGGATGATATATTTTATTTTCTATTTCATCTTTTTCATCAGATTTATCAATAACATGGAGCTCAGAAACAAAACGGGTGTTTCAGGATTTCTTCTCATGGAAGTGACAGAGGATCCAAAACTGCAGTCCCTTGTCTTCAGCCTGTTCCTGTCCATGTACCTGGTCACTGTGCTGGGAAACCTGCTCATCATCCTGGCCATCAACTATGACCCCCACCTCCACACCCCCATGTACTTCTTCCTCTCCAATCTATCCTTTACTGACATCTGTTTAAGTACAACCACAATCCCAAAGATGCTGATGAACATCCACACACGGAACCAAAGCATCACTTACGCAGGCTGCCTCACACAGGTCTGCTTTGTCCTGGTGTTTGCAAGTTTGGATAGTTGTATTCTTTCAGCAATGGCCTACGATCGCTATGTGGCCATTTGTCATCCACTGAGGTACACTGTCGTCATGAACTCTCGTCTCTGTTGCTTGTTGATTCTTCTTTCTCTGTTTACTAGCATTGTGGATGCCCTACTCCACAGTCTGATGCTCTTGCAGCTGTCCTTCTGCACAGATCTTGAAATCCCCCTCTTCTTCTGTGAAGTTGTTCAGGTCATCAAGCTTGCATGCTCTGATACCCTCATCAACAAAATCCTGATATATTTTGCATCTAGCATATTAGGTGGTATTCCTGTGTGTGGAATCGTTTTCTCTTATATTCAGATAGTGTCCTCTGTGTTGAGAATAGCATCAGTAAGTGGAAAGTATAAAGCTTTTTCCACCTGTGTGTCTCACCTCTCAATTGTGTCCTTATTTTATGGGACAGCTTTTGGTGTGTACGTTAGCTCTACTTTTAGTAATTCCTCCAGAAACACTGCGGTGCTTTCAATGATGTACACTGTGGTCCCTCAAATGATGAACCCCTTCATCTATAGCCTGAGAAACAGGGATGTGAAAGGTGCCTTGAGGAAACTTGTCAGTATCTAGGACATCTTTTCTTCTGGGATATCTCATTTGCTTTGCACTGGGGTTTCTGGAATGAGTCAGAGTGATAGAAAAGCTGGGCAAGCCAGAATGTTTGCCTGGTTCTTTCACCACCAAATTCTTTGAAAATAACTATGTAACATAATGAAAAGTTCATTTTTACTTTGGGTTTTGATTGCTATGAGAACCTTAGCTTGACTATATGGAGTATGACTGCTTCTAAGAAGTTCACCCTTATAAGCGCTACTTAGGACAATGCCTGGTGCCTAGTAAGTACACAATAAAGTTAACTAGTATCACCGTGTTCCATACTTGGCTATATTCATCAGTTTTGTAAACTTAATGTTCTCACATATTTTTATCACTTGCCTCAGCAACAAGATTAGTTTTCCTTCATGTTATGTTTATCAGCTGCTTTTTCTAATCTGCATAATGAAATAAAATAAGTTGTGTTCAGGTACTCAGGGTAATTATTGATAATCTTCTAACATCTTATTTGCTTTGAGCTTTCTCGTTGGCCTATTTATAAGAATGTGTCTGAGTTTTCAGTTCTCTCCTCAATCATCTTATATTGCTGTACTTCTTACATGCCACTGGTGGAATCTGAAAAAAAAACAACATTAAAATGGATTGTATCATTGATGTCATAGAGGACTGGTTGCAGTCTTGGGGATCTTAATGCAAAACTTTTTTTTCTATTTTAATTGTATTTGTTTATTTTTTACTGCACAGGGTCTGCTTTGCTTTGCACAGGCTTGCTCTAGCTGCAGCCAGCGGGGGCTGCTCTTCATTATGATGCTAGGACTTCTCATTGTGGTGGTTTCTTTTGCTGAGGAGCACAGGCTCTAGGCTTCAGGAGTTGCAGCATATGGGCTCAGTAGTTTTGGCTTTCTGGCCCTAGAGCACAGGCTCATTAGTTGTGGTACATGGGCTCAGTAGTTGTGGTACACAGGCTTAGTAGTTCCATGGCACATGGAACCTTCCCAGACCAGAGATCGAACCCATGTCCTCTGCATTGGCAAGAGGACTCTTTTTTTTTAATTAATTTATTTTTAACTGAAGGATAGTTGCTTTACAGAATTTTGTTGTTTTCTGTCAAACGTCAACATGAGTCAGCCATAGGTATACATATGTCCCGTCCTCTTGAACATCCCTCTCATCTCCCTCCCCATCCCACCGCTCTAGGTTGATACAGAGCCCAGCAGGAGGATTCTTATCCGCTGTACCACCAGGGAAGTCCAATGCAAAGCATTTTAATGTGTCTTTATGAGGAAATTTATTCTATGGTGAACTATATTCTTTTGAAATGGAGATGTTGAATTAAAGACAAGAAAGGAAAAAAAGGGGGGATTTGATAAGGATAGTGACATTACTTTTCCTATGAGCATAAAAAAGCAGGGCCATAAGTTAGAATTATCTCTGTGAGGATGCAGGTGAAACAATGGAGATCTCAAAGGAGAGCTGAAGGAGTGACTGCGGAAACTTCTGTTCTCCTCATTGGTGGTTGAAGGGTTGTTTTATTTTCAGCACCAAAACTGGAGAACAGCTCCCTGGCTGCCACACAAGCAGAGCTTCCCCCACAGAACAGATGCAGAAGTAGTTCACCTGGGACTTCCCCGGTGGTCCAACGGTTAAGAATCCACCTGACAATGCAGGAGACATGGGTTCAATCCCAGGAAAACCCCACATGCTTAGAGGTAACTAAGCCGCTGCACCACACTTACTGAGCCCATGCCCTAGAACCCACGCTCCACAACAGAATGCGCTGCAATAAGAAGGCGGTGCACCGCAACTAGAGGGTAGTCCCCGCTCGCTGCAACTCGAAAAAGTCCATGCACAACAACGAAGACCCAGCACAGCCAAAAATAAATGAATGAAAGTGTGAAAATGTTAGTTGCTCAGTCATGTCCAACTCTTTGTGACCCCATGGACTATAGCCCGCCAGGCTCCTCCATCTATGGGATTTTCCAGGCAAGAATACTGAAGTGGGTTGCCATTTCCTTCTCCTGAGCATCTTCCCCATCCAGGGATCGAACCTGGGTCTCCCCATTGCAGGCAGACTGTTTACCATCTTTTAATATAAAAAGAATCAGATCATCTGAGACCTTTGTACTAAGATTTCTCTGACCTCCAGCAAGAACTACTGACTTTGAACCTCTGGGGGAGACTTGTGGAGAACCTGCGTTCATTTTTACACCCATAACTCTGATATTTTTCAAAAAGTATGACCCATTTTTATTTAAAAGTTGAAAGAATTTTTAAAACTTTTACATTGAATGAAAATTTTTAATAGGCACTATGAGATTCTGAAGACCTCTGAAATCTGAGATGCTTGACTTCAATATTAAACAACATGGGAGAATATGTTTAGAATTATGAAGATAGCAGGCCTTTCCCCAACTTCTTAAATATAGTATATGCTAAGTAGTGCATAAGATTTATCTGTAGTTTTGAAAGAATAGATAAGAACATGATATGAACCTATATATAAGGGTTAAAAATACAGCAATGTCATTACGACAGAATCCACCTGAAGTGTTTCACAGTCACAACACTCTCTCCTCTTCCAGTACAAACACTACCCTTAACTAACTTTCTTTGAAATTATTCTTTTGGGTTGAATCCTATGAAATTGCCAATATTTTATCATATTTGTCCTATGAAACTGGCAATAGAATTAAATTTCATTGTATTATCTCCCCAATATATGTTCCTGCCCAATTTATAAATTGACTTCTTTTCAAACTTATTGGAAGTTTAATATAATGTATGAGTTTTTTAATCTCGATTGCTTCTCTCATTATGGCACTTTGAGATTTAATCAAGTTGTTGGGCATATCAGTAACAAATTTATTTCTAATCCTTTGTATTTCAACATTATGTATGGTGACTTTTCAAAGTAAGCATCCTGCCCAATATTGATGAAAACTTTGTTTGTTATTGTTTTTTTTTTTCACTATTAAAAATAAACCTGAGTATTCTTGTATATATTTCTTGGTGGAAATGAGACAAGTTTTATGTTTGCAATGAAATTACTGAGTGTAAGTGGGTATGAATGTTCCTTTGAGTTGTACCAAAGAGTTCTCCTAAGTGACGGAAACAAGTACACACACTTTCTGATGAAGGCTTGGTGATCTGTATCACAACTGATACACTTTCAAGTAAACTGATAACCTAATGTAAAAATCATTTCATTAATTGACATATCTCTTTTTATTTGGTTGAGAGTTTTTTCCACATATTAATTTCTCTTTCTTGTAAATATATGTTTGTGATATCTCAAATGAGTTCTCTTTTTTATCTTTTTTTTAATTTTTATTTATTTATTTGGCTGTGCTTGGTCTTAGTTGTGGCATTTGGGATCTTTAGTTGCAGCATTTGGGATCCAGTTCCCTGATCCGGGATTGAACACAGGCCGCCTGCATTGGGAGCTTGGAGTCTTAGCCACTGGACCACCAGAAGTCCTTCTTTTTCTTTTTAATTCACATAAGTTCTTTATATAATTTCAACCCACACTCCCCTAAAATACACCAAAATGTACAGTGAAACTATCATGAAGAGATTAGAAAAGATGGTTGTGAAAGCTAAAAAAAAAAAGGAGTATCAGACTTTTATGTGTTGACCACAGACAATTGTCAGGAAATAAATTATTATCTGCTATAGAAATATACACAGTGAAAATTAAGTTTGAGGAGACATTAGTGACTGTTGAAGAGAAAAACTCCTGAGAGTTTCCAATTTTATAATAACATTTAGAGATATACTAATTATATGCACATATATAACTATATTTTCACATATAAACTTGGTATTAGACTTTGTGATGTAACTAATTAGGTAGAGATTCCTTTGCTCATATTGCAAAAAGGAAAACTGGAATCCAATTAGAGAACGATGATGTGCTCATATTTAAAGAATTAGAAAAGGAGGTGAGCAGACTCAGATGGAAAAAACTACAAGGTATACAACTGGTCTCATAGGATCAGGAAAGCAGCTACTCTGATTCCTCCTTTCCAGAGTCTTGGCCTTTACAGATTTGCACTGCCCTGGGATCACAGTGACAATCAAATTGTTTGGCTAATGAGGAGCTTTGGAAATTGAACCTCTAGGGATACAGAGACAGTATACTGCCTGTGACCACCTCATTCAACAATGCTTTCTGTGAAAAGTTACAGCACACCTAAGCCTACTCCCATCCGTGATCCCTCTTGCCCAGGAGCTCTGGTCTCACTCAATCCTTCTGCCATTCCCGAGGACACATCTCCTATGTGGCAAGTCAAAGAAGACATCGAGCATCATTCCACTGTGATGCCAGCCAGGTATCCTAACGTCTCTCAGTGAGTGTTTGGACGTGAAGTCAGGTATTATGCAACAGGCTCATCCAAGGGAAGCTGTGAGGAGAGTACCTACATCAGACGGTTTAGAACTAAGCCACCCACAGTCCTCCTGTCTGTCAGTCATCTTCTTCACGTGTTTCTTTGTACGTGGCACCAATGTTAAAGCATCTCTCATTTACTCATATTGTACTCACTCTACTATGACCAGGAGCATCTCTTTCTGAGGAGAAATCTGTCTTTTTTAAATCAGGTGGACTGTTATCATTCTCTAACATTCACTTGCAATCTTGTGGTAAGAAAATTGGTAAAGCTCACCTTATCATGCTATTGCTGGTTCGTGACATAGCCGTGTATTACCTCAATTGCCTGCCTCTGAGGTCTCAGGGGATCCAGATAAAATGTTCAAGCAGCCTCTCCCTGTTTCTCGTCATAAAATGGCCAGGTTTTAAATAGCTAAAACAATATACACAGTGTAATTTTTTAATGACACCTGTTAACCCTTTCCAGAATTAACATTTGTTGATGCTGCTATGTCAGCTTAAGGTTTTTTTAACTGAAAAAAAGGTTTTAAAGAAACAGAATAATTCACATACACAAGATGCACTTTTTTTTTTTTTTTTTTTGCCACACCACACAGCATGGGGGATCTTAGCTCCCTTAACAGGGATGGAACCCATGCCCCCTGCACTGGAAGGGCAGAGTCTCAACCACTGGACTGCCAGAGAAGTCCCAGGCACATCTTTTTAATTGCCCTCTTTCAATCTGCTTCCCTTATTCTTTAGATGTTTTTGCTTCTGGTGACACTCTTCCTTCTAGTCTAGAAAACACACGTTTGATTGTATTATCATTCCACCTTTTCCATCAGATTTATCAACAGTATGGAACAGAGGAATAAAACACATGCTTCAGATTTTCTTCTCATGGAAGTGACAGAGGATCCAAAGCTGCGGTCCTTCCTTTTCAGCCTCTTCTTGTCCATGTATCTGGTCACAGTCCTGGGAAATCTGCTCATCATCCTAGCCGTCAGCTCTGACTCCCACCTCCACACCCCCATGTACTTCTTTCTCTCCAATCTGTCTGTTAACGACATCTGTTTAACCACTACCACAATCCCAAAGATGCTAGTGAACATCCAAACACAGAATCAGAGCATCACTTATACAGGCTGCCTCACGCAGATCTGCTTTGTCCTGGTGTTTGCTAGTTTGGAAAGTTCTCTCCTTGCAGTAATGGCCTATGACCGGTATGTGGCCATTTGTCACCCACTGAGATATAGTGTTATCATGAGCCCCCGCCTCTGTGGGCTGGTGATCTTACTCACCCTGTTTATTATTATTATGGATGCCCTGCTCCACACTCTGATGCTGTTACAGCTGACCTTCTGCACAGACCTGGAAATCCCCCTCTTCTTCTGTGAAGTTGTTCAGGTCATCAAGCTTGCATGTTCTGATACCTTCATTAACAATATCCTGATATATTTGGCAACTAGCATATTTGGGGGTATTCCTGTGTGTGGAATCATTTTCTCTTATATTCAGATAGTGTCCTCTGTCTTGAGAATGCCATCAGCAAGTGGAAAGTATAAAGCGTTTTCCACCTGTGGGTCTCACCTCTCAGTTGTGTCCTTATTCTATGGGACAGGTTTGGGGGTGAACATTAGTTTTGCTCTTACTAACTCTTCCAGAAACACTGCCGTGCTTTCAATGATGTACACTGTTGTTCCTCAAATGATGAACCCCTTCATTTATAGCCTGAGGAATAGGGACATGAAAGAAGCCTTGAGGAAACTCATTGTTAAGACTCCTTTTCTGTGATTGTCTCTTCTGCTTTGTACTGGCATTTCTAGAATGAACCAGAGTCACAGAATGTCAGGTGAACCAGAAAGCCTGACTCTTGTCTCACCAACTTATTCTAAAATGACTAGATAACATAGTGGCTAAGGGAATTTTAACTTGAGGTTGAAACCAACTTCCTGTTTGCTTGGCTCAGTGATGTTTCACAAATGAGTCCCATTTCCTAGTCCTGTTTTCCTCCATGCACTCCTTAAGAAGCTAATGGAGGCAGGAAATATACTGATATCATTGGAACATCAAAAAAAGAAATGTGGAAATTTTGGATATGTCAGGGAGAGGATCTAATAAATTTGTGGACGTAAGAACCTTGATTTAGCTCGATCTTATGGTTGGGGCCAAAAAAGGTCCATATAGTGAAAACTATGGTTTTCCAGTAGTCATGTACAGATGTGAGAATTGGACCATAAGGAAAGCTTAATGCCAAAGAATTGATGCTTTCGAACTCTGATGTTGGAGAAGACTCTTGAGAATCTCTTGAATTGCAAGGAGATCTAACCAATCAATCCTAAAGAAATAAACCCTGAATATGCACTGAAAGGGCTGATACTGAAGCTGAAGCTCCAATACTTTGGCCACCTGATGGGAAGAACCGACTTACTGGAGCTATGATGTTGGGAAATATTGAAGGAAAAAGGAGAAAGGGTTGGCAGAGGATGAAATGGTTAGAGAGCATCACTGACTCAATGGACACAAATTTGAGCAAACTTCAGGAGACAGTAAAGGACAGAGGAGCCTGGCGTGCGTGCTGCCATTCATGGGATCACAAAGAGTCAGACACGACTTAGTGATGAACAACAACAGAACTGCATCCCAGGCTCAAGCCTACTGTGAGACATGTGGAGATTTGTATGCACTGCATATTTCTTTTTACATGTGATATTGCTTTTGAATATCTTTTGTAGTTTGTTTTTTTATGGGGGCAGGGTGTGAACACAAGTGCTTAATTTTAATGCAGTGCATTTGTCAATACTTTCCATAATGATTTGTACTCTCTAGAGTAAAAATACAAATCACCTTGGAAAATTAACTAGTATTGTTGTGTTCCATAATATGCTGATATTCTAATTTGTAAACCTACTGGTCTCGCATATTTTTACCACTTGCTTCAGCAATTAGGTTAGTTTTGTTTTCTTTCATGTTGTATTTATCAGCTGCCTTTTCTGATGTGTCACATAATAAAATAAATATTATTTATGCAGCAAAAATGAACTCATTTCCAATACTCTGGACTTGTACATGTATGCTGTATCTTTTCCAAAATATATGTTCTTCCTGATGCTGGAAGTTTCATTTCTTTGTAGCTAGTTTTCTGGTGTTATAGATAAATCATTTTGAATAGTGTCTTATATGTTTCTGGTGTTAATGAGAGTGTTTTGTAATTGGGATGGAAATACTGGGTATTAGAGATATCAAGTCTCCTTTGGGTAGTTCCAATAAGCTTTTCTTTGGACAAATAGACATACACTGGAAAGTACTAGTGATCTATTTCATCACAAATGTTTTCAAAAATACTGACAGTCTAATGGGTATAAAAATGATTTCATTAATTCACGTGTGTCTTATTATTAAATGGTTGATATTACCTTCATATACTTCTTTCCTATCTGTTAAATTTCTGCTTGTGGTACTTCTGCTGAGTTCCTTCCCTTTTCATAATTGATCCATGTGACTTTGTATTACCAGGTTATTATTTTCACCTGAATGCACTGCAGTTTTTTTCACATGTGTTTTTGCTTTTGGATATCTTTTTTTTTTTAGGTTTTTTTGGGGGGACAGGGTATGAATGTAAGGGCTTAATTTTAGTGGAGTGCATTTGTCAATACCTTCCATAATGGTTTGTGCTCCCAGATGTATTTTATAAATCCCAGGGTTACTTCAATCTGAGGGATTCATCATTTTGGCTTTTATATTTGAAACAAACCCTTCCTGGAATTTAATTTTGCCTTGATGTGAGGCAGAGATCCAAATTCATTTTTCTATCCCTGAATAAACTGTCCATTTATGTGTGGTCTTAGGCTGGACTCTACATTATCATCAGCAAGTCATATTTACTCCTGTACCAATTTTATAGGTCTTAATTATTGTAGCAAACCATTCAGCTAAAGAGCTTCCTTGATGGCTCAGATGTTGAAATCTGCATCTCCCTTTTTTGAACTTTTTATTTTACACTGGAGTAGAGGCAATTAATGGGCTTCCCAGGTGGCACAGTTGTAAAGAATCTGCCTGCAATGCAGGAGACCCAAGTTCAATCTCTGGCTCAGGAAGATCCCCTGGAGGAGGAAATGGCAACCCACTCCACTATTCTTGCCTTAATCCCATGGACAGAGGAGCCTGGCAGGCTACAGTCCATTGGATCACAAAGAGTTGAACATGACTGAGCACACACAGAGACAGAAAGTGAAGAAAACTATTAATACATATTGAAGCTATTTTGATAAATTAGAAAAGATGGCCATGATATACTAATTGATCAGAGATGGTATTGTCACAGAGAATATATTGCAATGAATAAAATTTGTGTGAAAAACACATGGTCAAGATTAAGATTCAGGAAACGTGAAACCCTGAAATTTTTGTGGTTTTTTTTTTTACATGACCCAATCAAAAAATGCACTAAAGAACTAAATAGACATTTCTCCAAAGAAGGCATACAGATGGCTAACAAACACATGAAAAGATGCTCAACATCACTCATTATCAGAGAAATGCAAATCAAAACCACTATGAGGTACCATTTCATGCCAGTCAGAATGGCTGCGATCCAAAAGTCTACAAATAATAAATGCTGGAGAGGGTGTGGAGAAAAGGGAACCCTCTTACACTGCTGGTGGGAATGCAAACTAGTACAGCCACTATGGAGAACAGTGTGGAGATTCCTTTAAAAACTGGAAATAGAACTGCCTTATGACCCAGCAATCCCAATGCTGGGCATACACACTGAGGAAACCAGAAGGGAAAGAGACACGTGTACCCCAATGTTCATCGCAGCACTGTTTATAATAGCCAGGACATGGAAACAACCTAGATGTCCATCAGCAGATGAATGGATAAGAAAGCTGTGGTACATATACACAATGGAGTATTACTCAGCCATTAAAAAGAATACATTTGAATCAGTTCCAATGAGGTGGGTGAAACTGGAGCCTATTATACAGAGTGAAGTAAGCCAGAAAGAAAAACACCAATACAGTATACTAATGCATATATATGGAATTTAGAAAGATGGTAACAATAACCTTCTATACGAGACAGCAAAAGAGACACTGATGTATAGAACAGTCTTTTGGACTCTGTGGGAGAGGGAGAGGGTGGAATGATTTGGGAGAATGGCATTGAAACATGTATAATATCATATATGAAATGAGTCACCAGTCCAGGTTTGAGCACCATACTGGATGCTTGGGCTGGTGCACTGGAACGACCCAGAGGGATGGTACGGGGAGGGAGGAGGGAGGAGGGTTCAGGATGGGGAACACGTGTATACCTGTGGCGGATTCATGTTGATATATGACAAAACCAATACAATGTTGTAAGTTAAAAAAAAAAAATATATATATATATATAAACAAGTATGTTTTTAAAATGTTACTTGTGTAATACATAGCATATATTTTATAAGTAATTATAATATACAAAACATAATATTATAGCTTATTATATTATAGGATTATATATAGTATAGATTAGTATAATATACTAAGCATTATAGAATTATATCCTTGGTCTTTAAGGATTGGCACAGTACTGGGATCACAGTGATAATAAAATTGCTTGACTAATGAGGAGCTTTGGAAATTGATCCTCTAGGGAGTACAGAGATTGTGCTCTGCCTGTGACCGCCCCAATCAACAGTCCTTTCCCTGAAAAGCAGTAACACACCTGAGCCTCCTTCCATAGATGACCCTTCTTGCCTTGGAGCCTGGTGGCTCACTCAGTTCCTCTGCCTCTCCTGAATACAGATCTGTATGGAACACTTGACAGAAATGTTAACCATCATTCCACTGTGATGCCACTCAGGTAACCTAATGTCCCTCAGTAAGATTTGGAAATGAGGACAGGTGTCTCGCTATACTTATCCAAAGGAAGCTATGAGGAAAGAATATACATCAGATGATTAGAAATGAGCTACTCCAGGCCTCCTGCCTGTCTCTCATTTTCTTCTCAAGTTTCCTTGTACTTTGCACCAGTATTAAAATGCCTCTCATTGACTAATGTTGTAGTCACTCTCTACTATAACCAAAACCATTTCCTCTTGAGTTGAAATCTGCACCCCCCTTTTCTGAACTTTGTACTTTATACTGGAGTAGAGCCGGTTAATGGGCTTCCCAGGTGGCACAGTGGTAAAGAATCCACCTGCAACGCAGCAGACGCAAGAGACATGGTTTCCATCTCTGGGCTGGGAAGATATCTGGGAGAATGAAATGGCAACCCACTCTAGTATTCTTGCCTGGAAAATCCCATGGAGAGGGGAGCCTGGCAGGCTAGAGTCCATGGAGTCTTAATAAGAGAGTTGGACCCAACTGAGCATGGCCACACGCACACACACACAATGTAGTCACCGTTTAAGGTGGACGGCAAAGGGACTCAGTCATGTATATACATATATCCATTCTTCCCACAACTCCCTTCCCATCTAGGCTGCCACATAACATTGAGCAGAGCCCCTATGGTACACAGTAGGACTTTATGGTTATTTACAAAACAGAAACAGATTCACAGACTTAGAGAACACACTTATGTTTGCTAAGGCAGAAGAATGAGAGGAAGGGACTGTTAGGGAGTTTGGAATCAATATGTACACACACTCTACTTCAAATCTGCATTTCTTAAAACAGGATCACTTTAAAATTTTTCCAACATTCATTTGCCATCTTGTTGGGGTATGGGGTGGGTGGACAGGAAGTTCAATAAAGTTTATCTTATCTTCTCATTTGATTCTTGACATTTGTAATTATTGTTCAGTCGTTACGTCGTTTCCAACTCTTTGCTACACTATGGACTGCGGCAGGCCAGGCTTCCCTGTCCTTCACTGTCTCCTGAGGTTTGCTCAAATTCATGTCCATTGAGTCAGTGATCATATCCAACCAACTTATCCTCTGTTGCCCCCTTCTCCTCCCGTCCTCTATCTTTCCCAGCATCAGAGTCTTTTCCAAGGAGTTGGCTCTTCACAGCAGGTGGCTAAAATGTTGGACCTTCAGCTTCAGCATCAGTCCTTCCAGTGAATATTCATGGTTGATTCCCTTTAGGATTGACTGGTTTGATCTCCTTGCTGTCCAAGGGACATCAAGGTTATTGACATACCTATGTATTATTTCAGTTTCCTGGCTCTGAGTTCTCTGGGAATCTAGACAGAATATAAAACTGCCTCCCTAGTCTCTCTTTAGAAAATTACCAAATGTCTCAAATAATCTAAATAGTATAGTTAGTGTATTATAAAAAGTGACTACATTTTTATAGCCCCTATGGGAATCAACAATGGATCATATCCACTATCAGGTTCAGTTTTTTAAAAAAGTAACGGAATAATATGTGTACAGAAGGAATGTTTCTTATTCTTCTCTGTCTCCATCTCATCCCAAGATAGTGTCTGCCTTTTGTGATTCTCCTGCTAGTGCAGAAAACCCACATTTGATATGTTGTCAGTTTCCATCCTTCTCACCAGATTTTTCCACAACATGGGACCCAGAAACAAAACAGGAATTTTAGAATTCCTTCTTATGGAAGTGACAGAAGATCCGAAACTGCAGCCACTCCACTTCATTCTGTTCCTGTTCATATACCTAGTTACCATTCTGGGAAACCTGCTCATCATCATGGCTGTCATCTCTGACTCCCACCTCCACACCCCCATGTACTTCTTTCTGTACAACTTGTCCTTTACTGACATCTGTTTAAGCACAACCACGATCCCAAATATGCTAGTGAACATCCAAACACAGAATCAGAGCATCACGTATACAGGCTGCCTCACCCAGCTCTGCTTCATCCTAGTCTTTGTTGGTTTGGAAAATAGTCTTCTCGCAGTAATGGCCTATGACCGGTATGTGGCCATTCGTCACCCACTGAGGTACATGGCCATCATGAACTTCCCCCTCTGTGGCCAGCTGATTCTATTCTCCTTGTTTATTAGCATCGTGGTTGCCCTTCTTCACAGTCTGATGGTGTTGCAGCTGACCTTTTGCACAGATCTGGAAATCCCCCTCTTCTTCTGTGAAGTTGTTCAGGTCATCAAGCTTGCATGTTCTGATACCTTCATTAACAATATCCTGATATATTTGGCAACTAGCATATTTGGGGGTATTCCTGTGTGTGGAATCATTTTCTCTTATATTCAGATAGTGTCCTCTGTCTTGAGAATGCCATCAGCAAGTGGAAAGTATAGAGCGTTTTCCACCTGTGGGTCTCACCTCTCAGTTGTGTCCTTATTCTATGGGACAGGTTTGGGGGTGTACATTAGTTCTGCTCTTACTAACTCTTCCAGAAACACTGCCGTGCTTTCAATGATGTACACTGTTGTTCCTCAAATGATGAACCCCTTCATTTATAGCCTGAGGAACAGGGACATGAAAGAAGCCTTGAGGAAACTCATCGTTAGGACTTCTTCTTTTCTGTGATTGTCTCTTCTGCTTTGTACTGGCATTTCTAGAATGAACCAGAGTCACAGAATGCCAGGTGAACCAGAAAGCCTGACTCTTGTCCCACCAACTTATTCTAAAATGACTAGGTAACATAATGGCTAAGGGAATTTTAACTTGAGGTTGAAACCAACTTCCTGTTTTCTTGGCTCAGTGATGTTTCACAAATGAGTCCCATTTCCTAGTCTTGTTTTCCTCCATGCACTCCTTAAGAAGCTAATGGAGGCAGGAAATATACTGATATCAATGGAACATCAAAAGAAGAAATGTTGAAAATTTGGATATGTCAGGGAGAGGATCTAATAGATTTGTGGACATAAGAACCTTGATTTTGCCTGATCTTGTGGTTGGGGCCAACAAAGGTCCATATAGTGAAAACTATGGTTTTCCAGTAGTCATGTATAGATGTGAGAATTGGACCATAAGGAAGGCTGAATGCCAAAGAGTTGATGCTTTCGAACTCTGATGTTGGAGAAGACTCTTGAGAATATCTTGAATTGCAAGGAGATCTAACCAATCAATCCTAAAGAAATAAACCCTGAATATGCACTGAAAGGGCTGATACTGAAGCTGAAGCTTCAATACTTTGGCCACCTGATGGGAAGAACTGACTTACTGGAGCTAGGATGTTGAGAAATATTGAAGGAAAAAGGAGAAGGGGTCGGCAGAGGATGAAATGGTTAGATAGCATCACTGACTCAATGAACACTAATTTGAGCAAACTTCAGGAGACAGTAAAGGACAGAGGAGCCTGGCGTGTGTGCTGCGATTCATGGGGTTGCAAAGAGTCAGACACGACTTAGTGGCTGAACAACAACAGAACTGCATCCCAGGCTCAAGCCTACTGTGAGACATGTGGAGATTTGTATGCACTGCATATTTCTTTTTACATGTGATATTGCTTTTGAATATCTTTTGTAGTTTTTTTTTTGGGGGGGGAGGGCAGGGTATGAACACAAGTGCTTAATTTTAATACAGTGGATTTGTCAGTACTTTCCATAATGGTTTGTACTCCCTAGAGTAAAAATGCAAATCACCTTGAAAAATTAACAAGTACTGTTGTGTTCCATAATGTACTTATATTCTAATTTATAAATTTACTGGTCTCGCATATTTTTACCACTTGCTTCAGCAATTAGGTTAGTTTTGTTTTCTTTCATGTTGTATTTATCAGCTGGCTTTTCTGATGGGTAACATAATAAAATAAATATTATTTATGCAGCAAAAATGAACTCATTTCCAATACTCTGGACTTGTACATGGATGTTGTATCTTTTCCAAAATATATGTTCTTTCTGATGCTGGAAGATTCATTTGTTTGTAGCTAGTTTTCTGGTGTTATAGATAAATCATTTTGAATAGTGTCTTATATGTGTCTGGTATTAATGAGAGTGTTTTGTAATTGGAATGGAAATATTGGGTATTAGAGATATCAAGTCTCCTTTGGGTAGTTCCAATAAGTTTTTCTTTGAACAAATAGGTATACACTGGAAAGTACTAGTGATCTATTTCATCACCAATGTTTTCAAGAATACTGACAGTCTAATGGGTATAGTGATTATGTGATCACTGACCTGTGATCCAGACATCCTGGAATGTGAAGTCAAGTGGGCCTTAGAAAGCATCACTATGAACAAAGCTAGTAGAGGTGATGGAATTCCAGTTGAGCTCTTTCAAATCCTGAAAGATGATGCTGTGAAAGTGCTGCACTCAATATGCCAGCAAATTTGGAAAACTCAGCAGTGGACACAGGACTGGAAAAGGGTAGTTTTCATTCCAATCCCAAAGAAAGACAATGCCAAAGAATGCCCAAACTACCACACAATTGCACTCATCTCACATGCTAGTAAAGTAATGCTCAAAATTCCCCAAGCCAGGCTTCAGCAGTATGTGAACCGTGAACTTCCAGATGTTCAAGCTGGTTTTAGAAAAGGCAGAGGAACCAGAGATCAAATTGCCAACATCCACTGGATCATGGAAAAAGCAAGAGAGTTCCAGAAAAGCATCTATTTCTGCTTTATTGACTATGCCAAAGCCTTTGACTCTGTGGATCACAGTAAACTGTGGAAAATTCTGAAAGAGATGGGAGTACCAGACCACCTGACCTGCCCCTTGAGAAATCTGTATGCAGGTCAGGAAGCAACAGTTAGAACTGGACATGGAACAACAGACTGGTTCCAAATAGGAAAAAGAGTACGTCAAGGCTGTATATTGTCACCCTGCCTATTTAACTTATATGCAGAGTACATCATGAGAAACGCTGGACTGGAAGAAACACAGCTGGAATCAAGATTGCCGGGAGAAATATCAATAACCTCAGATATGCAGATGACACCATTCTTATGGCAGAAAGTGAAGAGGAACTAAAAAGCCTCTTGATGAAAGTGAAAGAGAAGAGTGAAAAAGTTGGTATAAAGCTCCACATTCAGAAAATGAAGATCACGGCATCCGGTCCCATCACTGCATGGGAAATAGATGGGGAAACAGTGGAAACAGTGTCAGACTTTCTTTTTTGGGCTCCAAAATCACTGCAGATGGTGACTGCAGCCATGAAATTAAAAGACGCTTACTCCTTGGAAGGAAAGTTATGACCAACCTAGATAGCATATTCAAAAGCAGAGACATTACTTTGCCAACAAAGGTCCGTCTAGTCAAGGCTATGGTTTTTCCTATGGTCATGTATGGATGTGGGAGTTGGACTGTGAAGAAGGCTGAGCACCAAAGAATTGATGCTTTTGAACTATGGTTTGGAGAAGACTCTTGAGAGTCCTTTGTACTGTCAGGAGATCCAACCAGTCCATTCTAAAGGAGATCAGTCCTGGGTGTTCTTTGGAAGGAATGATGCTAAAGCTGAAACTCCAGTACTTTGGCCACCTCACGTGAAGAGTTGACTCATTGGAAAAGACTGATGCTGGGAGGGATTGGGGGCAGGAGGAGAAGGGGACGACAGAGGATGAGATGGCTGGATGGCATCACCAACTCGATGGACATGAGTCTGAGTGAACTCTGGGAGTTGGTGATGGACAGGGAGGCCTGACATGCTGCGATTCATGGGGTCGCAAAGAGTCGGACACGACTGAGCAACTGAACTGAATGAACTGAACTGAATGGGTATAAAAGTGATTTCATTAATTCATGTGTGTCTTATTATTAAATGGTTGATATTATCTTCATATACTTCTTTCCTATCTGTTAAATTTCTGCTTGTGGTACTTCTCCTGAGTTCCTTCCCTTTTTCTAATTGATCCATGTGACTTTGTATCACCAGGTTATTATTTTCACCTGAATGCACTGCAATTTTTTTCACATGTGTTTTTGCTTTTGGATATCTTTTCTTTTTTTTTTTTTTTTAGGTTTTTTTGGTGGAACAGGGTATGAACGCAAGGGCTTAATTTTAGTGGAGTGCATTTGTCAATACCTTCCATAATGGTTTGTGCTCCCAGATGTTTTTTTATAAATCCCAGGGTTACTTCAATCTGAGGGATTCATCCTTTTGGCTTTTATATTTGAAACAAACCTTTCCTGGAATTTAGTTTTGCCTTGATATGAGGCAAAGACCCAAATTCATTTTTCTATCCCTGAATAAACTGTCCATTTATGTGTGGTCTTAGGCTGGACTCTACATTATCATCAGCAAGTCATATTTACTCCTGTACCAATTTTATAGGTCTTAATTATTGTAGCAAACCATTCAGCTAAAGAACTTCCTCGATGGCTCAGATGTTGAAATCTGTTCTCCCTTTTTTGAACTTTTTATTTTACACCAGAGTAGAGGCAATTAATGGGCTTCCCAGGTGGCACAGTTGTAAAGAATCTGCCTGCAATGCAGGAGACCCAAATTCAATCTCTGGCTCAGGAAGATCCCCTGGAGGAGGAAATGGCAACCCACTCCACTATTCTTGCCTTAATCCCATGGACAGAGGAGCCTGGCAGGCTACAGTCCATGGGATCACAAAGAGTTGAACATGACTGAGCACACACAGAGACAGAAAGTGAAGAAAACTATTAACACATATTGAAGCTATTTTGATAAATTAGAAAAGATGGCAGTGATATACTAATTGATCAGAGATGGTATTTTCATAGAGAATATATTGCAATGAATAAAATTTGTGTGAAAACCACATGGTCTAGATTAAGATTCAGGAAACGTGAAACCCTGAAATTTTTGTGGGTTTTTTTTTTACATTAACAGGCATGTTTTTAAAATGTTATTTGTGTAATACATAGTATTATTTTATAAGTAATTATAATATATGAAATATAATATTATAGCTTATTATGTTAACGGATTATATATAGTATAGATTAGTATAATATACTAAGCATTATAGAATTATATCCTTGGTCTTTAAGGATTGGCACAGTCTTGGGATCACAGTGATAATAAAATTGCTTGACTAATGAGGAGCTTTGGAAATTGAACCTCTAGGGAGTACAGAGATTGTGCTCTGCCTGTGACCGCCCCATTCAACAGTCCTTTCCCTGAAAAGCAGTAACACACCTGAGCCTCCTTCCATAGATGACCCTTCTTGCCTTGGAGCCTGGTGGCTCACTCAGTTCCTCTGCCCCTCCTGAATACAGATCTGTATGGAACACTTGACAGAAATGTTAACCATCATTCCACTGTGATGCCACTCAGGTAACCTAATGTCCCTCAGTAAGATTTGGAAATGAGGACATATGTCTAGCTATACTTATCCAGAGGAAGCTATGAGGAAAGAATATACATCAGATGATTAGAAATAAGCTACTCCAGGCCTGCTGCCTGTCTCTCATTTTCTTCTCAAGTTTCCTTGCACTTTGCACCAGTACTCAAATGCCTCTCATTGACTAATGTTGTAGTCACTCTATTATGACCAAAACCATTTCCTCTTGAGTTGAAATCTGCATCTCCCTTTTTTGAACTTTGTACTTTACACTGGAGTAGAGCCGGCTAATGGGCTTCCCAGGTGGCACAGTGGTAAAGAATCCACCTGCAACGCAGCAGACGCAAGAGACATGGTTTCCATCTCTGGGCTGGGAAGATATCTGGGAGAATGAAATGGCAACCCACTCTAGTATTCTTGCCTGGAAAATCCCATGGAGAGGGGAGCCTGGCAGGCTAGAGTCCATGGAGTCATAAGAGAGTTGGACCCAACTGAGCATGGCCACACGCACACACACACAATGTAGTCACCGTTTAAGGTGGACGGCAAAGGGACTCAGTCATGTATATACATATATCCACTCTTCCCACAACTCCCTTCCCATCTAGGCTGCCACATAACATTGAGCAGAGCCCCTATGGTACACAGTAGGACCTTATGGTTATTTACAAAACAGAAACAGATTCACAGACTTAGAGAACACACTTATGGTTGCTAAGGCAGAAGAATGAGAGGAAGGGACTGTTAGGGGAGTTTGGAATCAATATGTACACACACTCTACTTCAAATCTGCATTTCTTAAAATAGGATAACTATTAAAATGTTTCCAACATTCATTTGTAATCTTGTTGGGGTATGGGGTGGGTGGACAGGAAGTTCAGTAAAGTTTATCTTATCTTCTCATTCGATTCTTGACATTTGTAATTTTGTTCAGTCGCTACGTCGTGTCCAACTCTTTGCTACACTATGGACTGCAGCAGGCCAGGCTTCCCTGTCCTTCACTGTCTCCTGAGGTTGGCTCAAATTCATCTCCATTGAGTCAGTGATAGTATCCAACCAACTTATCCTCTGTTGCCCACTTCTCCTCCCGTCCTCAATCTTTCCCAGCATCAGAGTCTTTTCCAAGGAGTCGGCTCTTCACATCAGGTGGCTAAAATGTTGGACCTTCAGCTTCAGCATCAGTCCTTCCAGTGAATATTCAGGGTTGATTCCCTTTAGGATTGACTGGTTTGATCTCCTTGCTGTCCAAAGGACATCAAGGTTATTGACATACCTATGTATTATTTCAATTTCCTGGCTCTGAGGTCTCTGGGGAATCTAGACAGAATATTCAGCTGCCTCCCTAGTCTCTCTTTAGAAAATTACCAAATGTCTCAAATAATCTAAATAGTACAGTTGGGGTATTATGAAAAGTGACTACCCCTTAAGCCCCTATGGGAATTAACAATGGATGATATCTGCTGTATCAGGTTCAGTTTTTTTAAAAAGTAATGGAATAATATGTATTCAGAAGGAATGTTTCTTATTCTTCTCTGTCTCCATCTCATCCCAAGATAGTGTTTGCCTTTTTGTGATCCTCCTGCTAGTGCAGAACCCACATTTGATATGTTGTCAGTTTCCATCCTTCTCACCAGATTTTTCCACAACATGGGACCCAGAAACAAAACAGGAATTTTAGAATTCCTTCTTATGGAAGTGACAGAAGATCCGGAACTGCAGCCACTCCACTTCATTCTGTTCCTGTTCATATACCTGGTTACCATTCTGGGAAACCTGCTCATCATCATGGCTGTCATCTCTGACTCCCACCTCCACACCCCCATGTACTTCTTTCTCTACAACTTGTCCTTTACTGACATCTGTTTAAGCACAACTACGATCCCAAAGATGCTAGTGAACATCCAAACACAGAATCAGAGCATCACGTATACAGGCTGCCTCACCCAGATCTGCTTCATCCTAGTCTTTGTTGGTTGGGAAAATAGTCTTCTCGCAGTAATGGCCTATGACCGGTATGTGGCCATTCGTCACCCACTGAGGTACATGGCCATCATGAACTTCCCCCTCTGTGGCCAGCTGATTCTATTCTCCTTGTTTATTAGCATCGTGGTTGCCCTTCTTCACAGTCTGATGGTGTTGCAGCTGACCTTTTGCGCAGATCTGGAAATCCCCCTCTTCTTTTGTGAAGTTGTTCAGGTCATCAAGCTTGCATGTTCTGATACCCTCATTAACAATATCCTGATATATTTGGCAACTAGCATATTTGGGGGTATTCCTGTGTGTGGAATCATTTTCTCTTATATTCAGATAGTGTCCTCTGTCTTGAGAATGCCATCAGCAAGTGGAAAGTATAAAGCGTTTTCCACCTGTGGGTCTCACCTCTCAGTTATGTCCTTATTCTATGGGACAGGTTTTGGGGTATATATTAGTTCTGATCTTACTAACTCTTCCAAAAACACTGCCGTGCTTTCAATGATGTACACTGTTGTTCCTCAAATGATGAACCCCTTCATTTATAGCCTGAGGAACAGGGACATGAAAGGAGCTCTGAGAAAACTCATCGTTAGGACTTCTTTTCTGTGATTGTCTCTTGTGCTTTGTACTGGCATTTCTAGAATGAACCAGAGTCACAGAATGTCAGGTGAACCAGAAAGCCTGACTCTTGTCCCACCAACTATTCTAAAATGACTAGGTAACATAGTGGCTAAGGGAATTTTAACTTGAGGTTGAAACCCAACTTCCTGTTTGCTTGGCTCAGTGATGTTTCACAAATGAGTCCCATTTCCTAGTCTTGTTTTCCTCCATGCACTCCTTAAGAAGCTAATGGAGACAAGGGATATACTGATATTAATGGAACATCAAAAGAAGAAATGTGGAAAATTTGGATATGTCAGGGAGAGGATCTAATAAATTTGTGGACATAGAGCCTTGATTTTGCCTGATCTCTTGGTTGGTTCTGAGAAAGATCTATATAGTCAAAGCTATGCTTTTTCACCAACTCAGTGGACATGAGTTTGAGCAAACTTTAGGAGATATGAAGGACAGGGAAGCCTGGCATGCTGCAGTCCATGATGTCTCAGAGTCAGACAAGATTTAATGACTGAAAGATAACAAATGGTTTTTCCAACAGTCACGTGCAGATATGAGACTTGAACCGTACAGAAGGCTGAATACCGAAGAATTGATGCTCTCAAACTGTGGTGTTGGAAAAGACTCTTGAGAGTTCCTTGGACTACAAGGAGATCAAAGCAGTCAATCCCAAAGGAAATCAACCCTGAATATTCATTGGAAGGACTGATGCTGAAGTTGAAGCTCCAATGCTTTGTCTACCAGATGGGAAGAGCTGACTCACTGGAGTTGGAATGCTGGGAAAGATTGAAGGCAAAAGGAGAAGGGGGTCAGCAGAGGATGAAATGGTTAGATAGGCTCACTGACTCAATGGACACAGATTTGAACAAACTTTTGGAGACAGTAAAGGCCAGAGGAGCCTGGTGTGCTTCAGTTCGTGGGGTCACAAAGAGTCGGACACAACTTAGTGACTGAACAACAACAGAACTGCATCCCATGGTCAAGCCTGCTGTAAAACATGTGGAGAGCTGTTCTTGCAAATTCCAACTCACTCATTCCTGATACCCACCACAGATAAACTGTATGTGTGCATGGCAACACCAACACCCACCACAACTCAGTTTTCTGACCTCTGTAATTGCTATATTGTTGCTGTCTCAGTGGTTAGGGATGATTACAAGACTTTCAAGTTTGATCAGTGAGGAAGCTTTCATCTTTACTGAGATAAAGTAACCCTGATTCGAATGTGCCAAAACAATGCTCTCTTATAATACAAAGGCTTCAGAACTGGGGAATGTAGAGAAAAGTCATTTGCTCCTCCAGGTGGTGTCTTTAACCTGGGAGCAGTAGTTACCCTTGTGAGCCAAGACGGCTGCAACACATGCAGGCATCATATCACAAAATGTTTACCAGAAACAGAAAACTGACTCAGTCCTATGTGTCTTAATATTTAATAATGCATGGAGTCATCTGCAACATACACCCTTCATTCTCTTCACCATGAATAGGATCAAATGTCCCATCTGAAGCTCATCCTCAAGGTGGAGAAAATGCTTATTTTGAGAGCCTAATCCTGACTATATGCAGTGCAATTCCCCTTTGAATCCCACCCCCACAAGCATTAAAAACACCTCGGACAACTTGACATGTAGTAAAGCACTCAATAAAATTAACTAATATCATTGGGTTCCATGATGTGCTTTTATTCATAATTTGGAAACTTACTATTCTCACATATTTTTACTACTTTCTTTAGCAATTAGGTTAGTTTTCCTTCGTGTTGTATTATCAGCTTGTTTTTCTAATCTGTGTCATTTAATAAAATAAATAGTATTTACGCAGCAGAAATGAACTCATTTCCAATACTCTGGACTTGTAAGTCATATGTAGTATCTTTTCAAAACACATGTTTTTTCTGATACTGCTGGAAATTTTGTTTCTTTGTAACTAGTTTTCTGGTGTTATAAATAAATCATTTTGAATAGTACTTTATATGTGTCTGGTGTAAATGAGAGTGTTGTGTAATTGGGATGGAAATATTGGGTATTACATCACTCATTATCAGAGAAATGCAAATCAAAACCACTGTGAGATACCATTTCACACCAGTCAGAATGGCTGCGATCCAAAAGTCTACAAATAATAAATGCTGGAGAGGGTGTGGAGAAAAGGGAACCCTCTTACACTGTTGGTGGGAATGCAAACTAGTACAGCCACTATGGAGAACAGTGTGGAGATTCCTTAAAAAACTGGAAATAGAACTGCCTTATGATCCAGCAATCCCACTGCTGGGCATACACACTGAGGAAACCAGAAGGGAAAGAGACACGTGTACCCCAATGTTCATCGAAGCACTGTTTATAATAGCCAGGACATGGAAGCAACCTAGATGTCCATCAGCAGATGAATGGATAAGAAAGCTGTGGTTCATATACACAATGGAGTATTACTCAGCCATTAAAAAGAATACATTTGAATCAGTTCTAATGAGGTGGATGAAACTGGAACCTATTATACAGAGTGAAGTAAGCCAGAAGGAAAAACACCAATACAGTATACTAACGCATATATATGGAATTTAGAAAGATGGTAACGATAACCCTGTATACGAGACAGCAAAAGAGACACTGGTGTATAGAACAGTCTTATGGACTCTGTGGGAGAGGGAGAGGGTGGGAAGATTTGGGAGAATGGCATTGAAACATGTGAAATGTCATGTATGAAACGAGATGCCAGTCCAGGTTCAATGCACGATGCTGGATGCTTGGGGCTCGTGCACTGGGACGACCCAGAGGGATGGTATGGGGAGGGAGGAGGGAGGAGGGTTCAGGATGGGGAACACATGAGCAATAAAGGAATAAAAATTTAAAAACATACTGGAAAAAAAAAAGAAGAAAAAAAAAGATGATTGAATTTAACTCAGTTTTTTGGTAGGGAGAGATTTTATTTATAAAGCTTTTAAAAACTAGTCATTTTCGCAAAAATTAAAAAAAAAAAAAAGAGAGAGATACCAAGTCTCCTTTGTGTGGTTACAATAAGTCTTCTTTTGAACAAATTTATACAAATATTGGAAATCTGTCAGAGACGACAGAGACAGACACAACTGAGCAACTAAACTGAACTGAACTGAAAAGTTGCTGTTTAGCCTCCCAGTCATGTCCGACTCTTCATGACCCCAAGGACTGTAGCATGACAGACCTCCCTGTCCCTCATCATCTCCCAGAGTTTGCCCAAGTTCATTATATCAGTGATGCCATCCAGTCATCTCACCTCCACACCATCTTCTCATTCTGCCTTCAGTCTTCCCCAGCATCTGGATCTTTTCCAATGAGTTGGCTGTTTGCATCACGTGACCAAAATATTGGAGCTTCAGCTTCAGCAACAGTCGTTTCAATGAATATTCAGGGTTGGTTTCCTTTAAGATTGACATTGGAAACTACTGATGATCTATATCATCATCAACACATTTTCAAGAATACTGACAGTCTAATGGGTATGAAAATGATTTAATAATTCATGTATATCTTATTATTAAATGATTGATAGAATTTTCAGATATTTATTTCCTTTCTGTTAAGTTTCTGTTTGTGGTGTTTCTCCTGAGTGGCTTATCTTTTTCTAATTGATTCACATGACTTTGTATCACCAGGTTATTATTTTAAGTTGTATGTACTGCAAATTTCTTTTTGCGTGTGTTTATTACTTTTGGATTTTTTTTAGGCTTTTGGGGAGTGATGGGATGAACCCAAGTGCTTAGTTTTAATGCAGTGCATTTGTCAATACTTTCCACAATGGTTTGTGCTCCCTAGATATTTTTTAATAAAACCCAAGGTTACTTCAATCTGAGAGATTCACCATTTTAGCTTTTACATTTGAAACAATACTCTTTCTAGAATTTAGTTTTGCCTTGATGGGAGATAAGGATCCAAATTCATTTTTATGTCCCTGAATAAACTGTCCATTTATGTTCTGGTCTTTTTCTGGGCTTGATATTATCATCAACAAGTCTTATATTTACACCTGTACCAATTTAATAGGTCTTAATTATTGTAGCACACCATTCAGCTAAAGGCTTCCTCCATAGCTCAGCAGTAAAGATTCCACATGCTATGCAGGAGACATAGGAGATGAGGGTGCAGTCTCAGGGTCAGGAAGATCCCCTGGAGGAGGAAATGACAACCCACTCTAGTATTCTTGCCTTGATAATCCCATGGACAGAGGAGCATGGCCAGCTACAGTCCATGGGGTCGCAGAGAGTTGGACATGACTGAGCACACATAGAGACAGAAAGTGAAGAAAACTATTAATATATATTGAAGCCATTTTGATAAATTAGAAAAGGTGGTTGTGATATAGTAATTGATCAGAGACAGGATTGTCACAGAGAATATATTGCAATTCAATTGTGTAAAATACACACAGTTAAGATTATGATCAGAAAACATTTAATGACTCTTGGAGAGATAAACCCTGAAATTTTTGTGTTGTTTTTTACACTAACAACTATGCTTTAAAATATGCTATTTGTGTAATATATAGCATATATTTTATAATTAATTATATAAAATATAATAAAATAACTTATTATAAGATTATATATATATAGTATAGTATAGCATCATAGAATTGTATCCTCGGTTTCTAAGGGTTTAGACAGTCCTGGGATCACAGTGATAATAAAACTGCTTGACTAATGAGGAGCTTTGGAAATTGAACCTCTAGGGAGTACAGAGATTGTGCTCTGCCTGTGACCGCCCCATTCAACAGTTCTTTCCCTGAAAAGCAGTAACACACCTGAGCCTCCTTCCATAGATGACCCTTCTTGCCCAGGAGCCTGGTGGCTCACTCAGTTCCTCTGCCCCTCCTGAATACAGATGGAACACTCAGCAGAAATGTCAACCACCATTCCACTGTGATGCCACTCAGGTAACCTAATGTCCCTCAGTAAGGTTTGGAAATGAGGACAGGTGTCTCACTATGGTTTATCTGTGATGAAAGAACATGCATCAGATGATTAGAACAAGGCTATCCAGAAGCTTCCTGCCTGACTGTCCGTCATGTTTGTCTCATGTTTCCTTAGACTTTGCACCAGTATTCAAACACCTTTCATTTACTAGTATTGTATTCATGCTCTCCCATAATCAAGACTGTTTCCTCTTGAGTTGAAGTCCACAACTCTTATTTTACCATTTTATTTTATATTGGAGTATAGCTGATTAACACTGTTGTGATAGTTTCAGGTGGACAGCAAATGGACTCAACCATACATATACATGTATCCATTCTCCACCCCAAACTCCCCTCCTATCCAGGCTGCCACATAACATTGAGCAGAGTTCCCTTTGCTATACTGTAGGACCTCATTCTTGTTCAGTCACTCAGTTATGTCTGACTCTGTGCAACTCCATGCCAGGCTTTCCTGTCCTTCACCATCTCCTGGAGATTTCTCAAACCCATGTCCGTTGAGTCGGTGATGCCATCCAACCATCTCATCCTCTGTCATCCCCTCCTCCTCCTGCCTTCAATCTTTCCCAGCATCAGGGTCTTTTCCAATGAGCCACTTCGAATCAGGTGGCCAAAGTATTGGAGTTTCAGCTTCAGCATCAGTTCTTCCAATGAATATTCAGGACTGATTTCCTTTAGGATTGACTGTTTTGATCTCCTTGATGTCCAAGGGACTCTCAAGAGTCTTCTCCAACACCACAGTTCAAAATCATCAATTCTTCAGTGCTCAGCTTTCTTTATAATCCAGCTCTCATATCCATACATGACTACTGGAAAAACCATAGCTTTCACTAGATGGACCTTTGTTGGCAAAGTAATGTCTCTACTTTTTAATACGCTGTTTAGGTTTGGCATAGCTTTTCTTCCAAGGAGCGTGTCTTTTAATTTCATGGCTGCAGTCACCATCTGCAGTAATTTTGGAGCCCAAGAAAATAAAGTCTGTCCTGTTTCCATGGTTTCCCCATCTATTTGCCATGAAGTGATGGGACCGGATGCCATGATCTTCATTTTCTGAATGTTGAGTTTATCTTGGTAAATTAAGTTTTTTTGTTTTTTTTTTTTTGCATAGCTCTTCTCTCTCTTCTTGCCACCTCTTCTTAATATCTTCGGATGGGTTGCAGTGGAGAGTTCTGACAAAACGTGGTGCCATGGAGAAGGGAATGGCAAACCACTTCAGCATTCTTGCCTTGAGAACCCCATGAACAGTATGAAAAGGATGTTGTTGGTTATTTACAAAACAGAAATAGACTCACAGATTTAGACAACGAACTTCTGGTTGCCAGTGGGGAAGAATGGAAGGAAGAACCCCATTTTGGGATTGATATGTACACATTGCTATATTTGAAATCTGCGTCTCTTAAAACAGGATGACTGTTATAAAATTGTCTGACGTTAGCTTGCGATCTTGTGGTGGTGGGTAGTGGGTGGACAGGAAGTCTGGTGAAGTTCACCTTATTTTCCCATTCCTGATTCCTGACATGTGTGCTTAGATGCTCGCCTATGTATTATTCCAGTTGCTTGACTCTGGGGTCTCTGGGGATCGAGATACAATGTTCAGTTGCCTCCTTAGTCTGCTTCTCTCTATAAAATTACCAAGTAGTGTAGCATAAATAATATAGTTGCTTTCTTGGTGCTTCAATGGTAAAGAATCTTTCTGCCTACTCAGGAGACATGGGTTTGATCCCTGATACAGGTAGATCCCACCCACTGTGGAACTACTAAGCTCCATGCACCACAACTATTGAACCTGTGCTCCAGAGCCCTGGAGCCGCAGCTGCTGAGCCCACACACCATAGAGCCCATGCTCTGCAACAAGATAAGCCACGACAGTGAGAAGCCTGTGCACCACAACTGGAGAGTGGACCCCTCCTGCTGCAACTAGAGAAAAGCCCATGCAGCAAGGAAGACCCAGCACAGCCAAAAATAAACAGAAATAAAATTATTTCTAAAATACAGTATGAATAGTGACTACCCATTAAGCCCTTATGGGAATTAACAATGGATGACATTCTGCTATATCAGCCGCAGTTTTTTAAGAAAGTATAGAAATAATATGCATACAGAAGACACGTTTCTTATTCTTCTGTTTATCTCCATCTCATCTCATGATAATGTTTTGCTTCCTGCTGGTGCATAAAACCCACATTTGATTGTGTTGTCAGTTTCCATCTTTCTTACCAGATTTGTCCACAACATGGGACCCAGAAACAAAACAGGAGTTTCAGAATTCCTTCTTATGGAAGTGACAAAGGATCTGGAACTGCAGCCACTCCACTTCATTCTGTTCTTGTCCATTTACCTGGTTACCACTCTGGGAAACTTGCTTATCATCATGGCTGTCATCTCTGACTCCCACCTCCACACCCCCATGTACTTCTTTCTCTACAACCTGTCCTTTACTGATATCTGTTTAAGCACAACCACGATCCCAAAGATGCTGGTGAACATCCAAACACAGAATCAGAGCGTCACTTACACAGGCTGCCTCACCCAGCTCTGCTTTGTCCTGGTGTTTGCTAGTTTGGAAAGTTTTCTCCTTGCAATAATGGCCTATGACCGCTATGTGGCCATTCGTCACCCACTGAGGTACATGGCCATCATGAACTTTCGCCTTTGTGGTTGGCTGATTCTATTCTCCTTGTTTATTAGCATCGTGGATGCCCTGCTCCACAGCCTGATGGTGTTGCAGCTGACCTTTTGCACAGACCTGGAAATCCCTCTCTTCTTCTGTGAAGTTGTTCAGGTCATCAAGCTTGCATGTTCTGATACCCTCATTAACAATATCCTGATATATTTGGCAACTAGTATATTTGGTGGTGTTCCTGTGTGTGGAATCATATTCTCCTATACTCAAATTGTCTCCTCAGTTTCGAGAATGTCATCAGTGGGTGGAAAGCATAAAGCTTTTTCCACCTGTGTTTCTCACCTCTCAGTTGTGTCCTTATTCTATGGCACAGGCTTGGGGGTGTACATTAGTTCTGCTCTTGTCAATTCTTCCAGGCAGACTGCAGTGGCTTCAGTGATTTATACAGTTGTCCCTCAAATGATGAACCCCTTCATCTATAGTTTGAGGAACAGGGACATGAAGGAAGCTTTGAGAAAACTCATCAGTAAGATACCATTGCCTTTTCAGGACTGTGTTATTTAATTGCCACACATTTGTGTGTTTTCTAGTTGTTATTCTCTTATATAGGGCTTCCCTGGTGGCTCAGACAGTGAAGAAGCTGCCTTCAATGCAGGAGATAGGGTTCGATCCCTGGGTCAGGAAGATCCCCTGGAGAAGACCATGGCAACACACTCCAGTATTCTTGGCTGGAGAATCCCATGGACAGAGAAGACTGGTGGGCTATAGTCCATGGGGCCTCAAAGAGTTCGATACAACTGAAGCAATTTAGCATGTACACACACATTCTCATTTATTTCTAGATTCACACCACTGTAGTCAGAAATGACACTGTATGATTTCAATATTTTCAAATTTATTGATACTTGCTTTGTGGCCTAAGATGTAAACTATCTAAAGAGTGTTCTACGTGCACTGGAGAAGATTGTTCTTTCTGCTTTTGTTGAGTGTAGTGTTTATACAGGGCTTTCCTGGTGTCTCAGACAGTAAAGAATCTGCCTGTGATGTGGGAGACCTGGGTTCAATCCCTGGGTTGGGAACATCCCCTGGAGAAGGGCGTGGCATCCCACTCCAGTATTCTTGCCTGGAGAATGCCCAAGAACAAAGGAGCCCAGCAGGCTAAGTCCATGTGTTTGCAAAGAGTCGGACACAACTGAGCAACTAAGCACACAGCACAGTGTTTGTGTGTCTCTTGGGTTTTGTTAGTTTATAGTCATTTGTAAGCCCTCTGTGTCTTTTTTTTGTTTATCCAGAGTTACTATCCTTTGCCGAAAATTTGCATTAAAATCTGTAAGTGTTAGTGTAGAAATTTGGATTTCTCACTTCACTTCTGTCAAGTTTGCGTCACATATTTTGAGGCACTATTGTTTGGTGTGTATATGTCTCTAATTGTTCTATAATCTTGATTATTAACAATTTTATCCCTATCTGGCTGCTACCTATTTCTATCTATCTTTCTTTGTCTAGTTTAACAGTTTTGACTTAAAGTCTACATTATTACTATATTAACTCTCTTTTGGTAATGATTTACCTACGTTTTTCCATTCTTCCATTTGCAATCTATTTGTGTTTGTGGATCTACAGTGAGTCTCTTATAAATCACACATATTCACATCAGGTTTCTTTTATCTTTTTCCCAATCTCTGTCCTTCAGATTAAACAATTTAATTCACTTATTTAAAGTATCTACTGACAAGGAGATACTTAATTCTCTACCTAAAATTTATTTTCTGAATAAACCATGTTTTTCTCCAAATATAGACCCAGGAGTGGGACTCCTGGATCATATAGTAATATAATGTGTGTGTGCATGTTTGCTGAGTAACTTCAGTCACGTCTGACTCTTTGAAACCCTATGGACTGTAGCCTGCCAAGTTCCTCTGTCCATGAGGTTCTCGAGGCAAGAATCCTGGAGCTGATTGCCATTTCCTCCTCCAGGACATCTTCCCCACCCAGGGTTTACACCCGCCTCTCCTGTGCCTCCTGTACTGGCAGGTGAATTCTTACTGCTAGCGCCACCTGGGAAGCCCAGCTACAGTCCATGGGGTCACGACTTAGCAACTAAACAACAAAACAAAGCCTCAAGGATTCCTTCCATTTTCTTTTTACCTGTGCATAAGAAAATAAAATCACCTTGAAATAAAATAAGCGGGTAAATTATCAGAAGACATAATCATCAAATGAGAATTTCCCTGGAGATCAAAAGGTTAAAAATGGATATGGATATGCAGAGGCGAAACAGTTCTCTTCTCAAAGTAACAAAACATTTTGCATAGAGACAATATTCCATTTTTATTTTCCTCCATTCCTGCCCTTCCATTCTGAGGCAACTACAGTCTTAACTTTATTGTGTCTCTTGGCATTGTGTTAAGCTGTTTTAATACACATGTATGAGTATGTGTGTGCATCTGTGGTTATATGCATGTGTATGTGTGTGTCCCAATGCAAATGCCCCTTGCTTCTAGAAGAAATAAACTGTGATATTGTGAGACAGGAGAAAAAGTAGGGAAGTGACATTAGTGAATCAGAATGAAATGTACTAAAATTTGTTTCCTCTTTCTGTTTCTATATATATGCAAGATATAGTGGTCATTTCAGAACATGAATTCTTCCCTGAAATTAGAATTTATCATCTCACGATTGTTCTTTACATCTCTCCTCTTCTTGTTCCATCCCTCACTATCCTTCCTAAACTAAACCGTGTTATTTTGTCCAGTCATATTTATGCCATAAACAAATCACTACAAAACTCAGAAGTGGCCACAGGACTGGAAAAGGTCAGTTTTCATTCCAATCCTAAAGAAAGCTGATGCCAGAGAATGCTCAATTACCGCATAATTGCACTCATCTCACACACTAGTAAAGTAATGCTCAAAATTCTCCAAGCCAGGCTTCAGCAATATGTGAACTGTGAACTTCCAGATGTTCAAGCTGGTTTTAGAAAAGGCAGAGGAACCAGAGATCAAATTGCCAACATCCGCTGGATCATGGAAAAAGCAAGAGAGTTCTAGAAAAACATCTATTTCTGCTTTATTGACTATGCCAAAGCCTTTGACTGTGTGGATCACAATAAACTGTGGAAAACTCTGAAAGAGATGGGAATACCAGGCCACCTGACCTGCATCTTGAGAAACCTATATGCAGGTCAGGAAGCAACAGTTAGAACTGGACATGGAACAACAGACTGGTTCCAAATAGGAAAAGGAGTATGTGAAGGCTGTATATTGTCACCCGCTTATTTAACTTATATGCAGAGTACATCATGAGAAACACTGGGCTGGAAGAAGCACAAGCTGGAATCAAGATTGCTGGGAGAAATATCAATAACCTCAGATATGCAGATGACACCACCCTTATGGCAGAAAGTGAAGAGGAACTAAAAAGCCTTTCGATGAAAGTGAAAGAAGAGAGTGAAAAAGTTGGCTTAAAGCTCAACATTCAGCAAATTAAAATCGTGGCATCTGGTCCCATCACTTCATGGGAAATAGATGGGGAAACGGTGGAAACAGTGTCAGACTTTATGACGCTAAAGCTGAAACTCCAATACTTTGGCCACCTCATGCGAAGAGTTGACTCATTGGAAAAGACTCTGATGCTGGGAGGGATTGGGGGCAGGAGGAGAAGGGGATGACAGAGGATGAGATGGCTGGATGGCATCACTGACCCGATGGACGTGAGTTTGAGTGAACTCAGGGAGTTGGTGATGGACAGGGAGGCCTGGCGTGCTGCGATTCATGGGGTCGCAAAGAGTCAGACATGACTGAGCGACTGAACTGAACTGAGCTGATAGCATGAGAAAATGTAAATGAGTGATTTTTATATTTTCCACACATTTTGAAGGTTAAGCACTATTTACAGTTGTTATAAAATGCTGACTATAATCTGCATGTTGCAAAATACATCCCTGTAGTCTATATTATACCCGATCGTTTAGGCCACCAATCCCCCCCACCTCTCTATTGCCCCTCCCTCCCGGCTGGTAACCACTAATTCGTTCTCTATATCTCAGAGTCTGCTTGTTTTTAGTTATATTAACTTGTCTGTTGTATTTTTTCTATTACATACCAGTGATACCATACAGTATCTGTCATTCTCTGCCTGACTTATTTCATTCAGTATGACAATCTCTGGGCTTTCCTAGTGGCTCAGTGGTAAAGAAACCGCCTGCCAATGCAGGAGACCTGCGTTCGATGCCTGGGTTGGGAAGATCCCCTGGAGGAGGGCGTGGCAACCCACTCCAGTATTCTTGCCTGGAGAATCCCATGAACAGGGGAGCCTGATGGTCCATGGGGTCCCAAGATTCAGACATGACTTAGTCTGAATGACTAACAGCATGACTAACAGCATGACTAACAGCAACAACAATAATGACAATTCTAGGTAATGACCGTCTCTAGGTCCATCCATGTCACTGTAAATGGCATTATTTCATTTCTCTTTTATTATTTTTTTTTTACTTTACAATATTGTGTTGGTTTTGCTATACATCAACATGCATTCTCTTTTAAATTTTATTTTAAAATTTATTATTTTTTCTTTTGTTATATTTATTCATTTTCTAATTGAAGGATAATTTTTTACGGAATTGTGTTGGTTTCTGCCAAATATTCACATGAATCAGCCATAGGTATACAATTAGGGAAATTGCTTTACAATGTTGTATTGGTTTTCTGCTGTACAACAGTGCAAATCAGCCATAGTTATGCAAATGTCCCCTTCCTCCTAAGCCTCTCTCCCTTCCCACCAAACCACCTCTCTAGGTCATCACAGAGCACCAGGCTGGGCTCCGTGTTATACTGCAACTTCTCACTGGCCATCTGTTTTACACATGGTAGTGTATGTATGTTGATGATGCTTTCTCCATTTGTCCCACTCTCTTCTTCCCTGACTGTGTCCACAAGTATTTATTCATTTATTTGGCTACATCAGGTCTCCGTTGTGGCATGTGGGATCTTCACCATGTCATACTTATTCACACGGCAAGTGCTGCAGCGCAGTTATGCTCAGGGCTGTCTGAGTCAAAGTCTTAGCCCAGAGGATTGATGTTGTTATGGTTACTTGTGCTGATTCCATGTTCATGGTGCAGAATTTCCCATTAATGAAGAAAATATGCCTAAGTCCATTCATCTCTAAACATTAGTATACTAATAAGCTGTTCACACCTTGGAGACTTTCTCAAAACCATTGATTCTCAAGAAAAATGCAAAAATGTATTGAAGCAACTAGAATTTAGGGAATCAACTCTTGCCTGTTTTGGGCAATCAATAAGCACATTCTCACGGGTCTTAACACAGAAAGTGGAAGTGTCATTGAATTGATCCTGGCACATAAACCAGGGACTCCTGCAGGTGCCAGTACCCAAGCCACCCAGTCTGTAATGGGGCCCAACAGAAAAAGAGGAAGAAGATCTGACTATCATGATTGATTTTCAATATTTATTTTCCTGACGTTACGTGCTAATTATACAACTGAGAAAGATGTGTCAAAACATAAAGGTAATAGAGAACAGATCAAGTTACTGAGTATCAGGGGATTAATTAATTCTATATATGTCATAAAACCAGAGAAAGAAACGGCAACCCATGCCAGTATTCTTGCCTGGAGAATCCCATGGACAGTAGAGCCTGGCGGGCTGTAGTCCATGGGTCACAAAGAGTTGGGCACAACTAAAGCAACTTAGCATATGTCATAAAAACTTGGAAATGAAGGACAGGATGGGTCCCGTTGGGCTACCTAGCTAGAGAATAAAGGAAAAGAAAAATAAGTCTAGAATTAATAACCTATTTGTGGAGATTAATTACTAGTGTTCATATAAAATCTGAAATAGTATGGTCTTTTCTCATTAGCTTTCAAGTAAAAATGTGACTTACAGCTAGACAGGAAAGAGTGTGCATGTATTTATCTCATACACTGTTTTGTGTGTAGTAGGGAAGGTAAGAGATTCTAGATATAAGGTCTCATTTTCTCATCCAGTTGTGAGCATCTTAAATAGCAAGTCCTTTATACCAGGGGCTAAGATCCCTGCTAAGTAATTAGCACAGATTAAAATGTTTAAAATCCCACAACTACAAAAGCATTTGAAGTATCCAAGTGAACTTTGCTCAATTTCCTTTTTCCTTCTTAAGGCTGACAATCTTTTCCTCTTTTTAAAATTTTTTTTTTTTTTTTTTTGCTGCTCGGGTCTCCTTTGCTGCATGTGGATTTTCTCTAGTTGCAGTGAGCAGGGGCTGCTATCTTTGATAGTCTTTTCCAGTGAGTCAGCTCTTCACATCAGGTGGTCAAAGTATTGAAGCTTCAGCTTCAGCATCAGTCCTGCCAATGAATATTCAGGGTTGATTTCCTATAGGATTGACTGATTTGATCTCCTTGCTGTCCAAGGAACTCTCAAGAGTCTTCTCTAGCACCACAGTTCAAATATATCAATTCTCTGACACTCAACCTTCATGGTGCAATTCTAGAACTGTTGAATGTTTTCTGTTTCTTAATTTCTCACCTCAGTTTTATAGAGCACAACCTGATTTTCCTCTGTGGTCAATATACACAGACTTCCTACTCCCTTTTTAGACTTTTGTTATCACCTTTTCTCAATTTTCACATAATAGATTCAACATACATTTTCTCCACATTGGAGAACTTTGGATTGAATTATGTCCTTTGGCCACCTCATGCAAAGAGTTGACTCATTGGAAAAGACTCTGCTACTGGGAGGGATTGGGGGCAGGAGGAGAAGGGGACGACAGAGGATGAGATGGCTGGATGGCATCACCGACTCGATGGACGTGAGTTTGAGTGAACTCCGGGAGATGGTGATGGACAGGGAGGCCTGGCGTGCTGCGATTCATGGGGTCACAAAGAGTCAGACACGACTGAGCAACTGAACTGAACTGAACTGAACTGAGAGTAAAAAAAAAAAAAAGAAAATCTTTAAGAAATAAACAAACAAGGAAGCTACCAGAAACTAAAAGCTTTTGCATAGGAAAGGAAACAAACAAAAAAGGACTTTAGTTTGATAAATTCCTTCTTTTTTCCCAAATTCATGTTAACTAATTGTCTCACCCCGAGACGCTAAGAGGACACTATGTTTTCCTCTCCACCTCTTTTTAAAAATACATACTGGGACGTCCCTGGTGGTCCAGTGGTTAAGAATCCACCTTCCAATTCATGGGACACAGGCTCAATTCTTGCTGGGAGAGCCAAGATCCCACAGGTAGTAGGGCAACTGGCTCCATGCTCCACAACCAGAGAAAGCCTATAGGCCGCAATGAAGACCCAGTGCGGCCAAAATAAAATAAGTAAGTAAAAAATATATATTCATTTGAGTTGTTTAACATGACAAGTTAAATTACCCTTATTTTTAATTGAAGTATAATTGCATTACAATATTGGTTTCATTTCTGCCATATATCAATGTTATAATTCCATTAGGTATATATATCAAATTGTCCTGTTAATTTCCACTGGCTATGTAAAACAGATAATCAATGGAAATTAACATGATAATTTGATATATAAACCTAATGAAATTACTACTGCAGCCAGAATAATGATCATATCCATCCCTTCACATAATTACAATATTTTGTAATCAGTGTCCTCTTTCTATCCCAACCATTCTCCTAAAAACATTCCCCTCAGTATCACTATAGAAAGAATGCCTAATTCAGGTTTTAATTTGATAGAACCTGACCAAAAAGTCATAATCAAAAAGTTCACACACATTTTAAACATCTCAATATTAGAGAAGAGCAAAGTCAGTTTTCAAGCCTAAATTGAACTGTTTTAGTTATTTTGGAATTTCATCACTGCAGCACTTTGGTGAAGTAAGAGTCAGGCATTTGGTCCAACCTATTATTCTTGTTTGTTGACTCATACTGGAGCCCAAGTACAAGGTAGGTGACACAACTACAAAAGATGTTCCTCAGATAAGTTTCCGCAAGGCTTGCTTCATGTCTCTGTTCCTCAGGCTGTAGATGAAGGGGTTCAACATTGGAGGGACCACCGTGTACATCAATGAGGCTATTGCTGTCTCCTTGGAAGAGTGTGTAAGTGCAGAACTAATGTACACTCCAAAAGCTGTCCCATAAAATAAGGAAACCACAGAGAGATGAGATCCACAGGTGGAAAAGGCTTTATATTTCCCACCAGCTGAGGGCATTCTCAGAATGGAGGAGACAATTTGAGTGTAAGAGAAGATAATGCCAAGGAGAGGAACACCACCCAATATGCTAGTCACTAAATATACCAGGATGTTATTGATGAGGGTATCAGAACATGCCAGCTTGATGACCTGATCCAGTTCACAGAAGAAATGGGGGATTTCCAGCTCTGTGCAGAAGGACAGTCGTAATACCATCAGAGTGTGGAGCAGGGCATCTGCACTGCTAATGACCAGGGAGAGTAGAATCAACAGGCCACAGAGGCGGGGGTTCATGATGACAACGTACCTCAGTGTGTGGCAGATGGCCACATAGCGGTCACAGGCCATCGCTGCCAGGAGAAAGTTTTCCAAGCCTGCAAATAAGAGGACAAAACAAACCTGGGTGAGGCAGCCTATGTAACTGATGGATTTGCTCCGTCTTTCAATGTTCACAAGCATCTTGGGGACTGTGGTGGTGCTGAAACAGAGGTCAGTGAAGGACAGATGGGAGAGGAAGAAGTACATGGGGGTGTGGAGGTGGGAGTCAGAGCCAATGGCCAGCATGATGAGCAGGTTGCCAAGCGCAGTGACCAGATATATGGTCAGGAATAGACCGAAGAGGAGGGGCTGCTCTTCTGGATCTTCTGAGAGACCAAGGAGGAGAAATTCTGCTATATCTGTTTGGTTTTTGGTTTCCATGTTGTGGCTGAGTCTGATGAGAAAAAAAAAAACAAAACGTGAAAACAGAAACAGACTCACAGACCTAGAGAACGAATTTATGATTGCTGGGGGGAAGGGATAGTTAAGGACTTTGGGATGGACAGGTACACACTGCTATATTTAAAATGGATAACCAAGGACCTACTCTATAGCACAAGGAACTCTGCTCAATGCTATGCGGCAGCCTGGATGGGAGGGGAGTGTGGGGGAAAATGGATACATGTGCATGTATGGCTGAGTATCTTCACTGTTCACCTGAAACTATCACAACATTGTTTGTTAATCGGCTATACTCCAATTTAAACTAAAATTTTTTTAAAAAAAGAACAAATACATGTGATAGGACACATAAATGATGTACAAGAACCCATTCTTTTAGAACACTATAACATCTACATTGTAAACTGAACTGAAAATATTTTTCATCTTTTTCTTTACCTTCTGTCCCTCTTTTAGTCTTACTTTCTCAACCTCTTTTCTTTCTGTCCTCTGTACTCCCTCTAAACTAATTTATTCTTTCCCACATTGTACCAACTAATAGAAATAAAATATGGAACAATGTATAGCTTATTCCTTGGGAATCCTCCAAAGCTTCCAACCAGCAAGCAGGGAAAACAAAATCAAGCATAGGGAAGGGGGATGGAGGGATAAATTGGGAGACTGGGACTGACATACACACACTGTTGTTCAGTCGTAAGTCATGTCCAACTCTTTGTGACCCCATGGACCCTCCAGGCTTCTCTGTTCATGAGGTTCTCCAGGCAAGAATACTGGAGTGGGTTGCCATTTCCTTCTCCAGGAATATACACATTATTTTATATAAACTAGTATCTATTTTATAGATAGCTAAATGATATATATTTATACATAAAAATAGATAACTAATAAGGATCTACTGTATAGCACAGGAAACTCTACTCAGTACTCTGTAATGACTATATGGGAAAAGAATCCTAAAAAAAAAGTGGATAGGGACTCCGCTTGATGGTCCAGTGGTGAAGAATCCACCTTCCAATGCATAGGACATGGGTTCAAACCCTTGTTGGGGAACTAAGATCCCATATGCCCTTGGATCATTAAGCCCCCAAGACACAACTACTGAGCCCATGCCCCACAATTACTGAGTCCTCGCGCCCTGGAACCCTCACCACATAACTAAAGCCTGTGTGCTGTAACTAAGGCCTGGTACAGCCAAAAATAAATAAGTAAATAAATATTTTTTAAAAGAATGAATATATGTATAACTAATTTACTTTGCTGTACACCTCCTGAAACTAACACAACATTGTAAATCAGCTATACCCCAATACAATTTTTTTATTTTATTTTGTTTTTAAACTTTACAATATTGTATTAGTTTTGCCAAATATCGAAATGAATCCGCCACAGGTATACCTGTGTTCCCCATCCTGAACCCTCCTCCCTCCTCCCTCCTCCCTCCCCATACCCTCCCTCTGGGTCATCCCAGTGCACCAGCCCCAAGCATCCAGTATCGTGCATCGAACCTGGACTGGCGACTCGTATAGATCAGTCTTGTGGACTCTGTGGGAGAGGGAGAGGGTGGGGAGATTTGGGAGAATGGCATTGAAACATGTATAATATCATGTATGAAACGAGTCCCTAATAAAAATTTTAAAAATAAAATAGTGAAGTGAAAATCACTCAGTCGTGTTCAACTCTTTGGAATCCCTTGGGCTATACAGTCCATGGCATTCTTCAGGCCAGGATACTGGAGTGGGTAGCCTTTCCCTTCTCCAGAAGATCTTCCCAACACAGGGATAGAACCCAGGCCTCCTGCATTGCAGGCAGATTCTTTACCAACTGAGCCACCTGGGAAGCCCAAAAATAAAATAACACACACACACACAAACCATACGCATATTAAACATGGGCTTTAGAGTAGAGTTTTTCAAACTGTTTCTTGCATCAAAATCCACTGGAGCGTCTGTCCAAATCCATATTGCTGGCCCCAGAATATGAAATTCAGAATATGAATTTCAGAAGATTGGGCATGGAACTCAAAATCTGCCTTTCTTTTTTCAAACTGTTTCTTGCATCAAAATCCACTGGAGCGTCTGTCCAAACCCATATTGCTGGCCCCAGAATATGAAATTCAGAATATGAATTTCAGAAGATTGGGCATGGGACTCAAAATCTGCCTTTCTAACAAATTTCTAAATGTTGTTGTTGCTGGATTAGGTTTTACTTTGAAGACCAGTCTTCTGGAGCCCAGATCAATGCGGGACTAGAAAATCAACTCGTTCACGTGCTCGTGCAGACCCAGCACATTTAATGGGGAAAATGATGGCCTGACTGATCTGTGTTCTCTCAGTGCTCTGGGAATTCATGTCCAAAACTCAGTTCAACCACTCCCTTTTCAATGGTCATCAAATTCTATCCTTTCTTCTCCCTTTCCATTTATGCCTCATTGAATTCTTATCACAAAACTGTGCTATAAGCATTGTAGTTAATAATGGCATTAACAGGTATCACTGAAATAAATGTATTATTAACTGCTCACACTACCACCAGCACAGTGTTCTAGTGTGAGGCATATTTTTCAGCACTTTTCTCATTCTCACGAATTCTTTCTGCAACTGTTTGATAAAGAGCTTATATTAAAAAATTTAAAGCACTCTTACAACTGAATAATAAAGACAAGTAACTCAAATTTTTAAAATGGACAATATTCTTAATAGATGTTTCTCAAAAAAAGATACATGAATGGTCAAAAAATTACATAAAATGTGCTGAATATCAGTCATTAGGAAAATGCAAATGAAGCTTCAGTGAGATGCCACTACGACACCCATTAGATAGACTCTAATAATATTAATTATTATTATTATAATAAAGCAGACACTACTAAGTGGAGAAACTGAAGTTGCTGAGAATACAAAATAGTACAGCCACAAAAAATTTCTTAAAAATTTAAGAACAAATACTATATGACTTAGCAGTCTCATGCCTAAGCATTTACCCAAGAGAAATGCAAACATGTGTTCACATAGACATTTACATATACGAATGCTCATAACATCATTCACCGTAGTGAAAAGTAGAAGGAATCCAAATGCCCATTAACCGAAGAATGGAGGGGGAAAAAAGTATTTCCATACAATGGAATATCATTAACAATGGAATACCATGAAGCAGTTAAAGGGGACAAATTGCTGATACATGTTATGAATGAACAGGAACCTTTCATGCTAAGTGAAAGAAGATAGAGACAAAAAACTACATATTATGTGATTCCATCTATATGAAATGTCCCCATAAGACAAGTTTATAGAGACAGAAAGCAGAAAAGTATTGGTCAAACTGTAAGGGTGGGAGTGAACATTAAATGTGAAAGGCAATGAGGGAGCTTTTTCCAAGTGATGGAAATGTTCTAAAACCGGATTATGCTGATAATCGCACAACTCTATAAATTTACTGAAATCATGGACTCATACGCTTACAGTGGGTGATGTACTATAACTATACTTCAGTACAGTTGGTAAGGGGGCTTCCCAGGTGACACTAGTAGCAAAGAATCCACCTGCCAGTGCAAGAGATGCAAGAGACGTGGGTTCGATCCCTAAGTCGGAAAGATCCCTTAGAATAGGAAATGGCAACCCGCTCCAGTATTCTTGCCTCAAAAGTTCCATGGACAGAGGAGCCTCGAGGGCTACAGCCCATAGGGTCACAAAGAGTCTGACGTGACTGAGCAACTAAGCACAAAATTGGTAAACATGAAAAAAAAAATGATACGAATCAATACCAAATCTTGGCAAGGAGGTACTATGGCAAATCTCGTACATTGTCAATATGTCGTTCTAACTAATTTTATTCTCTGTTGACCTATGAATCAGGTTCTTCTAACATCCTCCTGTTTATCTATGGCCCCATGGAAAGATAAAGGTAAAGTGAGATGACGGTATGAGGTATGGATGCAAAATACTTGGCACTCCAGCAAGAGCTGGTGAAGTGATTCGCACTCAGGTTTCCAGACTCTAGAATTGAACTCCTGCCACTGGGTGATGCAAGCATCGGGGAGTACAGATTTATGTATCAGGAAGGGTTGACCAAATTCCATCACTTGCCTTTGAAAACTTCCACCTAATAAATCCTTACCCTGATTTTAAAACTCTTCTAACATCTGACCACAAGGGTGGTATCCAGATGTGACAGCAACAGGAAAGAGTCCACACTCAGAACCTGAGATCAAGATTAGAATATGATACTTGAGGACTTTGGGAGTCCAGTGGTTAAGAATCCACCTGCCAATGCAGGGGACTTGGGTACGATCCCTGGTCTGGGAAGATCCCACATGCTGCAGAGCAACGAAGCCCGTGCACCACAACTACAGAGCCCATGCTCTAGAATCTGTGCCCTGCAACAGGAGAAGCCAACAACAATGAGAAGCCTGTGCACAGCAACAGAGAGTAGCCCCTACTTGCTGCGACTAGAGAAAGGCTGTGTGCAGCAGTGAAGACTCAGTGTACCCAAAAATAAATAAATATTCTTTAAAAAAAAGAATATGCTACTTGAAAACATAAGCTATTATGTGAATGAGACTCTCTTTTCTCCCAAGAGTATTTAACATATAATATGATGAGATTACTTATATATTCCAAAAAAGAAGAATTGCAGGAAATAGAAAGTGCATGGCATTTTTTAAATGAAGGCAAAATTAACTAAAAAGCAACAATCTGTTGGCGTGTTAAAGCACAGTCCTGGAGTGAGGAAGATAAAATCTCCCAACACAAGTGTCCAGTCTGCTTGACAGAAGAATTGCTACAACAACAGTAGGAAGAGGGAGACAATTGTCAATCAGTCTTAAAATAGAAAGAGCAAAGTGAGAATCCTACATTCAGATACCTGGAAACTTTGATAACTGTGGAACTTAACATATCAGTAAAATGGCTTATTATACTCTGCATGCATGAGTGCTAAGTCACTTCAGTGGTGTCTGACTCTGCGACCCCATGAACTGTAGCGCACCAGGCTCTTCTGTCCTTGGGATTCTCCAGACAAGAATACTGGAGTGGGTGGGTTGCCATGCTCTTCTCCAGGGGATCTTCCTGACTCAGGGATCGAACCTGCATCTCTTAATGTCTCCTGTATTGGCAGGTGGGTTCTTTACCATTAGCGCCACCTGGGAAGCCCCAGTATACCCAGAGAAAACCATTATTTAAAAAAAGACACATGTGCCCCAATGTTTAATGCAGCACTATTTACAATAGCCAGGACATGGAAGCAACCTATATGTCCATCAATAGATGAATGGATAAAGAAGTTGTAGTACATATGCACAATGAAATATTATTCAGCCATAAAAAGGAATGAATTTGAGTCAGTTACTGTGAGGTGGATGAACTTAGACCTTGTTATACAGAGTGAAGTAAGTCAGAAAGAGAAAAACAAATGTTGTATATTAATGCACATGTATGGAATCTAGAAAAATGGTATACACGAACCTATTTGAAGGACAGGAATAGAAATGCAGATGTAGAGAAAGGACATGTGGACACAGTGGGGGAAGGGGAAGGCGGGAAGAATTGGGAGAGTAGCGCTGGCATTCATACACTACAATGTGTTTCATACACTACAATGTGTAAAGTAACTGGCTAGTGGGATCCGGCTGTGTAGCACAGGGAGCTCAGCTCGGTGCTCTGTAATAACCTAGAAGGATGCTATAGGATGGGTGTGGTGGGAGAGGGTCGAGAAGGAGGGGATTTATGTATGCATATAGCTGCTTAGATGGTAAAGAATTTGCCTGCAATGCAGGAGACCCTGGTTCAATCCCTGGGTTGGGAAGATCCCCTGGAGATCTTAAACTAACAAGTTTAAGAGATGTCCGTTATCTCCATTAATGGACAATTACTTGTAAATCTCTTTCTCCTTTTCTTTTTTGTTTTTCCTTCCATTGTAGCCCAGCCAGTGAGATCTGTCCCTGCGTTCATTTCCTTCTTTTTATGGTAGACTATGGGGCTTCCCTGGTGGTTCAGATGGGGTTGAAAAGAGTCAGACAGGACAGAGTGACTAACACTTTCACTTTCATGGAAATAATTGGGCATCCTGGTGGCTCAGACAGTAAAGAATCTGCCTGCAATGTGGGAGAACCGGGTTTGATCCCTGGATCGGGAAGATCCCCTGGAGTAGGAAATGGCAAGCTACTCCATTATTCTTGCCTGGAACATTCCATGGACAGAGGAGCCTGGCCGGTTAAAGCCCACATGGTCACAAAGAGTCAGACACGACTGAGCATACACACGGAAATAATCAAACTCAGCAATATGATTGGTTCCATATTGCTTTTGTTGGGGGCACATCTGTCTCTGTTGTATAAAAACTGACAATATTAGGAAAAGAAATGTGGAAAATTAGTATGGCACTTCAGAACATCTTTCTTCTATGACTGTAAGTGCCCCATCTATGTCTAGGTCAGGAAGCCTTGCCCACTTGCTCCCAAAACAATCCTTTATATATCAGGATCAACTCAAGAGCATTCCAACTTTCTGTGTTATGGTGAGTTCCTAAGAATATAACCATTGGTTCACCTGAAACATGCAAGAGGTATTTGACTGTGTCCTGGGTGCATCAATGATTATGTCAAATATTCTGGTGAACCAATGTTTTAGAAAAAGTTTATGACAGGAATAGCTCCATTGTTGTAACTAAACTCACTCTGAGTTTAATTGTTGTGTTTAGTCACTAAGTTGTGTCCAACTCTGTGATTTTGGCCTTCCAGGTTCCTCTGTCCATGGGATTTCCCAGGCAAAACACTGGAGTAGGTTGCCATTTCCTTCTACAAGGGATTTTCCTGACCCAGGGATTGAACCCATGTCTCCTGAACTGGCCAGCAGATTCTTTACCGCTGAGCCACCTGGAAAACCTCGAATAGCTCATCAGGATACTGATATTTGGAACTGATTGGCCCTCGGTAAACTCTGCTTCAACAATGACAAAATATGTGCTCTTAACATTAAATTATAAAAGCTAGCAACTGTAACTGGAGAAGGCAATGGCACCCCACTCCAGTACTCTTGCCTGGAAAATCCCATGGACGGAGGAGCCTGGTAGGCTGCAGTCCATGGGGTCACTAAGAGTCGGACACGACTGAGTGACTTCACTTTGATTTTTAATTTTATGCATTGGAGAAGGAAATGACAACCCACTCCAGTATTCTTGCCTGGGGAATCCCAGGGACTGGGGAGCCTGGTGGGCTGCCGTCTATGGGGTCGCACAGAGTCGGACATGACTGAAGCGACTTAGCAGCAGCAGCAGAAGCAGCAGCAACTGTAACAGCATCACTAAAGATTTTGACTCAGTTGCTCCTGAGTTTAATTATGTCTCCAGCACTTGCTCTGTAAACGAGGAAATTTTTTCAACTGTGGGAGAAGCCCCAATCCCATTTGGACAATAAGAACCATCATGAAACCTTACGGGAATGCAGGAAGGATGAGCAGACAAAAGTCACAAGTACAGTGTTTTATATACAAGACACTCTTAATATTACTTATTGTGATTTGTTTCTGCAATGGACACAAGTGGCACCACCAGGCATGGTTTATTATAGAAGAAAAGTAATTGGAAGAGTAAGACAAAGGAAGAGAGGAGAAAGGAAGAATATCTTTAGCATGATAACTGTAATTTTCAGGGAAAAACGGATATGCTGAAACTCCTGTTGGGAATCTTGCTTAGATAGAGAAACAGGAATTCTCCAGGCAAAAATCCTGGAGTAGGTTGCCATTTCCTACTCCAGGGAATCTTCTTGACCAAGGGATCAAACCTACATCTCCAAATTGCAGGCAGACCCTTTACCATCTGAGCCACCAGGGAAACCCCGGAGAAAAAGGAGTGCATAATTCAAATGACATCAGTGATTAATGCTCCTTTCTCATGGACACATGATAAAACATGTCACAATTAAAGTGAATAAGTTAGACTTCGATATATCAACCCAAATAAAAACTTCAGAGAAAGAATTTGCCCCTAAAGACATCTATACCACAATACAATTTAAATGCTTTAAAATAACAAAATATTAAAAGTTCAATTCTTATTATGAAACATTGCAAGCATAAAAAAGTACAGATAACAAAGTCCACCCGCTAAGGACCACTAAGTTAAAATATATTGCCATAATTTGAGGTAGATATTTTAAAGAATTTTTTTTTCATATCCTCAATTATTTTTCATTCCCAAAGGGAATCATGATAATGAACTTGGTGTTCACTATTCTCCTCTGATTTTAATATGATGACTAAGTACTCATAAATTATATTCTTGTTCTGCATTTACTCTTTACACATTGTACATGGAATTTCGCATTTTAAAATAGTGTTTAGGAGCCTATTATACAGAGTGAAGTAAGCCAGAAGGAAAAACAGAAATACAGTATACTAACGCATATATATGGAATTTAGAAAGATGGTAACAATAACCTGGTGTACGAGACAGCAAAAGAGACACTGATGTATAGAACAGTCTTATGGACTCTGTGGGAGAGGGAGAGGGTGGGAAGATTTGGGAGAGTGACATTGAAACATGTAGAATATCATGTAAGAAACGAGTTGCCAGTCCAGGTTCAATGCGCGATACTGGATGCTTGGGGCTGGTGCACTGGGACGACCCAGAGGGATGGTGTGGGGAGGGAGGAGGGAGGAGGGTTCAGGATGGGGAACACATGTATGCCTGTGGCGGATTCATTTTGATATTTGGCAAAACTAATACAATTATGTAAAGTTTAAAAATAAAATAAAATTTTAAAAAAAATTTTTTTAAAAATTAAAAAAAAAACTTTAATAAAAAAAATAATAAAATAAAATAGTGTTTAATGTCTTGGTACAGCTTTTTCTGGTTCATTAACTATCTTACCTTGCTTCTATGTCTTATTACATCACTATTTAAATTATCCTTTTTCCTATAGTGGGGCACTATCATTATTGCCTTTTACACCCAAACACACACACGAAATGTGTAAAACAATTTTAAATAACACATGGAGAACAACCAAATTCAAGATTGTGGTTGCCTCTGGGGATGAAAGTGAACGTGGCGGATTCAATTTGATATTTGGCAAAACTAATAAAATTATGTAAAGTTTAAAAATAAAATAAAATTTTTAAAAAAAGATAGATTCTATTTATTCACATTTTTGTTAATTTAATAAAAGAACTCTGGGGTTTCTCTGGTGGCTCAGTGGTAAAGAATCTTCCTGCCAATGCAGCAGGCAGGAGACACGGGTTCAATCACTGGTCCAGGAAGATGCCACATGCCAAGGAGCAACCAAGCCTGTGCGCCACAACTATCGAGCCTGTGCTCTAGAGCCAGGAACCAGAAGTGTTAAAGCCTGTGCACCCTGAAGCCCATTCTCTATAAGAGAAGCCACTGCAATAAGAAGTCCAAGCCCCACAACTAGACAATAGCCCCTGCTTCTGCAACCAGAGAAAAGCCCAAGAAGCAACAAAGACCCAGCACAGCCAAAAATAAAATAGATAAATAAAAGAGCTCTGATGACAAAACAAAAATTTTACTAATCCTGGAAGCATGGATAGATGCTTATGTATTCTATGGCGCTCTGCACTTTAAGATATTTCATACATTGCTAAAGAGAAACCAGTAGACTGGGATCTGCTTCATTGTCCACCTCTTCTTTCTTAGATTATTCATAATCATGAAATATTTTCAATACTAACTTTTCTTCTATAAAGTGGTATCATGAGCCAGCAATGGGAAGGAAAGCAGAAGCTGGGTGCACCCCTCTGCCCCTTGACAAAGTAATAAAGGGCATGTAAGAGAAGTTTAGAACATTCTTCAGGTTGAGCAAGCAGATTAATCTTGAGGATGGAAAAAGTCCCTGGACTTTGGGATCAGAGTAGATCAGCAGAATGAGAGACAGTCACACATAAGTGCAAAGGTACAAGGAAATAGACCAGGGAGATTGATGGGCCATTAGCAGCCCCTCCCAGGTAACCCAGCTCTGCTCATCTTCTTCAGGAACTCACCTCATAGCTGCCCCCAGATCGACTGCTAAACAAATGCCCGTCCCTATTTGCAGAACATGAAATAGAGGACTCCAAAGCGCATGGTGCCAACACTAAGTGATGACATTCAGTTCTTCCCTGGATGTGAAGGAGGAAAAATGGAAGCTCTGGGTCCATTCAAGTAGCACAGAAAGACAGTGAAGCACCGGGCTCCTGGGCAAAAATGATGGTCCTTGTGACTAGCGTCAGGTGTGTTTCACATGACCTGGGAGGGCTTTTGAGTGGGGTGGTCAAAGGCAGACTTATTTGCAGTCTCTCTGTCTCTTGGGGGTTCAATATCCAAAGCTCCTCATTAGTCAAATTCTTTTACTCTTATGTGATCACAGGGCAGTTCAGATTCTTGAGGAGCAAGGCTCAGAAGTGAAAAACTTTTTGCTGTGAATAATTCTTTACACTGACCTTCTCCCTGAACATTTCTTGGCTCACATTAATTTCAAGTACCCTACCTCAACATATTTTTTATTGTTATTGTATTATAGTTCTTTTTTTTTTAATCTATATTTAAAGGCATTGCTTTACCCCTCTCCTAATTGATACTACATTTAAGCTCAAAAATGTAGTTTCCATATACGGGTAGATATATATTACCTGTATATGTACATGCGGTACTATGGTGAATGTACCCTACAAATGCACACACTAAGGGCTAATTTTATGTATGGCCTATTTAACATTGGTTCTGTTTGTGTATATACTATTAAGGAAATAGTAAAGGTCAGTTTTCATTCCAATCACAAAGAAAGGAAATACCAAAGACTGTTCAAACTACCGCACAATTGCATTCATCTCACACACTAGTAAAGTAATGCTCAAAATTCTCCAAGCCAGGTTTCAACAGTACATGAACCGTGAACTTCCAGGTGTTCAAGCTGGTTTTAGAAAAGGCAAAGGATCCAAAGAGCAAATTGCCAACATCTGTTGGATCATCGAAATAGCAAGAGAGTTCCAGAAAAACATCTATTTCTGCTTTATTGACTATGCCAAAGCCTTTGACTATGTGGATCACAACAAACTGGAAAATTCTGAAAGAGATGGGAATACCAGACCACCTGACCTGCCTCTTGAGAAACCTGTATGCAGGTCAGGAAGCAACAGTTAGAACTGGGCATGGAACAACAGGCTGATTCCAAATAGGAAAAGGAGTATGTCAAGGCTGTATATTGTCACCCTGCTTATTTAACTTCTATGCAGAGTACATCTTGAGAAACACTGGGCTGATTGAAGCACAAGCTGGAATCAAGATTGCCAGAAGAAATATCAATAACCTCAGATATGCAGATGACACCACCCTTATGGCAGAAAGTGAAGAGGAACTAAAGAGCCTCTTGATGAAAGTGAAAGAAGAGAGTGAAAAAGTTGGCTTAAAACTCAACATTCAGAAAATTAAGATTATAGCATCTGGTCCCATCACTTCATGGCAAATAGATAGGGAACCAGTGGAAACAGTGGCAGACTTTATTTTGGGGGGCTCCAAAATCACTGCAGATGGTGACTGCAGCCATAAAATTAAAAGATGCTTGCTCCTCAAAAGAAATGCTATGACCAATCTAGACAGCATATTAAAAAGCAAGATACATTACTTTGCCAACAAAGTCTGTCTAGTCAAAGCTATGGTTTTTCCAGTAGTCATGTATGGATGTGAGAGTTAGCCTATAAAGAAAGCTGAACGTTGAAGAATTGATATTTTTGAACTGTGGTATTGGAGAAGACTCTTGAGAGTCCCTTGGACTCCAAGAAGATCCAACCAGTCCATCTAAAGGAAGTAAGTCCTGACTATTTATTGGAGGGACTAATGCTGAAGCTGAAACTCCAGTACTTTGGCCACTTGATTCAAAGAACTAACTCATTGGAAAAGACCCTGATGCTGGAAAAGATTGAAGGTGGGAGGAGACGGGGACAACAGAGGATGAGATGGTTGGATGGCATCACCGACTCAATGGATATGAGTTTGAGTAAGCTCCAGGAGTTGGTGATGGACAGGGAAGCCTAGTGTGCTGCAGTACATGGGGTCTCAAAGAGTCAGACACAACTGAGCAACTGAACTGACTGAATACACTTGGAATAAAATTATTTAATCTGCCAGAATAATTGTCCTAGCATTCAGGTAACTTTCCCTTTTCAATACTTCCAGAAGAATCATACCCATGGAACCAGACAACCAAACCAACTCCTCTGAGTTTATCCTCCTGGGACTTTCAGAAAAGCCAGAACAGGAGACTCTCCTCTTTGCTCTGTTTCTCTGCATGTATGTGGTCACTGTAGTGGGGAACCTGTTGATCATCCTGGCCATCAGCACAGACTTCCACCTCCACACCCCCATGTATTTCTTCTTGGCCAATCTCTCCTTGGTTGATTTCTGCCTGGCCACTGACACTGTCCCCAAGATGCTGGTGAGCATCCAAATCAAGAGCAAGTCCATCTCTTATTCCTGCTGCCTGACACAAATGTACTTCTTTCATTTCTTTGGCATCATGGACAGTGTCTTAATAGCCGTGATGGCTTATGATAGGTTCATGGCTATATGTCACCCCTTACACTATACCAGTATCATGAGCCCACGCCTCTGTGGCCTGCTGGTTGGAGGCCCGTGGGTATTTTCTGGCTTCATCTCCCTCACCCACATCCTCCTGATGGCCCGTCTGGTTTTCTGTGGCAATACTGGGTTGCCTCACTACTTCTGTGACCTCACCCTGCTCTTCAGACTTTCGTGCACTGACACCTCTGTGAACAAGATTTTTGTGCTCATTGTGATAGGGATGGTCATAGCCATGCCTTTCATTTGCATTCTGGCTGCCTACGTTCAAATTATTGTGGCTATCATGAAGTTGCCCTCTGCAGAAGGCAGGAGGAAAACCTTTTCCACCTGTAGCTCCCACCTCTCTGTGGTTGCCCTCCTTTATATGACTACCTTTGGGGTCTGTGTCCTTCATATGTCTACACAGCCATGAAGGAGAAAGCCTCTGGTGTGATGTACACTGCCGTCACCCCCATGCTGAAGCCCTTTATCTACAACTTGAGGAACAGAGACCTAAAGAGGGCCTTAAGGAATCTCACGAGAAAAAAAAATTGTCTCATCTTCATGACCACAAGGTCATCTGGGAGCTTCCTAGGGGCAGGACCTCAAAATCTAGGGTCCTGGACAAGTGTATGGAATTACAAGAGTTGGAAGTGCAGCCATTCTGAATTTTGAATTGCAGAAGTTTAAAAGGGAACATCAGGAGGGTCCTATAACTATTTTCTCAAGTGTGTGTGTGTGTGTGTGAGTGCACGTGCACGCACTCAGTGGCATCTGACTCTTTGTGACAACATGGACTGTAGCCCACCAGGCTCCTCCTTCTGTGGGATTTTTCTGTCAAGAATATTGGAGTGGGTTGCCATTTCCTTCTCCAGGGGATCTTCCCTACCCAGGGATCAAACCTGCATCTCCTGCATCTCCTGCATTGCAGGCAGATTCTTAACCACTGAGCCACCAGGGAAGCCCATTTTCTCCAATACTGAAACCAAAAAGGGTGTTTTTTAGGTAAACCTCATGCTATCACCCAGAAGATCAGCGTAGCCCTACCAGCTTGGGTTTACCCTGGTTTTGAAACCATTGAACACTCAACAAATATTTATTAAGTACATATTCTGGGCTGGATGTAAATGCTGCTCATGGAAATATGAGCAGGAGAGATAAGATCCCAATAGTCTGGAGTTTACAGCTGAGTGTGGGAGAGGATATTGTACACTTAGTTGTAGTAGAATGGAATATAAACATGAGAGGAAGGATAGAATCCAATAGGAACATACAACAGAGTCTGAGGGAGATTTAGGGGAAGTCTTCCAGGAGAGGTGATCCAAAAACCCAAAGGATGAGAATATGTTGATCAGGCAAAATGAGGAGAAAGAACGTCTCAGAAAGACAAAACAACTTGTGGAAAGGTAAGAAAGCAAGAGAAAGAGTGAAGCATGCATTTGTGAAGTTAAAAGTCCAGTTACGCTGAATGATGTGGGAGGTGCCAGGTACTGAGGGCTTTAGGATCAACCTAAAGAACCAGTCCAAAGACCAATCCAAAGAACCAGCCAGTTAACTTGACTTCCAAGGACTAAAGTCGGGGAGCATGGGGATGAGTTGTACAGCCCCCTTCCTCCCACTCCTATCCTGTCTTCATGGGGAGCATGAAGGCTTGTGCTGGATAAAAGTTGTGCAAGACACAAGGGAGAAAGAGATTCAGACCACGCCCTAAGGAAATGAGGAAATACTATTTTTTGGTGTATATCTCATAGACAAAGAGCAAAATACCAGTCAACTGAATCATAAATCTCTAAACCAGAGGGAAGCTTTGGCATGCCTCAATTGCCATATATGCCTGTGGAATGTATCCAAGTGGTACACTGCTTATACCAGAAATGAGCTGTGCTTTGCTTAGTTGCTCAGTCCCGTCTGACTCTTTGCAACCCCATGGACTGTAACCCGCCAGGTTCCTCTGTCCAGGGAAGGGGATTCTCCAGGCAAAAATACTGGAATGGGTTGCCATGCACTGCTCCAGGGGATCTTCCCAACCCAGGGACTGAACCCAGGTCTCCTGCATTGCAGGCGGATTCTTTACCAGCTGAGTTACCAGAGAAGCCCAAACCAGAAATGAGAGCTACTCATTATGAGTTTATCTTGTGCCTAACACTACGCTTTGTTTCTTTTCTATGTCTCATCTAGTCACTCTAAATCTCCTATGAAAGCATTAAGTCTCACTTTATTAGAGAGTAATCCTATTATGCATATGGAGCGTTACAACTAAAGTAAAGCAGACAGTGACTTTGCAGAGGTCAGAAGTTTTCAAAAGGTGCTAAGAATCTGATGTCATCCTTAGTAGAATGGCTTTAAAGAATCCTACATCTAGTTTGCCTCTGTGTTTTCCTTTCATGAAAATTAAATTAGAATGTATCAGTTGAATCAACAGACCTGCTGCAGTCCCATCTTAGTACTCTCTTAGTAAGGGTACATGTGAGAAAAGTGAAAATGCACTTGGTGGGTAATATTCTAATGGATAAAATCCAAAATTTAAAAACGCTAAAGTTTGCCCATGGGGCACTCATGGATCTGATCATGCCTTTTTATTTATTTTTTTAATATTTATGTATTTATTTGACTGTGCTGGGTCTTAGTTGGGGCATGTGGGATCTAGTTCCCCAAGCAGGGATCAAACCCAGACCCCCCTCAGAGAGAGCATAGAGTCTTTGCTACTGGCCCACCAGAGAAGTCCCTGGCCATGCCCTTTTAGAATAACACACACACAAACACACACAAACAACACAGGCAAAAGTTGAACCACAGCACTCTTTCTTCCTAACTCCCCTCTATTCTCTTGCCACATGAATAGAAATTACCATTCTACAGTGTTGGCTGGGAGAGGGTTTGAATTGCCAGTGACTTTGAAAGTGATTACAGGGATTTCCCCAGCAGTCAGATGGTTGGGACTTCGCCTTCTAATGCAGGAGATGTGGGTTCAATCCTTGGTCAGAGAACTGAGATCCCACATGCCTCATGGCCAAAACACCAAAACATAAAACTGAAGCAATATTGTAACAAATTCAATAAAAACATTAAAAAATGGTCCACATTTTTTAAAAAATACCTTTTTTTAAAAAAAGGAAAAATGATCACAATATGGGAACTCATAGAATCTTTATGAATATTTCTCTCTCTGATACAGATAGATACAACTTGAGGTAAAGCACTGATTTAACCACCCTTTTCTCTATGGAAGGAGATGTTCCATCAGCCAAGAAAAACCTAAGATTTCCAGAATATTTTCTGCTTGTTAATAAATAAAAATCAGAGCTCTGGGAGAGATTTGTCTTGTTCGTCATTCTGATATCAACTTCAATCATTTGTTGACCCCAATATATGCTTCATTCATTCATTCAACAAACATTTACCAAATATCTATTCCATGATGGCTATTTTTCTTAGCAGTGGGCACAAAGCATTAAACAAGAGAAAGTAAAGGTTTTTCCCCATGTCTACAAAAAGACAGCATGAGAGCTTATCAACTCTTTTCTTCTAATTGTAGGGCAATGACTTTTAGAGGCCAGAAATGTTAAAATAGTACTCTTTCCTTCAATTATCATGAATGTATACATGGGATAAAATTCCAAGCTCTGAACATTAAAAATAAAACACAGTTTACTGACGTTCCTTTAAAAAAATAAAATTAAACAAAACAACCATTACTAGCCCAAACAAGTTTCACAGGTGGCACTAGTGGTAAAGAATCTGCCTGCCGATGTAGGAGAAGAGAGACTTGGATTCAATCCCTGGGACAGAAAGATCCCCTGGAGTAGGAAATGGCAACCCACTCCAGTATTCTTCTCTGGAAAATTCCATGGACAGAGGAGCCTGGTGGGCTACAGTAGTCCATGGGTCACAAAAAGTCAGACTTGGCTGAGCACACACACAGCAGCAGCAGCAGGGGAAATAACAATTTAAAAAAAAATTTTAATTAACCAAATACTGATAGTGAGAAGGACATGAAAGCCATAATGCAAGGACAGCGTGCTAGATGAAGGAAGCTAAATATGCAGTCAGAAACAAGTTTGGATTAGGAGTTGTCCGTGTCTTTTTTTTCTTTTCTTTTTTAGATGTTTTCTTGATGTGGACCATTTTTGAAGTCTTTATTGAATTTGTTTCAATATTGCTTCTGTTTCACATTTTTATTTTTTGGCTGCAAGGCATGTGGGATCTTAGCTCCCGGACAAGGGATCGAACCCATAAGTCCTACATTGGAAGGCGGATTCTTAACCACTGGGCCACCAGGGAAGTCCCTCTATGTACTTCTCATTTAAGTTTTTCTTTCCTTCCTCAATCTTGGATAAATGCTGCAAGTGTTGTAAGTACACCATGTAGTTCAGCTAAAATAATACACATTTTTATTTCTTAATTTCTGTGGACCAAGTATGACTTTGCTTTAAGCTCTCTTATAGACTGTAATCAAGGTGTCATGAGTGGGATTGTTGTTCTTTTTTTCTTTTTTCTTGTAAATTAATTCATTTATTTTAATTGGAGGCTAATTACTTTACAATATTGTAGTGGTTTTTGCCATACATTCACATGAATCAGCCATGGGTGTACACGTGTCCCCAATCCTGACCCCCTCCACCTCCACCCCATCCTTAATGTTCAGTCACTAAGTCATGTCCGACTCTTTGGACTCCATAGACTGCAGCATGCCAGGCTTCCCTATCCTTCACTATCTCCCTAAGTTTGCTCAAACTCTTGTCCATTGAGACAATGATGCCATCCAACCATCTCACTTTTTGTTGCCCCTGTCTCCTCCTGCCCTCAATCTTTCCCAGTATCATGATCTTTTCCAATGAGTTGGGTCTTCACATCAGGTGGCCAAAGTATAGGACCTTCAGCTTCAGCATCAGTCCTGCCATACTCAATGATGAAAGACCAAAAGCTTTTCCTCTAATGTAAGGAAAAAAACAAAAATGCCTGATTTTACTACTTCTTTCACTATAGCACTAGAACTCTTAAAAAGAGCAATTAGACAAGAAAAAGAAATGAAAGGCATCCAAATTGGGAAAGAAAAAAGTAAAATGATGTTTGTTCATAGATGACATAATCTTATAGGTGAAAAACCCTGAAGATGCCACACAAAAAAACCTATTAGAACTTACAAATTCAGCACAACTATACAGTTCATGAAGGATATAAGAGCAGTACATGAAAATCAGTTCCATTTCTATATACTAACAATAGATTGACCCTGGTGTCAACCTAAATGTCCTTCAACAGAGGACTAAAGAAGTTGTGGTATATATACAATGATATACAATGGAATTTTACTCAGTCATAAAAAAGAATGAAATAATGTCATTTGCGGCAACATGGATGGATGTAGAGATTGCAGTACCTAGTGAAGTCGGTCAGATCAATAAAGACAAATATCGTATGATATGGCTTATATGTGAAATCTTGGGGGAAAAAAGGTACAAATGAACTTATTCACAAAACAGAAATAAAGTTACAGATATAGAAATCAAACTTATGGTTACCAGGGCATAAGTGGCAGGGAATAAACTGGAAGATTTGGATTGATATATATACACTACTATATATAAAATAGACAGCTAATAAGGACCTATCACACAGGGAACTGTACTCTGTAAGGACCTTCATGGTAAAAGAATGAAAAAAGGAGTGGATATATGCATACATATAAGATTCACTTTGCTGTATACTTGAAACTTACATGATATTGTAAACCAACTATACTCCAATAAAAATTTTTAACAAAATTTAAAGCTTCTGAATGTCAAAGGGCCCTATGAACAAAATAAAAAGACAGCTCATGGAATAGGAGAAGACATTTGTAAACCATAGATCTACTAAGGAATTAATATCTAGAACACATAAAGAATTCCTACATGTCAACAACAATAACAAGCTAAACACTCAATTAAAGATGGGGCAAGGACTTAAATAGACATTTCTCCAAAGAGAATGTACAAATAATCAGTAAGCACGTGAAAAGGCACTCCACATGAAATGCAAATCAACCCCAATGAAATTTCACACCCATTAGGATGGCTGTTATAAAAACAAACAGATGAAAACAACCAAACAGAACACACAAAGAGAAAAAAATAACTTTTATTGGCGGAAATGTAAAATTTCGGGTGCTATGAAAAATAGTAGTGCAGCAGGAAACCCTTGGTGTTCCTCAGCTTGGGGCTATATAAATCCTAAATGTTTATCTTCACATGACCCTTCTCTGTGTGTCTGTGTGCCTCAAACCTACCCCTCCTTCCTTGTATAAAGATGACGTCAGTCCAGGTTTGATGCGGGATACAGGATGCTTGGGGCTGGTGCACTGGGATGACCCAGAGGGATGGTACGGGGAGGGAGGTGGAAGGGGGGTTCAGGATGGGGAACACATGGATACCCATGGCGCATTCATGTTGAAGAATGGCAAAACCAATACAATATTGTAAAATAATTAGCCTCCAATTAAAATAAATAAATTTGTATTTAAAAAACGATGATGTCAATCATTAGATGTAGCACACACCCTGGTGGTGTGGTGGTTTAGTTGCTAAGTCATGTCTGACTCTTACGACCCCATAGACCGTAGCCCGCCAGCCTCCTCTGTCCATGGGATTCTCCAGACAAGACTACTGGAGTGGGTTGCCATTTCCTTCTCCAGGGGATCTTCCCAACCCAGGAATCAAACCCAGGTCTCCCGCCTTGCAGGCAGATTCTTTACAACGGAAGTCCAGCACAGACCCTAATTCAGGATGAAAAGTAGACCTAACATATAATACATAAATTCCACTTCTGAGAATACATCCAAAGGAAATGAAACCATCTCAAGGAAATTTCAGTATTTTCATGTTTATTGCAGCATTATTTGCAATAGTCAAGGTATGAAAAGAGTGCCCATAGACAGATGAAAAGATAAAGAAAATGTGGTGTATATATGTCCAATAGAACATTATTTAGTCTTGTAAAAGAAGGAAATCCTACCATTTGTGACCCAAAAAAATGCACCTGGAAGGCATTATGCTAAATGAAATGAGAAAAAAGAAAACTACTTCATGGTATAATTTACATTTAGAATCTAAGAAAAGGGTGGGGGGATATGTGAGGTGATGGGTATGTTAATTAACTTGGTAGTGGAAATCCTTTCACAATGTGCAGTGCTATGCTGTGCTTAGTCTTCAGTCATGACAGACTCTTTGACCACTCATAGACTGTAGACCACCAGGTTCCTCTGTCCACGGGGACTCTCCAGACAAGAATACTGGAGTGGGTTACCATGCCCTCCTCCAGAGGATGGCATGGAACCCAGGTCTCCTGTATTGCAGGTGGATTCTTTACCAGCCGAGCTACTAGGAAAGCCCTTCACAACGTATATGCATATAAAATTATTGCTTCCTGTATTTTTTTTAATTCAAACTTTTCATTCTTATTTTACTTGTTTATTTATTTTTGGCCACACTGCATGACATATGGGATCTTAGTTCCCTAAGCAGGAATCGAACCCATGCCCCCTTCATTGGAAGCATGCTGTCTTAACCACTGTGAAGAACCAAAGTGAAGAAGTTTCACTTTGTGTACTTAAACATATTACAATTTTATTAGTCAATTATGTGTCAATAAAGCTGAAAAAAAAAAGTATGTACCTCCTCAGGACACTCCACAACATCACTATAAAGTATCCTTTCCCCAAAAAATGAACCCAGGACTTGATCAAGTATCTAGATCTACACATCAATTTATAATTATAACTTACAAGAAGCATATTTGAAACAATAACACACAAATGCAATCAGCAAAATCCAGACCATTTCTTCATCAAATAAATTCCAAGAATCACATACAAGAGGGGAAACAAAAAAAAAAATCCTATAGGTTAGAAAGGACTTTAAGCAGCTATCAACCAATTGGAATATAGGGATATTATTTGGATTCTAATGTGAGAAAATTATTAAAAAATCATGAGGCAATTCAGTTAATTTGAGTATTAATTGGATATTTTATATTTTAATAAAATTATAATTTGATAATATAATTATTATTAATACTTTAAAGTACACTAATGGGATTATGCTTATGCTTTTAAAAAGAACTTGTCTTTTTAGAGTTGTACTGAAATCATGTGATATATAAAATCTGCTCTGAAATAATCCTGGAGAAGAGGTCAAAGTAGATAGAATACAGATGAAACAAGACTCTAATTGGTAATCACTGAACCTGTGTGATGAATACATGGGTTTCATTACATAAAGCCGAGTCATGTTAAAAACTGAGAGTTTTCTTGGTCAAAAATCAGAGTATTGACAATATCATATAACTCAACCTTCAGAGTTCAGGCGCTCTGTCATGTCCGACTCTTGGCAACCCCGTGAACCGCAGCACACCAGGCCTCCTTGTCCGTCACCAGCTCCCAGAGTTTACCCAAACTCATGTCCATTGAGTTGGTGATGCCATCCAACCATCTCATCCTCTGTCATCCCCTTCTCTCCCTGCCCTCAATCTTTCCCAGCATTAGGGTCTTTTCAAATAAGTCAGCTCTTCAAATCAGGTGGCCAAAGTATTGGAGTTTCAGCTTCAACATCAGTCCTTCCAATGAACACCCAGGACTGATTTCCTTTAGGATGGACTACTTGGATCTCCTTGCAGTCCAAGGGACTCTCAAGAGTCTTTTCCAACACCACAGTTCAAAAGCATCAATTCCTCTGCACTCAGCTTTCTTTATAGTCCAACTCTCACATCCATACATGACTACTAGAAAAACCATAGCCTTGACTAGACAGACCTTTGTTGGCAAAATAATGTCTCTGCTTTTTAATATGCTGTCTAGGTTGGTCATAACTTTCCTTCCAAGGAGTAAACGTCTTTTAATTTCATGGCTGCAATCACCATTTGCAGTGATTTTGGAGCCCAAAAAAATAGTCAGCCTCTGTTTCCACTGTTTCCCCATCTATTTGCCATGAAGTGATGGGATCGGATACCATGATCTTAGTTTTCTGAATGTTGAGCTTTAAGCCAACTTTTTCACTCTCCTCTTTCACTTTCATCAAGAAGCTCTTTAGTTCCTCTTCACTTTCTGCCATAAGGGTGGTGTCATCTCCATATCTGAGGTTATTGATATTTCTCCCGGCAATCTTGATTCCAGCTTGTGCTTCTTCCAGCCCAGCGTTTCTCATGATGTACTCTGCATAGAAGTTAAATAAGCAGGGTGACAATATACAGCCTTGACGTACTCCTTTTCCTATTTGGAATCAGTCTGTTGTTCCATGTCCAGTTCTAACTGTTGCTTCCTGACCTGCATACAGGTTTCTCAAGAAGCAGGTCAGGTGGTCTGATATTCCCATCTCTTTCAGAATTTTCCACAGTTTATTGTGATCCACACAGTCAAAGGCTTTAGAATAGTCAATAAAGCAGAATTAGATCTTTTTCTGGAACTCTCTTGCTTTTTCCATGATCCAGCGGATGTTGGCAATTTGATCTCTGGTTCCTCTGCCTTTTCTAAAACCAGCTTAAACATCTGGAAGTTCATGGTTCACATACTGCTGAAGCCTGGCTTGGAGAATTTTGAGCATTACTTTACTAGCATGTGAGATGAGTACAATTATGTAGTAGTTTGAGCATTCTTTGGCATTGCCTTTCTTTGGGATTGGAATGAAAACTGACCTTTTCCAGTCCTGTGGCCACTGCTGAGTTTTCCATATTTGCTGACATATTGAGTGTAGCACTTTCACATCATCTTTTAGTGCTATGGTCGCAAAGAGTTGAACATGACTAAGCAACTGAACTGAACTGAACTGAATCTACTTTTGTCTGCAATTGGTTATTTCTATAACAAAAGGCTTTTTTAAACTGGCACTTAATGTACCAGTCAGTTATATGGATGTTTATTAAGTAGACACAAGACCCAAAAATCTGACAAAGATTTCATGAATCTGAATTCCTAAAAATGCAAAGGGAGAAACACCTACTGATACTATCTTGGGACCAATATTCAGATCGAAGATCTTTCTGCAGACCCATTCAGTCAACTCCTTTCTATGTATGCCCATCAAGTTAAATTCTGCTTCCTCCATTGGCAGAACTGGAAGGGAGAAATGGTGTCTTTACAGAGTTTCCCTCTTGAGGTTAAGCGGTGTTGGAAGCAGCCTTGTATCTGTGTATTACATCACTGTGTGGATATAGAGAGACTTTTTGCTTGATTGTTTTAAATAAAATGTTTTTAAGATTTTTTAAAATTTTTATTTAGGTTTAGTCACTCAGTAGTGTCTGACTCTTTGCAACCCCATGAACTGTAGCCTGCCAGGCTCCTCTGTCCATGGGACTCCCCAGGCAGAAATACTGGAGTGCGTTGCCATTTCCTTCTCCAGGGGATCTTCCTGACCCAGGCATCGAACCCAGGTCTCCGGCATTGCAGGCAGATTCTTTACTGACTGAGCTACAGGGAAACTCCTTTATTTAGTGAGCTATTTTCATTTTTGGCTGTGCTGAGTCTTCATTGCTGTGCGGGCTCTTGTCTAGTTGTGGCAAGCAGGGGCTACTCTCTATTGTGGTGTGCAGGCTTCTCATTGCTTCTCTTATTGTGGAGCACAAGCTCTAGGGCATGCAGGCTTCAGTAGCTGCGGCTCCTGGGCTCTAGAGCACAACCTCAATAGTTGTGGCTCACAGGCTTAGTTGCTCCGCGGCATGTGGGATCTTTCCAGACCAGGAAGACCGGTGTCTCCTGCATTGGCAGGTGGATTCTTTACCACTGAGCCACCAGGAAAGCCCTGTTTTTGATTCTTAGAGTGATGAGGAAGACTGACTTCAAAGAAAAATGGAAACTTCCTCTATGAGAAGCCCTGGGCCTTGGGGAGACAGAGTCTGGGAGACTAGGAAAGTTTGTTCCCTGAGGACAGGGTGCAGAGCAAGTTGGGAAACACAACTTGCTCCAAGTTGCCTCCTGAAGACATAATATACTCAATACAACCTTTTTACTGCCATGTTCCAGCCCCCCAAGGAAGTCAAACTATTCAGGGAACAGAGGTGAATTTGAACAATTTATCTAACAAGGTGCCTTGGGAATTGACTTATTATTGGCCCAGAAATCGTAAATATTCCCTCCGTTCCTACAATTTATCCTCCACCCCAGCTTTCCTTCTTTGGGCCAGGAGGCTGCATACCTTTGCCTTTATGAACATCTTTCTGTTCTGATCTAACTTCATCATTTTGTCCTTTCCTGGAAGCAGAGCCAACATCTTTATTGTCCATCAGCAGGGAGGGAATGGAACCATGTTTGCCTCATGCCCCTGTGATAAGGTCAAGAAGAGGAAAGATAGCCCTGTAAGTGGATCTGGGGACAATAAAAGAGGGAGGAAGGAGGAGAAAGAGAGAGAGAACTTGGAGAGAATGCCAGCAGGTATTAGAGCTGCTATGTTCTCAGAGAACTGGGAGAGTCTACTTGGCTCCATTCAACACACAGTTTCCAGCCCAGAATCCAATAGCCACGCTTGGCTACCTAGTTCAACTTAGTCCAAATGTGATGCCACCAAGCCCTTTCCAAAGCCCGTGACTTTCAGTACAGTTCTTAGTACCTGCACCAGATATTTCCAAAGCTCGCTTGAGTATCTCAAAGAACAAAGGAGTTCCCACCAAACTTTTGTAGGTGAAGGTTTGAGTTCTTTCCATCACTGAGTCTCTGAAGCCCTTGGAGTTGCATATACTAAGCAGTCTTGCAATTCTCAGGATAATTTGCCCATTTCAGCATAAGTTGATAAATGCTTCTTGAGTTTGTTTCCTTCATTCAACTGTAAATTCACTAATTCACTCTTGATTTTTTAAATTAAAGGGATTAAGAGTACAGGCTCTAGAGACATCCCTGATGGTCCAGTGATAAAGAATCTGCCTTGTAATGCCAGAAGCTTGGGTTTGATCCCTGGTTGATCCCTTGATTCCTGGTCAGTAAGATCCCACATGCCTTGGAGCAACTAAGTCTGAGAGGCAACTAGAGAGTCCACGCACTTCAGCAAAAGATCCCATATGATGCAACAAAAATTCCAAGTACTGCAATTAAGGCTTGAGGCAGCCAAATAAATAAATAAATTTTTAAAAAGAGTACAGTCTCCATATTCAGACTGCGTGGCTTAGTTCGCCACTCACTTTCTGTGGAACCCCACTTGATTTTATTAATCTCCTTGCATCTCCATTTCCTTATGTGTGAAACAGACCTACCAACATTGCATTGTTCTGAGTAGCTAATTGACAAAGAATGTAGAACAGTGCCTGGTACTGTAGGAGACGATAAAAAAAAAAGAGGATCATTATTTATTTATGCATTTATTGAAGATGGGGTATATATCTTTTATATCCAGTTAAGACGTTGGCTACAAAAACGAACAAAGAAATCTATTTACAGAGCAGGAATAGAGACACAGGCATAGAGAACAGATCTGCGGACACAGCAGGGGAAGGAGAGGGTGGGACAAATTGACAGCATAGTGTTGAAACACATACATTACCATATGTAAAATAGTTAGTGGGAAGCCGCTGTATAGCACAGGAAGCTGCTCTGTGATGACCTAGAGGGCTGGGATGGTGTGGGGAGTGGGAGGGAGGTAAAGAGGGAAGGAAAATATATACACTTAATGGCTGATTCAGGCTGTCATATGGCAGAAATCAATATAACATTGTAAATCAATTATCCTCCAATTAAAAATAAATTTTTAAAAAATGAACAAAGGCACACAGTTCCTGCTTTAGAGTGTCTGGAGGACGGGGTTTGTGTCTATTTGTGTCTACTCACCTCAAATCCTGGCATAATGCAGCCACCAATAATTGTTTATGGGGGAAAGAAAGACAGTGAGTGCATAAATAAGTGAATAAAAGTGATATGATCAGAATTATTCTTTTTTATAATTGGAGTTTAGTTCCTTTACAATGGTGTGCTAGTTTCTGCTGCACAGCAAAATGATTCAGCTTTGTGTGTACATATATCCCCTCTGTCACCAAAGAGCATTGAGTAGAGTTCCCTGTGCCATACAGTAGGTTCTCGTTAGTTATCTGTGCTATACATAGTAGCTTGTGGATGTCAATCCCGATCTCCCAATTCATCCCACCCTCCCCTTTTCCCCCTTGGTATCTATATATTTGCTCTCTATACCTGTGTATCTATTTCTGCTTTGCAAATAGATTCATCTGTAAACCATTTTTCCAGATTCCACATGTATGAGTTAATATATGATATTTGTTTCTTTCTTTCTGACTTATCAGGAAGGTTATTCCATCAGTGATTTCATGATGGTTTGGAGGAGACAGAAAGGATGCATGAGAACTAATTCAAGACTAATACTTGACAACCAGAATGAAGAAGAGCCTTGATGGGAGGAGGTAGATGGAAAGACGACTGTAAGAATAGACAGTTCAGCTTGTAGATGTAGCAACTCACTGACAGATTGGCTTTGGCAGTGGAAGTAACAAGGGAGGAAAAGTCAAAGTTTCAATCACAGGTGTCTGAAGTGATGATGATTTTATTCACGGAAATAAGGTCACCAGAAAAGAAACAAACTTTGATATTTGCATGATAAACTTGGTCTGCCAGGAAGAAAGAGAAAGGAAAACCACCGCTTTTATAATTATATTATTCTCTGTCAGATACTGTGTGAAACTTTTACACCAACATCTCATTTAATCCTCAGAGCAAGCCTATTATCTATACACCATTATTCTCATCCCCTTTTGACCAAGAAAGTGAGATTTTAGTGGTTAGGTAACTCACTTAAGATCGCCTAGCCAAGTGGGAAGCTGCTGTATAGAACAGGGAGCTCGGTTTAGTGTTCTGTGAAGACCTAGAGGGGTGGGAGGGAGGGGGGTAGGAGGGAGACTCAAGAGGGAGGGGATATATGTATACTTATAGCTGATTTACATGGTTGTAGAGCAGAAACTAGCACAACACTGTAAAGCAATTATGCTCCAATTTTAAAAAATAAAAAGAAATAAAGATCACCTAGCCAGTAAGCGGTGAGCCCATGAATCACACCCAGGTATTTCTCTTTTCACAGCTCTTCCTTAAACCTGAGATGATGCTGCCCAATGTTGGCTGAGATCATACTATATTGTTGGGCACCGTTTCAGTCACCTTCCATGGGCTACATCACTTCATCTTCTAAGAAAATCCAGGTGGGTATTATTAAGGATAAAGATACAGAAAATGAAGTTTAGAGAGGCTGGGGGCGGGGGGTGGGGAGGGGGTTAGCATTAGTGGCTCAGTCTTGTTTGGCTCTTTGCGACCCTATGGGATTTCCCAGGCAAGCATACTGGAGTGGGTTGCCATTTCCTTCTCCAGGGGATCTTCCCAACCCAGGCTTTGAACACGTGTCTCCTGAACTGACAGGTAGATTCTTTACCACTGAGCCACCATGAGAGGTTAATAGTCACTAAGTAATGGAACCAGAATTTGAATCCTGGTCTGTCTGAATCCAATTATCTCAGTGCTTCCATCTTTCTACACTGAGTGAGTGTTAGTTGCTCAGTGGTGTCCAACTCTTTGTGACCCCATGGACTGTAGCCAGCCAGGTTCCTCTGTCCATGGGATTTTCCCAGGCAAGACTATTGGAGTGGGTTGCCATTTCCTTTTCCAGGGTATCTTTCCCACCCAGGGATGGAACCCAGGTCTTCTGCATTGTAGGCAGATTCTTTACCTTCTGAGAAACACTACATTCGTGCAGATTATCCTGGTAGAAAAATTGAGTTGGCAGGCAGAAATTCAAGTCTGGGAGTTAGGAGTCTGGAGTTGTAAGTCTGGAAATCAATTCTGAAAACCATGAGACTTCTACCAAGAAGGTTATTTTTTGTTTTATCAGAGTTGGGGTCCCACCCAAGGATCCAACCCTCATCTTCTGCATTGGCAGGTGGATTCTTTATTGCTGAGCCACCAGGCAAGCCTGTCATATCCCTACTATAATTTTAAAGTTATATATTCTATACCCATTATTTAAGTAGTTACACCTAAACTTTAATCATGCGTATTTTTGTAGAAAGTCCAAAATGTTCACTGTTTCTATTTTCCTGCAACTCAACACAAAAACATTACAACAATTTTAATTCCCCATTTTGTCTCATATTATTTTATGATAAGCAAATCCCAGGTCTCATAGTATTTTAATCCCCATTATTTACATGCATGGGCTTTTCCAATGACTCACCTGGTAAAGAATCCACCTGCAATGCAGGAGACGCAAGATATGCAAGTTCGACCCCTGGGTTGGAAAGATCCCCTGGAGGAGAAAATGGCAACCCACTCCAGTATTCTTGCCTGGGAAGTCCATGGACAGAGGAGCCTGGCTGGCTACAATCCATGGGGTCTGAAAGAGTTGGACACAGCTGAGCACAGCACAGGTACAAGCTGTGTGTGCGCTCAGTCCCTCAGTCGTGTCCTATTCTTTGCGACCCCATGGACTGTAGCCAGACAGGCTCCTTTATTTATGGGGATTCTCCAGGCAAGAATACTGGAGTGGGTTGCCACACCCTCCTCCAGGGGATCTTCCTAACCCAGGGATCGAACCCAGGTCTCCAGCATCGCAGAGGATTCTTTACCATCTGAGCCACCAGGAAAGCCTATGAATGCTGGAGTGGGTAGCCTATCCCTTCTCCAGGGGATCCTCCCCATCCAGGAATTGCACTGGGGTCTCATGTATCGCAGATGGATTCTTTACAAGCTGAGCTACCAGGGAAGCCTGTATTATTACTATTTTAAAACAATGCTTTGTTCAGATTTTTTCTACATTACTACCAATTTCTTGGCTGATCATTGCTTCTCAGATAATGCTTTTTTCTGGATTTAGTTTGTTGTGTCATGAAGTAAACCCTTTAGTAGTTTCCCCAGCCAGAGTTCACGCATGGTTTACTGTCAGTCTTTGTATGAGTCAGGGATATTCAAGGGAGCAACCTTGAGCCAAAGCTTGACATAAGAGATGTAAACACTACATCAGTGGTTCAAGTTGACAAAATTAGTCCAGATTGGAAATTTAGGGTGGATCCCCGGAGGAGGAAATGGCAACCCACTCCAGTATTCTTGCCTGGGAAATCTCATGGACAGAGGAACCTGGTGAGGCTTGCAAAGAGTCGTACATGACTGAACACACGCATGCATGGAAATTGAAGGTAATCTCTTCGAATCTTTCAGAATCATCTCAATAGTATTCATGTAACTTCACCCTTTCAATAGTTCCAGAGGAATCATATCCATGGAAACAGACAACCAAACCAGCTCCTCTGAGTTTATCCTCCTGGGACTTTCAGAAAAGCCAGAACAGGAGACTCTCCTCTTTGCTCTGTTTCTCTGCATGTATGTGGTCACCGTAGTGGGGAACCTGTTGATCATCCTGGCCATCAGCACAGACTCCCACCTCCACACCCCCATGTACTTCTTCTTGGCCAATCTCTCCTTGGTTGATTTCTGCCTGGCCAGTGACACTGTCCCCAAGATGCTGGTGAGCATCCAAATCAAGAGCAAGTCCATCTCTTATTCCTGCTGCCTGACACAAATGTACTTCTTCCATTTCTTTGGCATCATGGACAGTGTCTTAATAGCCGTGATGGCTTATGATAGGTTTGTGGCTATATGTCACCCCTTACACTATACCAGTATCATGAGCCCATGCCTCTGTGGCCTGCTGGTTGGAGGCCCGTGGGTGTTTTCCGGCTTCATCTCCCTCACCCACATCCTCCTGATGGCCCGTCTGGTTTTCTGTGGCAATATTGAGTTGCCTCACTACTTCTGTGACCTCACCCCGCTCCTCAGACTTTCATGCACTGACACCTCTGTGAACAAGATTTTTGTGCTCATTGTGGCAGGGATGGTCATAGCCACACCTTTCATCTGCATTCTGGCCTCATATGCTCACATCATTGTGGCCATCGTAAAGGTGCCCTCTGCCGGAGGCAGGAAGAAAACCTTTTCCACCTGCAGCTCCCACCTCTCCGTGGTTGTACTCTTCTACGGGACCACCATTGGGGTCTATCTGTGTCCTTCATCTGTCCGCACAGCCGTGAAGGAGAAAGCCTCTGCTGTGATGTACACTGCCGTCACCCCCATGCTGAACCCCTTTATCTACAGCCTGAGGAACAGAGACCTGAAGGGGGCCCTGATGAAGCTGGTCAACAGAAAAATCACCTCATCCTCCTGACCACCAGGACACCTGGAAGCTTCCACGGAGTTATGATGTAAACAGCTGGGTCCTTGGGCAAAAATCTGGAATTGCATGGGTTGGGAGAGTACCACTTTAAATTTTGAATTGCAGAAGCTCAGGATAACCCTGTAACTATTTTCTCAATTATTGGGACCACCAAGTGTCCTTTGGGGGCATGTCTCATGCTGTATTTCTACAAGGATCAGTCTAGTTCTAGCAGATTGGATTCATTCTGGTTCAGAATCTACTTTGGTGTGTTGTTGCTCAGTAATGTCCAACTCTTTCATGACTCTGTGGACTGTAGCCCGATAGGCTTCTCTGTCAATGGGGTTTCCCAGGCAAGAATACTGGAGTGGATTGCCATTTCCTTCTCCAGGGGACCTTCCAGATTCAGTGATTGAATCTGTGTCTCCTGCATTGCAGGTGGGTTCTTTACCAACTGAGCCACCAGTGAGCACTCAACAAATATTTATTGAGTATGTATCCTGGGTTTGATGTTAGATGCTGAACATAGAGTCATGAACAGGAGCAACAAAAATCCTTATAGTTTGAAGTTTATAGCTGACAGTTGGAGAAGTTCTTTGACAGTTATAGTAAAATGGAATATCAGTTCAGTTCAGTTCAGTCACTCAGTCATGTCCAACTCTTTGCAACCCCGTGAATCGCAGCACGCCAGGCCTCCCTGTCCATCACCAATTCCCGGAGTTCACTCAGACTCACGTCCATCGAGTCAGTGATGCCATCCAGCCATCTCATCCTCTGTCATCCCCTTCTCCTCCTGCCCCCAATCCCTCTCAGCATCAGAGTCTTTTCCAGTGAGTCAACTCTTCGCATGAGGTGGCCAAAGTATTGGAGTTTCAGCTTTAGCATCATTCCTTCCAAAGAAATCCCAGGGCTGATCTCCTTCAGAATGGACTGGTTGGATCTCCTTGCAGTCCAAGGGACTCTCAAGACTCTTCTCCAACACCACAGTTCAAAAGCATCAATTCTTCGGCGCTCAGCTTTCTTCACATTCCAACTCTCACATCCATACATGACCACTGGAAAAACCATAGCCTTGACTAGACAGACCTTTGTTGGCAAAGTAATGTCTCTGCTTTTAAATATGCTATCTAGGTTGGTCATAACTTTCCTTCCAAGGAGTAAGCGTCTTTCAATTTCATGGCTGCAGTCACCATCTTCAGTGATTTTGGAGCCCCAAAAAATAAAGTCTGACACTGTTTCCACTGTTTTCCCATCTATTTCCCATGAAGTCATGGGACCATGAAGATGGTGAAGATGCCATGATCTTCGTCTTCTGAATGTTGAGCTTTAAGCCAACTTTTTCACTCTCCTCTTTCACTTTCATCAAGAGGCTTTTTAGTTCCTCTTCACTTTCTGCCATAAGGGTGGTGTCATCTGAAAGATATAGTAGGAATATCCAAGAGAGTATGGAAGGGAGAATCAGGGAAGGTCTCCTGGGAGAGGTGAGCCAAAAACCCAAAGTATAAGATGGTATCATTCAGGCCAAACTGGAGAACGAGTGCCTCAGAAAACCAACATGTGAAAAGGTGACAGAGCAAGTGAAAGAGAGAAAAACATGCATTTGTGAAGTGGAAGTCCAGTTATGGTGAATGACTTGGGGAATGCGAGGTCCTGAGGGCTTTAGGACCAAGCTAAGAGTATGGCCTTTCTCCTGAGAACCAGAGAGTTAATTTGACTTGCAGGGACCAACATCAAGGAGCAACTTTGAATGAGCTGTCCACCTTTCCTGTCACTTAGCCTGTCTTCTTGGGGAGCAAGATGGCTTGTGTTAGATAAAAGTTGTGCAAGGCCCAAGGGAGAAAGAGATTCAGATCATACACTAAGAAAGTGAAGAACCGTCATTTGTGGCATTTATCTTCATAGACAAAGAGGAGATTATTAGTCAATTCAATGATGAACCTCTAAAGCAGAAAAAAGCTGTGGTATGTCTCCTTCTCAATACATACTATGCGTGTATTGCATTACATATTCCATGCATTGCAACAAGTAGTAACACAGCTGATACCAGAAATGAGAGCTATTCATTGCACATTTCTACCATCTTACCATGCTTCTCTGAGCTCTTTTCATCGTTCTGAAGTTCCTAAAAGGGCGATACATTATATTTATGTCTATCGTGGAGTAGTCTTAATACTCATACGGAGTGTATGTGCATGTGTGTGTGTGCTCAGTCGTGTTTGACCCTTTGTGACCCCATGGACTGTAACCTATCAGGCTCCTCTGTCCATCAGATTTTCCAGGCAAGAATACTGGAGTGGACTGCTGTTTCCACTCCAGAAGATCTTCCTGGCCCAGGGGTTGAACTCGTGTCTCGTGTGTCTCCTACATTGGCAGACAGATTCTTTAGCACTGCACCTCTCATACGGAGATTTACAACTAAAATGGAAAGAGTGGTGACTTTGAATGGGGCCAGAAATTTTCAAATGATGCTAAGCAGCTGACACCATCTTAAGCAGAATGGTTTTGCATAATCATACATCTAACTTGCTTCTGTAGCTTTCCTTTCTTTTTTTTTTACAATCTCTCAATTATTTATTTAAACCTTTTCTAATAGAAAATTTTAACACACACAATGCTGGCATAATTGTTTAATGAACTCCCAATACACCTCTTCCCTCAGCCACATAACCACCAACCTCTGGCCAAGCCTACCTCATCTACAATTTTATCTCCTTCTCCCACTCTTGTACTCAACAACTTAATGTTTTAATTTTTTTATTGGAGTATAGTTGCTTTACAATGTTGTGTTAGTTTTTCCTGCACAGCAAGTGAATCAGCTATGCATACATACATCCCCTCTTTCTTGGACTTCCTTCCCATTTAGGTCATCACAGAGCATTGAGGGAACAGATGCCATACGGTCTGTTCTCATTAGCTGTCTATTTTATACATAGTATCAATTGTGTATATGGATCAATTCTAATCTCTCATTCCACCACCCCCTTTTCCCCCTTGGTGTCCACACATTTGTTCTGCACATCCATGTCTCTATTTCTGCTGTGCAAATAAATTAATCTATACTATTTTTCTAGATTCCACAAATATTCATTAAGATATATTTGTTTTTCTCTTTCTGATTTACTTCATTCTGTACCACGGTTTCTAGGTCCATCCACCTCTCTGCAAATGACCCAGTTTCATTCCTCTTATGGCTGAGTAATATTCCACTGTATATATGTACCACATTTCTTTATGCATTCTAATATCTTAATTTTTTAAATAAATTACCATTTGAGAAAGGCATATTAGTTTGACACAACCTCATTCAAAGCTGGATTGCTTATATAGGTCACTTGATGGACTTATTTTTTGTTTAAAGAAGGCAGATAGATTGAATGCACAAGTATTATTATTCCTGGGGACATGACTCCACTGTTATAAGGACTGAGTATCACCATAAATCATCTTTAAGGATCATCACTGTT